>NC_045559.1:26282804-26583098 GCF_009819795.1 Aythya fuligula | reverse complement strand
TGACCAGGGCTTATGACTGGAACCTAGCAGTATTATTCAAATAGTCTTGTGGTCTCTGCAGAGCTCACACCTGACAAAAACTAAAAACTAAAAAAATGAACAAACAACAACAACAACAAAACTTATTTTACTTTCTAACTGAAAATATTAATATTTTAAAAGTGCCTACTAAGTAGTACACCTGTGAAGGAAATTCACCATTTTCACCAATTCACCATACATCATTTGATCTGGTTGAATTAGTGCATGTGCCTTGAGCTCAAAGTTCTCTGTGTTTTCCAAAACAGGTCAAGCTGACTTCTCATATGAGGGCTCCCCAGTCTTCACACTACCCCATTTTTTTGACAGTAAAGAACAGGTTCAGGAAGGCATTATGTGTCCCTTCCAGTTTACTTCACTGTTTAGACTGTCAGCAGGAAGGCAATTTGGGCTCATCATTTTTCAGTGATACTTTGCATCAGGAACTAGGCCGTGACAGGAACCATAGACTACCAGTGACGTGGTTAATCTGTGATCAGTAGAGCAACTTCCAAACCTTTAATAGACAACTCACCACTCATAACACTCAACATTTTCTATAAAATAGTAAGATCTGAAAGATAGTAAGCCCACAGTGCCTCCTTATTCAAATTACAACTGAGGACACATAGAGGCTGTACAATTTGCTGGACCAGTTAGCATGGGATAACAAACCACTGGGAACAACTGATGCAGTTGGGCACATCAGCTCCTTCTAACTGCTGCTGCCTTGTACTTTCCAGTGCCCTTCTCCATAATTCCAACAGGAGAGTATGGTAGCAATGGGCTGACATGGTTTTTGTGTGCATAGTCATTGCAAGAATAAGAAGCAGTTGTGGCGCCAGCCTTGTCATTATTTATATACTTCATCTAGGTAAAGAAATATCAATTATGCTGCAAATAGAGTTTTCATTTTATGTAATGACAGTTTTATGTGTTAGTTCTGAAGCGCACATTACAAGTGTTGGGAATTAGACAGAAATGGAGTGTGATTGCTTTCTTAAAGCATAATTGCTATCCAGTGGAAAATAACAGAAAGTTAATTTTACTTATTAAAGCTAATCTTTTTCATTTTTTACACAGGACATTTTGGGTGTGTGTACCATGGGACGTTGCTGGATAACGATGGCAGGAAAATTCACTGTGCTGTGAAGTCACTGAATAGTGAGTTAACTGTTTTATAGTGAGATATTACCTCAATTCCAAAGAAAACTGAAGAGAACTAATCAATTACAGTGAAGTGCACTTTCACAAATAAAAATTCTTAGCTGCAGCTGGATCAAATTTATCTATGGAGCAACTCCAATGACTTTAGATACCATGAGGTATCTAAAGTATATGGTATATAAGATTGGTATATACTTGTTCATCAAATGAAATGTTCATTACATTCTTTCTATAAATAACAGGACATATCAATAAGGGAAAGACGGTATCATTTTTTATTCTACTGACTATTTAAGATTTGTTTTTGGAAATTAAATTGCTAAGCAGCAGGCAAAGCTGCTGGAAAAACAAGAAGATACTGTAAAAAAATTTATTAAAGGCTTTATTCAAGTGCTGTTATTCCATTCATACCAAGAAGAGGAAGAGAAATGTAATTAAAATGAATTTTAAAATAATTAAAAAAATTAAAAATAGTGCATTTGGTCACTGTAAGAAAAACTATGCACATAGCCTAGTTGTAATGTGGGAGGTGAGGAGCACATTTGTAGCTTCTCATTATCAGTTTCAGTTGTGCAAAGACATGCTGTACAGAAATGAACCATAGTTCAATATGGTTTTTTTTTTTATATTTGTTTCATTTTGTTACTGGATTTTTCAGGGATCACAGACCTGGAAGAAGTAGCTCAGTTTCTGAAGGAAGGAATAATCATGAAAGATTTCACTCATCCCAATGTTCTGTCGCTCCTGGGAATCTGTTTGCCTAATGAAGGATCCCCCTTAGTCGTCCTTCCATACATGAAACATGGAGACCTTCGAAACTTCATTAGGAACGAGACTCATGTAAGTAAACGGTGAGGTCAATGAAACAATAATGCAAGTCTAGCCGCACCCTGCTCCGACACCACATGTTATAAGCTCTGATAATTACATTACGTATATAGCTTGCTGCTGTTGTTACACCTTAACCTTTGGCACTTGCCTAGGCTGGCACCGAGCCCAACCACAGCATTGCCACTCCTTCCCTTCCCCCTCGAATTCCCTTTCTACAATGTTTCCCAGAAATTATCAGCAATAAGTATTTCTCATTTCCCATCCATAAGCCTTTTTATAAACAAATGTGGTTATGAGATTTAAGTCAAGGGGCCCAACCATCTGCTGGTTTAAAGTGGCATATCTCCGTTGATTTAAGTAACAGCTGTGCCAGTTGTCACCATCTGCACTTCCAGCTCCTAGGTAAGGGATCTTCACATCCTGCTAGAGAGTGTCACAGTCCTGTTATCAATATTTTTAATTCTTATCTTAAAAGATTAAACCAGTAATTGTTATTTTTTAATTGTTATACAAACTACTTTCTCATCAGAGATTTTCTTAATTTTCATTGAAAGGCTACAGATTTCTCATACAGGCCTCACTTTTTTCTCTCAAGTATGAGACTACAGGTACACTTTATACTGTACTATTCACTCATTTCACAATGGTAGGTCACTATAAAATAACTTCTGAGCCAACGGGATTTTGCCATTGATAACAATCAACAATAGCCAATAATTTATTTTTTTTTAAAATCATTTTGAAAAATTGTTGGTGGCATTAAGCTTTCTAAGGTAGGTACCTCTTCCCTTTTGAGCTTATTTCATTCTGCAAGCACCAGAGACCTTATCTGTGCATAGTGTCATGGGCTTCCCTGAAATAAATAGAACAATAACCACAGTAGAACAGGATTGTTGCACAGAAGGAAAGGATATGGAACAATGTCAACACAGCAATAATCTGGTGGACCTTACTGTTACATAACAGGTCGTGTTGTTGGATAAAAGAATTACAGGTTTATTTTTATAGTTATTTCTATATTTAACATTTTCTGTAAGGTCTCACCAGTGTGTTGTAGACCAGCAGGATTACCAGTCTTTCCCTGGTAACTGCTAAGGTCTCGTTTGCCTTTTCCATGGCATCATACTGATGATAGCTTGCACTTATTTTGTCACCGATATTTTGCCTTCCTTTCTGGCCATTTCTAGCTGATGAGCTGCAAGTTCACAGTTAGCAACTTCTACTGAGTTACATGCTCTAAGTTCACAAATGTGAATTCTGTATATCAGCTGTGATGTTGAAGTTTCAGAATATTGTTCAGCTTCCCAGCCCAGGTAATGCTGCTTATGCTGCAAACTCCACTCTTCTGGAGTCTTTCAGTTCTGTTGATTTCTTTAAGTGTTTCCTCACTGGATATAAGAACCTGACTAAACTTAGGCCAGTTTTACTATGAGCACCAACTTGTCTCGATCATTCTGTTGACAAGATAGGCGAGTCAAAAACTGAAAGTTACAGAAAAAATAAAAATAAAAAAAGAAATAAAAAAAAAGCCTGCTCTTTGGGTTTCTGCATTCATTATATCATGAATGTTTATATTTTACAGAACCCAACGGTAAAAGATTTAATTGGATTTGGCCTTCAGGTTGCAAAAGGGATGAAATACCTTGCAAGCAAAAAGTTTGTGCACAGAGACTTGGCAGCAAGAAACTGTATGTAAGTATAAACATCTATTTCTAGCTACATTATCACACTCTTTTGTGTAAAACAGTGAGATGAGGTAAATAAAAGTTTCCAGGATTCTTCTTTTTTAGTCAAACCAGAGTTTTTTCATTGTTCCACAATTACACTGATGTTTGTCTTGCATGCTGATGAGCTACTCAGCTTGCTAAAGGCTCACTTGTTGCACATAAGCTTTTTGAGTGTGGGAAATAAGAAAAGCTGAGGTGAAAGTGGAGTCTCTCAAAACCATTGGTTAGAGAATTTAAAAGGCATCTCCTTAGGGAAGTTAAACTGCTGTTGTCTCAACTTGCTGTGCTTCCACCCAACCTCTTCAGAAGCAGCAAGTCTCTGCTGCCGCGCCTAGCAGTAGGGAACTTTGTGAGAAAAACAGGAATACAAAGAAACAATGGTGAGACTTCTTGACAGTAATTTTTCATTACATAAGTATGAGTTTACTTTGTCTCAACTGTGCACACAAATTTACATTAAAAAATAAGAGTATGCAAAGAATCTTACTAGTCTCTGGGTAGCCAGACAGTTCAGTTCACAAAAAGACTAACTGATACAGCAGTTGCAAAGAGTATTATGCTGATTCATCACCTATGTTGTGAACTAATGAGATACAGTACTAAATGATGGAGTTTATTTTTAACATGATAATTTGGAACTCTGACTGCAAAAAGGTTTTTCACTCGCAACATTAGGCTTCTTATGCTTTTTCAAAGTGTGCACACGCAGTTGAACAGCTTCTGGAAAAGAAAATTTCCTTGCAGCTGCTGTTGTTTGTTTTTTTTTTTTTTTCAGGGAACGAAAAAATAGCAACCAACATGATTTTCAGGTTTCCTAAGAACAAAGAACAAATGAGGTTACTGAATAAGAGTCCTGTTTCATCTCAACTAAGTCCAAGGAGTAGCAACAGGACACTTCCCTCTCACATACTGTCTCTTCCTTGCAGGAAAAAGTAACAGCTATCAGCTATCAGCTATCAGGATATCTCATATTGACTACTGAATGGCTGCCTTTATATGGCTCAGTACTTCAGAGACTGGATAGATGCTACCACATGAGAGGAAAATGTGCTCAGAAGCACAGCCCCTGTTACAAGAGTGATATCCATCAGAAAGAAAACCAGGATGCAAATACAGTCCCCATGGACTATATTCCACTATCCTAGAAGAAGCGCAGGAAGCAGCTATGTCATAAACTGCCCTCCCAATAACCCATAAGGGTTCCCTCCTACTCCCTTCAGGAGCTGGACTTGGTAATCCTTGTGGGTCCCTCCTAAGTTGGGATATTCCATGATTCTATGATTCATTGGTATTGGTTTTGTTATTATATCAATAAATACAAAAAAAAAAAAATGTTGTGTGCCATTCAGAGGAATCTCAACAGGCCAGAGAACTGGCCAAACAGAAACCTCATAAAGTTCAAGACAGGGAAAGGTTAAATGGAAAAGCCAAAACAGTAGCATTGTTTAGCCTGGAGAAGAGAAGGCTTGGATGGTGTTTGGGGGGATTATTCATATGTGTAAATATTTGATATAGTGGCGTAAAGAAGCTGGAGCCAGATTCTTCTAACTCTTTTTCTCTGAGATTGGTTGAAGACATGCACAGGCTACCCGGAAAGGTTTTGGAGTCTCTATCCTTGGAGATATTCAAAGCCCAACTGGACATGATCCTGGTCAAACTGCAGCAGCTGACCCTGCTTTGAGGAGGGGTTTTGGACTAGGTGATCTTCACAGGTCCCTTACAACCTCACCCATTCTGTGGTTGTGTGATTCTGTAAAGACCAAAACAGGTGGTTGTGGTAGCTACCACCTAAACTTATGATGAAGCATAAGTCTAAATAAGATGAATGATAAGTCTAAACTTATGATGAAGGATAGGTTTAAGCATGCTAACACCCATGCTCTTTTCTGTCAATGATGCTCCTTATCAGAACAAACACTGAGCTTAGGAAGACCAATGCTAGGAACATGTTGCAGCATGGCTAAGTTGTAACCCAAGCAGAATTTGCTTTATGCCATCATTCTTTCCCAGTACCCATTTCAGTACAGACAACAAACATGTCCTTAGTGACAGGACCACATTATTAGATGTGGGCAGTCACTGAGATAATGATATGTCCTTCCTTATCCAAAATGAAAGTGAATAGGAAAGGCGATACTTTGATTTGGAAATAAAAATGAGAGTTTTCTAAGCATACAGGAGAAGAAACAGCTGTGGAAGAAATGATGTAGCACTTAAACAGGATGTATAGGCTATTAGCAAAGATCTTTTTCTACGGAACAATTGTTTCAAAAGACCTGTAATTTGAATTGTGTTATCAAAACAGTATCAGTAATTTCCCAAGTTCATTCACTGTTGTTAAATGGGTATCAAATATACTTTGCTGCACTTTTTGTTTTACTGTAATATTAGTTAATAGTTCCAAGACAACATACTGCCTTCCAAAGTCACGGTATCAAAAATGCAAGTCAGTCTTTATAATCTGCCATCATTGTAAATACTGTCTGCTCAGCTGAAGATAATACTTTTTGTCATTTCTCCAGGTTGGATGAAAAATTCACTGTCAAGGTTGCTGATTTTGGTCTTGCTAGAGATGTCTATGATAAAGAATACTACAGTGTGCACAATAAAACAGGAGCTAAACTGCCAGTGAAATGGATGGCTTTAGAAAGTTTACAAACTCAGAAGTTCACAACAAAGTCAGATGTGGTAATGTACAAACATATTTGTATCACCTATTAATTTCTCTCATATTGCCTTCTAGCATTTAAAGAATGGACTAACTCCAAACCAGAACTTCTATTTGAATTTAACTTTAGTTCATGTAACAATAAGCGACTGTTTTTATAACCAGAAAAGGCATTTGTCCCAATCACAAAGCAACAAGATGTTGACCTAATTATCTGTTACTACTCGGGAAAGAATTAGGAGTTTAATCGCACTCCAAGGGAAACTAAGGACATTCCCAGGAGCCAAGTTGGAGCTGAACCTTGTTATAGGAGGGGCTCTGGAAAGCTTGACAAAACAGCAGGTTAACTTTGACACTCTTAGAATGTAAAAGTTCTCAAAAAGTCCTTAGTTGCTTTATAAATGCTATTGACTCCCTACAGCAATCTCAAGTATTACCTGTCCATTTATGAAGAAAAAATTATAAGCTGAAGTCATTAGTTGGCTGGATCACTTTGTATTTTAGCTCTCCTTTCAATCCAGATTCAAATTAGCCTGTGATGCATAGAATTTTCACCACATATACTCTCCTCAGTATGTATTTGCACAGGTTTAGTCAGATCATCAGATCATGTAAATTGGCAGCACTCCACTAACCTCAAAAGAGGTCTGCCAATTTATACCAGCTAAGTAGGCCTATAGGCTTTTCTTTTCTTTTATTTGGTTGAGTTTCTCTGGCTATAATTTAAGTGGCTCCTCAAGTCCCTACAGCATTTATTAGCCCACTTAAAAGAAAGCTGAATGCAGTAAAATAACTTCTCAAAGGAAAACCAACGCACTTGAATACTTAAATCTGTCAAACTATGTTCTAAAACTGGAATGTAAAGCTCTCCAACCCTATCACTTATTACTTATTTCTTTGTTTTCTTAGTGGTCCTTTGGGGTGTTGTTATGGGAACTTATGACAAGAGGGGCACCACCTTATCCTGATGTAAATTCTTTCGATATAACTGTTTACTTATTGCAAGGAAGAAGGCTGCTACAACCTGAATACTGCCCTGATCCACTGTAAGTAGTTTGCAAAACCTTCTGCAACTGCTGCTGATTCTGATGTTAGAGAAACTGAGACTGTGGGGGGAAAAAAAAAAAAAAAAAAAAGGAAAAAAAAAAGTGTTTTTTGTTTTGTTTTGTTTTTCTTTTTTTACATAATTTCATAATTGAACACTTCTTTTATTTGAATGGCAGGTATGAAGTCATGCTGAAGTGTTGGCATCCAAAACCTGAGATGCGTCCAGCATTTTCTGAACTTGTTTCAAAAATATCAACAATCTTCTCCACTTTTATTGGGGAACACTACGTTCATGTCAATGCTACTTATGTCAACGTGAAGTGCATTGCTCCCTATCCTTCTCTTTTATCATCACAAGACAATACAGACATGGATGTAGACACATGACGGGTATGTCTAAAATAGAGGAAAATCCATTCATAGTTGTATGAACGAAAAAATGAAACCTTTTGTCCACGAGTTTTTACTGCCCGGTCTTTGTGAGAACACTGTTGCACATGTTTATGTTGTTGCCCAAGTTGCACTAGTACAAGGACGTGATATCGTATTGTTTAAGGCTATGGGATTCTGTAAACCATCACAGTAATTTCCAAGTATTTGGACAACTGCATCAATTTACCAAATGGAAACATTGTTTGCTACCATCCAGAGCTAGTTCTCACTAGTTCTCATTAATGTGTGCTCGGACCCAAGAACAAAGATTCCTCATTAATGCCATGAAGAAGAATGTAGAATACCAATCAGTAAGGCTGGAAGGACTATTACTGTTGCATGTACTTTAGGATAATGAGCAGTGCAGAAATGGTTTTCACACAAAAGGCTAAGACAAACAATGATACTTAGAAGAGTTTTAAAATATATTTTCCACCCACACAGTCCAAACTTTGGAATTTTGCACTATATTAACTAGGTTTCTTAGAAGATAAACAGCCAATAGAGCCAGCTTCATGGTAAATGTCTTCAACAGCAGAAATTAATATCAAAGAATTTGTGCACAGTAAAATAAGCATGTCAGCCTTGCCAGTCCTCTTATGTAGTCAGACGGTACATAAAATGAGCAGAAAAGCATCTAGCTTAAAGCATTCCTAGTGTCAACTTTATTCCAACGTTCAACCACTTGAACAACAGCCTATATTGATGGATCACTCACTGAAAAAAATGCAAAGCCTCCAACTCTTTCAGTAAAGAAGTAACTATTCTCAGAGACTAAAAACTTGAAGACATCCATATTAAATGCCAGGATAATCCCTGGGATGTAGTAACATGGGCTGCATTATTCTAGAGAGGTAGAGGAGACAGGCAGGCTGGCTACTATACGGAGCTGCTGTCTGGTGAGTCACACAGCAAAGGAGCTGAAGGTGTGCCACCTACCCTTGGGTGGAGCTGCTGCCAAAGGTGAGTAAAGAGTGGAGGTGTTGCAGCCAGCCCTGACCTAAGAAGACTGTGCCATAGCAGGCATGTTGAAAATTTTTTCATGCCAGCCCTAAGAAGCTAGAAGACTGATCAAAAGAAGGAAACAGCTTTAGGCCCCCTAACCTCTTCTTGGATCACACAACTGAGTGAATTATGATACCTACTTTTATTTCTACATTTTAACAAGAAAAAGAAAATGAAGAGAGAGAGAGTAAATGAAACTTTCATTCATTAGAGGGGAGTACTATAGCTTTAGGGCAAGCATCACATGTCATTTCTGTTCCTGTGGAATTCTGTGCATACTACTGTATAGCTTGTTTAGTATAGGATAGAACTGGGTTTGTTGGTGTAAACACATAAAGTATTCTATTTTTATATTAAAAAAAAAAAAGTTTATTTTTAATGACATTTACAAGGTTTGGTTAGGCCACAAAATACTGCACTGTGAACATTTCAGAAAATGTATGTCAACGTACATGATTCATAAATTGTAGCAACCTTAAAATACTGTGTAAATATTAAAAAGGAAGATAACTGACTGCAAACACACTCCACCCTAAGTATAATATCTCTGTTGCTTCAAGCCAACCATTTTAAGATCTTCAAAGAGAGGTAGTGTGGATAAAGAACTGATATAAGGGAGATATGTTGTTCTTGGGAGACAGTGTTATAACAGAAAGATTTATAATGAGGCCAGAGTGTGTAGGCAAACTACGAGCAGATAGTATTGTACTGTGTTTCATCACTACTTTCATTTCAGAAACAAACTTTCATGTCTGCTGAGAGCAATACTAATTGTAGATTGCTCAAGGACAAAAGGCTTTGCTGCAGGCAAAAAAATCATCTCTATGGTTGTTAAAACAGCTAAGGAAGTTTATGACACATAGATTTGGAGAAGATACTCCAGACTTGTACATACATGCTTGAGGAACGCTGCAATGTGAAACAGAGGACATTTTTACTATTTATGAACTTTTGCTTAATAAAGTTAATGTTGTGTCTGGGACACCTGTAAGAATACGTGATTCTGGTTAAGATTTGATGTTAGTAAGTTCATGTATCTGCAGAAGAGCTGAATGGTACTTATGTTCATAGTTGTTGTTATGACCTAATAAACAAGTTATTAAAATGAATTATTGTAATACTTTATGCTCTGAGTGCTGTTATTACTGTTAACATTTGACCAATGATAAAAGTCTGTACATTTTTTTCTGACTAAGATGGGAATAGCAACCAATGAAACTGTGTGAAAGAGAGCAACAGAGAGGAAAAACTCAGAAACCTCAAAATATGGAGAGCACTCCAATAAATCAAGCACACGGGTTCATCAGCCCAGTACTGTATGCTTCAGATAAAAGTGCAGAATATACTGTAGCGAACAATTTTGGCAATGTCTCTTTGGTTGGAAAGTTTCTTCCCTATTCACAGGCTGCACCCACACAGTGCCTTAAAATTCTTCATGCACGTACTGTTGGGGATGACATTTGAAGCTCTTCATGTAGGCACTGCAAAGAGTAGCTGCTCAGCCCAAGGATGGATGAATGACAGTGTTCATGTTCAGTGTCCAGGCTCCATAATCAGTCATGAGCCACAAGAAACTTCAAGCACAAAAGTGCCTCTGAACCTATCACAGCTATGAGGATCATGGTCATCTATCATGCGTTTAATTTCTATGAGGTGCTTGGTATCTGTGGCACCTGAAGAGAGGAGGCTTTCTAGTTTCCAGGAGTCTTAGTTCTTTGGGAAGAACAGGAGTCAGCCCCACTCTTCTCCTCAGTCAGACTAGAGATCTCCCATTGAACTCACAAATTCACTTCTGTAAAGTGAATTTCGAGCCGGTACCCCACAAACACTGCAACGTTCAGTGCCCTGTGCGACTCATAAACATGACAACACTAAGAGCTGGTTCCTCCCATGGTTTACCTGTGTGGCATTTTATACTTACTTCACTCTGAAATATTCTGGGGCATAAAGTCTCAACTGATTAAAGCCAGCATTTATATGCTCCTGTAATTTCAAATTATCAAGGAAGCCACATTTTTTCCAGTTACATTTCCTTATTAACAGAAAACGCATATGCTTGGTTTCACCTCAAAATGTTAAAATATTTGGGGGAAAAAACACGTTGAAAGTAGCAGTTCTTCTGTTGTGTCACAAGCCCAATGCAACTAAATGCTCTGATATTTTTAATTATTTTATTTACATCCAATTTATTTTTCAACACTTTTTCAGGATTTCCCTGAAAAGTCAGTAAAACCTTTCCAAGGTTATCTTGCAGTCTGCTATTAATATCAGGGTCTTCAATCTAAAACAGAAAAATGCACAGCAAAATGATGGTCTGAACTTAAATACCAGATTTGTAACACATTCCTCTGATTACGACTTGATTTTAAGAGATGCTATATATTGTATTTTTGAAAGAGTCAACAGAATCAGAAGTTTTCCATGCTCGGTTTCTCATCCTAGTAACTTTGCTTATACCAGGTACATCCTGCATCAGATCTGCAGCTGACTTAAGCTGGCAGCAGTCCCCTGACATTAATATTAACAGTAGATATGGTCCATGACCAAAAAGTTACATAAGGGATATCCTATGCATAAACCAAGAAATAGGGAGGGATAGGGAGGAATATCCTCACCCCACAGAAATTATGCTGTTGATTTCACTCAAAAGTTTGGGTGCATTGCTAACTCAACCACTGTAAACATTTTGCCTATATTAAGGAAGGGGTTTTAATATATTCAACAATATTAAAGGTTTCAAAGAAAAAAAAAAAAAAGAAAAAAGAAAAACAAACAAAATGGTACACTGTATAATTGGCTTGCTAAGGTTTTACATATTGCTTACTTTCTATGTATCATGTTAAATACAGTCATGAAGCACGGACTTACATGCCTTATGTAACCAAAGGAAGAGGAAAGGTACATTACAACTTTGTTACAGAAGCAGTATGGGTGATCAGCTGTAAAATAGCATCAGAATAATTTTCAATAATTTCATTTCTGGCATTAAGCTATAACATTATGTCCCAGGAAGAGGTAAAAGCTGATAAATGAAATACAAATCCTTCTTTTTTTTTTTTTTTCTTACTAAACCAAACATGTATTCCTGAGACATTCCAATTTCCATTTCTTTTAACAAATAGGTCATGAACTAAGTATTCCGAGCATCGAAGAAAGACACAGGAAATCTCAGTGTTTTGCCAGATCTGCTAGTAAAAACATTTACAAGAAATCCTGATCTCATAAGCAGCAGGGAGAACTTAGAGCAACTTGATTGATTCAGCTGACACCAGCACAGCCGAGAGCAGTATCTGGCCCGGGAGCAGCATGCTTGGACATTATCAGTCAATTTGCCTTTTGAAACCACCATCCACCTGCTAACGCTAGAGGTGAAATCACTTCTAAAAGGCTGTCTTCCTGATTAAGGTCAAGTACGTGCCGCCACTCCATGACCTCCCGAGGGACCGAGAGAAACGAATTTTGCTTTGTGTTTCACAAGGAGCGATGCTTCTTTGGCTGACGTGACCATCGACCAAGGTGCTCTTCCTTCTGGAGCTGGCAAGCTCCTCATGCCATGCTGTGCCCCGGGGAGGCTGAAGGCCAGGCCAAGGCAGCCCATGGAGGCCCTCCTGGCTGAGAGGCCATCTGGGGCAGCTCGGACAAGCAGGCCATGATTTTGGTTTCTCGGTTTATTTGGGGCTAGAGGGAGGGTAAGAGGTAAATTCAGGTTTTTTTCCTCCTTCTGTCACGTCATCCCATCCTTCCTGGGTCTGAAATTAGCACAGAAAGCCTCTGGGCAGCAGACTGGCCTGGACCAGGAGCCTCATGGGACTCAACAAAGGAGCAGGGATGTATTTAGGGATTTAAGTAAATATAGCCAGAAACTGTAGACTATCAGACTTGATAGGGTTTTGTTTGTACAACCCATGCTAGAACACAGAAGAAGGGTGACGTATTTACCCAATTTTCTTGTTCTTTTCTTTCTTGGGAGGCACTAAAGAAGGGTGACTTATTTAACCTCGTTTTCTTGTGCTTTTCTTTCTTGGTAGTAAATACTTTGCCACAGCCTGGTGCCATTAGGAGGTTTGTCAGAGTCTGCAGGACGTCTTCTCACATCCATTATGACAATTTAACAGAAAAGTCATCCTTGCTTGGGCTTTGGAGGCCCCATGGGTTTCTACAAATGCTGTGTATTAATACTTGCCAGATTTCTAATCACCAAGCACACGTTGATCCCCTCTCTGGTGTAGATGACAGCTGAATGTCCTCCTTCACAATGTAAGAAGTGTCCCTGCCAAAATCTTTAGGGTGCATGACCAAACATGGACGCCTCAGCTGCCACGAGTTCGCAGCTCACTGGGGCTGTTGGCATACTTCATAAGTTTGAAAAAAAAAAAAAAAAGAAAGAAAGAAAAGAAACACTAAAAATACAGTTTGGACTTCAATTAGTGAGGAAAAAAAAGGACTTCAGACATGGGTGCTATACTCTCTATCTTTTTTGTGGCTCACACAAAAAAAAAAAAAAAAAAAAAAAAAAAAAAAAAATATTTGAGAAAGACAGCTGAGCTGCAGCCTGGTGGAACTCATAAATATAGATATGGTGCGATACTTGAGGCAAACACATGCAATAATTTGAAAACATGTATACCCTAGTCAGCAAACAGGACATAACAAGGAATGAGTCACATCCAACCCAAACATATGCTAGTGGTTTTCTTACACGTAGAGAGGTTACAGCTACAGGATGGACAAGCAGCTTCAGAAAGTTAAACACACTCTAACCATGTAACTTTTGCATTTTGTAGAGAAGTGTAATTATCTGAATAGCTTCTTCATTCATTGTCAGCTACTGGAAACATATCTCCTGAAATTAGCTTTTCTATCAAATTGCCAGCCTTGCCTATGCACCATAGCTGCCACCTGGCCACAACAGTCGTAACAGCTTTAGAAGTATTTCCCTGGGAGGTCAACAGCTCAATAACTGTACAAATGTCCCAGAACTGTACTGCCTGTGTCCTCCGTACACCTCTGAAGCACCAAACACTTCCAGCTGTTGCCAGAACTTTGAACATCAGCTCTGAATCCAATGGGAAGAGGAAAAGGGTTTGTCAGGCCCACGCAGACTCCAGGAGCATTCAATCATTTCACTGAAATGATGAAAACAAACTCACCTCTTTGAGAAGCATATTTCTACTTGTTTTTGTGAATATTTAGTTTACCCCATAATATCCTGGAAATATATTTGTATGGCTGTAACACGCAAAAGTATAAAATGTATTCGCTAGGTATCTCAACATTAATTTATAGCAGCAGGGTTTTTCTAAGACCATCAAAAACTTACAAAGTAAATTGTTTTAAAATATGCTTAATTCTATGCTTGTCATATCTTTAAGAGAGTAATCCTTCAGAATAAATCTGCCGGTTTACTTGGATAAAGGAATGGAATTGTCTTCCATCAGCTGTTCTGGGCATCTTGAAATAGGTTTTGTTTCTTATCAAAACTGAAATGGTTGGGAAAGAGTCCAGGCAAACTCATTTTATGTTATCCGGCAGAAACTACTGAATTCTCTGCAGTAGTTGAGGGTTCTTTCATTCACCAGAACTGATCTACCAAGTATCTCATCCTCTTTTTTGTCTTGTATCTTTACAATACCAGAAGGCATCACAATATGGAGGTTCCATGTACAAATATCCACCCAATATTACGTACCGCAGACAACCCTGAACAGGAAAATAATGGCTGAATGGTGATGATCAATACAAACAAATCCTTACCTCTGTGCTGAACAAATTGTTATTCACACAGAACTTTTCCCAAAGTCCCTATAGTACTTACCACCATTGCATTAAAATTTATGTAGTCCTATATTTTGCTGCATAAAATGTGGAATGGTGTTAGAATAGTAACTTCATTGCAGGGAAATTGGTGGCCATGAAGGTTAACAGCCCATACAGAAAGCCACTAACAAATGTCCTTCCTTAATGAAATGCTTGGTTTAGATCGTATTTTTCATAACGTACTTATGTGTTAGGCTGCCAAGCAGATATTATAAAACAGATTCATTCATAAAATACAACATATATAAGCATTTTTTTTCTGATGGAGTTCAGCCTATCAAGTTCTCATTTCAGTGAATACTAAAAAAAAAAAAAAAAAAAAAAAAAAAAAAAATCCCTTCCTTTACTACCTGAATGAGAACACTGAAATTTTATCCAACATTCATACATTCAATAGCAATAGAGGAATTAGAGTCCACAATGAGATCAAAGGATTTTACTGCTTAAGGTTTCCAATGCCATTTTCTACAAAACTTTAATATCGCTAACCCTAACAGCTAGGTCAGATTTTATGAGCAGCATTTCTGAAAGCTGGAAGAGCTTTCTCTGGAAAGAAGCCATCTGTTTGGAGTGGTCAGTTCCTTCAAGATCTGAAAAGCTTCCCAATGTTTTTTCACTTCCCAGATGTATTGCAAATCCTGGCTATCTAAGTATGAAGTGGTAGACTTATAGAGTCTCCAGGGAACTTCTATTTAGTTGTAAAGCATGGCTGAGAGGTGGCTGTGCCAGCCAGATATAGGATATCTGAACGAGGTGCACTGCTGCTGTGGTTTATCTGTGTTCTGCAATGCCAGTGTTGTGTTTTCTCATGTACATGAAAGGTATCCAAAACTTGAGGTGCTTATGTTATGCAGTGGGTTTTCTTCAGATACAGATTGAATACATAATGCATCTTCTCACAGAGCAAAGCCATGCTAGAGAATACAGGAGATGTCCCTCAGTTTACAATAATTTATATTTCAAGACAAGGAAAAACTGATAAGAGGCTGTTTAAAGAGGCAAATCCATCCTACCACTGTGATCATCTGGGATAACATCAGTACATTGTCCAACATGAAGGTATTATCCAGTAACAAGGACAACGGTGTACAGCTCAGAAATCAATCACTCTGAGAAGGTCTGGTTAAGGAAATAAACACCAATATTACCCATGATTATGAAACACTATACAATTGGGAGAAGTCCCTAATAGAAATGTCATCATAAAGGCCTCCTTATTTCCTTTTTTGATGCTTCTAATCAAGTACTCCTTTGCTTAAACAGCTAATCATCATTTCTCCTGCTACAATAAAGAACCGAGGAGGAAAGCTGACCAGAAAATGAGCAGAAAGAATCAGTTTTGGAGATACAAGCTTTCCTTTGTAAGGAAATTATTATTTATACTAAGTATAATAAATAATACTACCAAGCCTGGGGAGAGATTTCTCTTCATTTCTCTTCATTAATACATTTCAAAGGACTCCAACAGACATATAAGGCTGGAGAAAATGTCAGGAAATCATTAGGTCCATCCCACACCACCAAGACATGATGAACACACCTAACCTGCCTTGCCAAATGTTTGTCTAGCAGGTTTTCTTTAAATAAAAAAAAATTAAAACTGCCCAAGCTACAAGGACTTCAAGGCTTCATTATGTGTTTGTTATTGCTAAAGTCCTCCTGGACTTTTCCAGATCTTCCTTGCTGCCAAGTAAGACCTACGCCCCTTTTGTTTGCCCCAACTCTGTCCGGGTAGCGAACAAATAACTGTCATTTTACTTACAGAAAACTTTTAACTGAAAATGTCCCATCTTAGTCTTCTCTAAGCTAAAAGATTTTCTTTGACTTTTACTCATATGTTGTATTTTCTAAACACGTTAACTTTCATCTTGTTAGATCTTCCCAGTTTGTCCACATTTCTTAGGAGTGGTGCCAGGGACAAACTCGGTACTCTCAAAACTTCTCACTGCTTTACAGAGTGATTAGGTTGGCTGCTCCGCTGCTCATGGCTGAGGGAAACCATCAGTGAGATAATCCAAGTTGTCTGGACAATCAAGGCACTACAGCACTTGGCTTGCTTGGAGGTTTTGTCCACAAACACATGCAGATTGAGAAATATGGCAATAGGTGTTAACCAGGCAAATAATTAACTTGTTTGGGGATCTTTCTGGTTATACAAGTCAGATGGGACGGTAATCTTCTGAGTCCTTTATTTTTCAAAGTATATATCTTATGTTTGTCTCGGAACAATGTCCCTTCCCCGAGTAATTCCTTTGTGCTTACCTTAGTTAAACTGTGGCAGACAGGAAAGCTGCCTCACCAGGAGGACAGCTTTCTCCAAAGAGAGTGATGGCAAAGCCAGGGGCAGGAGCTCACGTAGCTGCAGCCCCAGTCCTTCAGCCCATTAGCCTGCATTATCCAAAGGAACTCACTAAGAGGAATTATAACTCTCCATATTTTTGAGTGCATGCGTATTTTGTTGTTTCACACATGCTGTGTCTCTCTTTTAATTATCTTTGAATAACTTGCATAATTCAACCAGCCAGTTTCAGGGAACTAGAGATCTCTGGCTTGTAAAAAGAGGGCTGTAAATCAAAGAATTTCTTGAGCACTCATTTGTGAGATGTGTCAGACAGAGCCCAGGCCAAGGGCAGGAAGCATGGGGAAGCTAGGAATACAAAGGAGATGCTGTCTGCGGTGTAGCAGGAAGTTATATTTAGAAAGGTGGAAACATCAGCCTTTGGTAGGAGGTGTGCTGAGGCTCAGTGCTTGCAATATTACTTACACACTACGTCCAGTCTCCCTCATGTCACACCTGACATGGGAAGATGTCCCTTGGCCCCAGAAGAAGACCTTTTCAAACAATTGCTCCCTGAGGCCACTCACGCTGCTGGAGAGCTCAGCTGTGACAGGACCCAGTGGGTGAGGGATGCAGAAGCATCCCCCCAGAATGGTGAAATATTTCTTCTGTAGTGCTTGCAGACTGATACTGCAGTGAATACTCATGCATGCACTCATTGAACATCAGCTCCCTCTACTGTAAATACACTGCTACACGCTGCTGTCGCACCCAAACAGCCAATTTTGGCAACTGCTCATTGCAACCCTACTCTGGAGCACTGTGACTAAGGGCATGGAAAAATGCTTCCTGCAGAACAGGCAGGCAGAAAGACAGCATGGATTTTTCTTTTCAGTTCTTGTGGTTGTAATAATTGGGTTTTCAATCTTTCAGTATGCTGCAAATATCCATCTCTAGTTTGTCTCAAAACCAGAATAAATTTCATGATCTTTATCTAATATTTTGCAAACAAATGTAGATTACAGTCTACAGAACGGTCTGCTGCAATAGCTGCAGTCTTGCCTCTAACAGCCACAAGAGTCATCTGTTACAAAAAAATGTAATAGTTGGATCCTAAACTCTGCTGATCATTATCTGACTTATGATGTTTTGTCTTCCTGAAAAGGTTAAAAATGTGACAAGTCTCAATAGCTGATGGCCATACCCATCTATACCAAGGGCTATTCTTGGCTCCAGCAGAAATTAGAGACATTTGCAGCTCAGCTCAGTAACACAGTCCCATTAACTGGTCTGATTTACTCAAAAGTATGACTCAAAAGGACCGAAATTGTTGTTCAGTCCAGACTGAATTCAATTAATAGTTTGAGCCCAGAAGTATGAAAGGTTGGATTTTTTTCAGAGAAAGTGAAATATTTTTTGTTTTGAAATTGACCTTATATTTTAATGTTAGACTAAACAAAAGTTTAATTTCGGATTAAACCAGTGCTTGTGGTTTTACTTGGCATGAGATCCAATTAAATGATCAAAGTCTCAAAAGTCAGCCAAGAGATCAAGGAAGATGAGGAGAGCAGAGAGGCCCTGAGACTTCCCTGAGAATGGATAGCCAAAGCCTCTAGTGAAATTTTAATGTAATGGAAAACACAGACCCTAGATCAGAAAGAATCCAGACAACTGGAGAAGTGATCAATAGCCTATCCATGAAAACAGCCCGTTTATTGATTGTTAAAAAAAAAAAAGGAGCAGGAAGAAGATATTAAAGTAATATGACAGGAGATGGAGAGCTGAGTGTTGAGACTCTAATTTGTTTGACTGTTGAAGAACAGAGGCAAGGAAGAAGATGAAAGAGCGAGAAGGGATGAAAATATGATCAAGACAGGTCAGCTCACAGACAAGGAGGCATCAAGGGGATGGCTGAAAGCACTGGCAGTAGGGGCAGCAAATATCTCGAAGTATGGATCATGAGAGATGGCTGGACAACAGGGAAGGGAAAGGGGAAGAAGAAGTGAGGCCAGGAAAGCAGCCTGGCAGTGCGACTCATATGCGTGGCTGATAGAGACTGAAGAATACCCCAGCCTCTTGTGGGATCCTGTACCCTGTTGTACGGAGGGTCACAATCTCATCCTTAGCCATGGGCCCTCTAGAGTCCCTGGAAGGCAGATAACAAGAGAAAAGAGATGAAAAGCAGAAAGTGAGTTTAATCAGTTTAGTGTTAACTTTGTGCCATGCCTTTGATAGAAACAGAATAGTCAAAGCAAATAGAGCTGCTTTGAAACAGGAATTGACAGGACAAAATATAGTGAGTACACGAGAGGAACTTTATCAGAATTACGCCACAACTCATTAATCTGTATCAGAGCAATAATGATACTTTAAAGTTAACACCAGAGTTTCAAAGCAGAAGGTCTTCTGGATCTCTGGCAACTCGCTGCGAACCCTTTGCAGCTAATCAGTATCACTGCTTCAAAAGAAATTAAACTGTCTCCACCCAGCAACTCTACTGGCATTTGATCTACAACTGGCTTGAAGTTAAAAATTAATTACCCTTACAACATATTGATTACATGACTATAAACATAAAAGCAGCAGCCCAGAACAATGTACACTGACCCTCTGTTGAAACAGCGTGTTTGTTTTCAAAAGGAAGCTAATTAAGACAAGTTCCCCAGAAGAAGGTGGCCGTGGTAAAACTCAAACCAACAGTGCCATCTAGTGCATCGCCCTGCTCATAAAGATCAGTCCTTATTTCACACAGATCATTTCTTATTTCGTGTTTCCCGATGCTAACTAAATAGGGCTGATAAATCACTATCGCGCTCAATGTGCCTGAAGTCCCAAGGCTTGCCACTGGAGAATACACGGCTTCCAGACGAAGGAAATCTAACATCATATTTACATTTTGGTAATTAATAAAACTCGAAAGCTAAATCTATTTGATCAGCACTGTTGCTGAGAATTAACTGAAATAAATACAAGTTTCACATTGGCAATAGTTCTCAGGCGTCTAGGCCACTGCGCTTGGAAATAAATTCACTGGAACGTGTCTGTGTTGTCTTTAGATGGTATCTCTGTAATACGCTGAAATAGATTGGATAAGAATCTCTGGATATCCTTCACGATCTTTTATTAGACATGTATGTGTACATACCAATGAGCAAAGACTGAAAGCAGAAAAAGAAAGCACCATTTTATTTTCTGCTGCAGCGTCTGCTTAGGATCTGCTAAATATACCCCTTGCTAATGAAGACTAATTGTTTTATATCAGAAAAATGTAAGGCACTAACTCTTTGGGTTTTGTCCGTGTGTCACTGACACGGTGTGGAGGACTTGCTTCTAAATCCGTTTACCTAGATCAGAGCCCCTGAGAGGAGTCCTCACAGAAGTGGCAATTTCAGGGACCTGCTCTCAAATTTTGTCACCTGATTTTAGGCTTCATTTAAGCCACACCATTTCTCTGGCTGGTTCAATGTCTCCTATTATTAGAAACTGCTCCCTTTCAGGAACTCTGAACCCTGGCTTGGCTTCCTCTTCCCAAAACTCTGCAGAGACCTCTCAGTGCATCTGGCATTGTACTTGGCACTCTGAGCTAGCTTAACGTACGCCCATTGTCAGCTCCTACATGGATCGCCTTATACTACAAAAGAGAGCCTAAAATAAAGACCGTATATCCTGCAGCAGGAAAAGAAAGATTATGATCTCCGTGCCAATTGCCTCGGCCTCCTTTCTACCCCGAGGAGTTGTATTTCACTGCGGGGTTTTGCACCCCTAGCCTGGTGTCACTAATCCCTAACCCATACCAGCCAGCGTCAGGCACGTCTCGGATGACACCGGGGCACAGATGTCGGCAGCACCAACGTCAGGCAGGCATCCCGGAGATTTTGCAGTTTACTCAGGACTGAAATTCCTCTCTGTCTTCCTCATCAGTTCCTCCCCTGACACTAGGGGAACTGCTCCACCCACACCCACTGCAGCAGCTTCACTATTTGTTTTGCTTTTCCTTTTGTTTTGCTTCTCTCGGCTAACAGAAATTCCCATACGTGTTAACATTAAAACAAAACCCTCCAGGGCTGCCACAGACCTGGCCCATTTTACCCTCTCCCTTCCACCTGGAGCCCAAGGCAGGCAGCAGCAGCCCCATTGCAGGGCTGGCCACCAGCAGGGGACCCTACCAGGCCCTCCAGTGCACACACGCTACAAAATCCCAGCCTTGCCAAGTTGAGAAGGCTGGAACAGATTTTTATGGCTTGACAGAGGATTTGCTAACAGCCCGTTTGAAAAATCCTTCCCTGGAATGCAGCCCACAGTCAAAGGCAAGCTGTATTGCCCCGAAACTGTAAGGGCTGACATGCTTAAAAGAAAGAAAACGGCATGAGATCTGTTGCCCTCTCCTCCTCACCTTCCCACTTTCCCATTCCTTTCCTTTTTCTTTTCTTTCTTTCCTGGCCGGCTGGAAAGTCCCTGCACACGAGGCAGGCAACAATGGTGGCAGCAGCAACCTAACATGACTCAGAGCAAAGAAAGAAAAGGTTGTGACTAAAAGGAACATAAGGCCAAGGAATAAATAAGCAGCGATGCAGAGCTAAAAACTGCCAGAAATGAATAAATATAGGTCCAAACATCACGAGCTACACAAGGGATTGGCCAAAAACCAGCATCCAGCACTGTGCTGGGACACATGATGAAGCTGGACTCGGCTACGGCAGGTCTGCAAATACATCCAGCTAGGTGCAGAAATAGCTTTTCATACCACCATGTCAGCAAGCCACCTATGGAGCAGCAGTCCATCCACGTCTCATCCCCTCCGGCTATTATCATTCCTTCTGTGTTTTCATAGGTTATGGAAGACTCACATCCAACCTGTCCGTACTAAATTTTCAAGAAAGCTCTTTGTCTTCTCCTGTGTTGCACTTTCAACATCTGTAGAGGCTCCTTGCTGTTCTCTTTTTTCTCTAAAAATGACTTTTGATGCGAGGGCCACAAAAATTTGAAAAAGAATATTCAGAATAGAGACTCCTCTCTGTCTTGCTAGATGATATTACCTTAAATCTTCAGATATCCCACCTCTGTTAGTATGTCTTTGTCATCTCATCCTAGTGATCACAACAGGGATAAGACTATTCTTTTTTCTTGCTGTATATCCTGATTCAACATGAGAGACTTAAAACAGAAGTTCACAATCTTCTGCTGAGGAAGGAAGTAGAGCTCTGTATTTGCACTAACTTTCCACAGATTGCAGGAGCCTGAGCTTACCATCTGGAGAGAAAGTATATGAGGCTTTCTTTCAGACTAATGATCTGTACCAGTCAGGGATATCATTATAACTGCAGCAACAGGAGTTAGAGCAGGCACAGAAATAGTAACTGCGATCTCTGAAAATTAGAAAACTGGTTAACACACATGTGGAACACAAGTTTGTTCTCTTTCCAGAATCAAATGTATTTTCTTTGGTTCAAAATAGTTCATCTAGATATCGAAATTCCTTAGTGAGTTACTAATTACTACCAAAATACAGTTCTGGTTTTAATATTTTCCATTCCCAATTAGTTCACATAAATTGCTTGTTGGAGGGCCAGAAAGAAGAAAATTGCAGCATTTTTTTTTTCTCAGATTAAGTGTAATGTTTTACTCCTCTATGTGTTCCTTGAACAGGAAGAAATGAAAACAGTATAATGTAATGTTTAATCTGTGTGTTACTTTTGTTCTGAGTTGTCCTCTTTAACCAAAAGATTATGTCTGTGGGGGCGTGACAGTGGGATGCATTTCTTCTGGTTTTGCACTAGGCTTCTGTCAGTCGTCTTTCATCCATGTTTAGATACAGGGAAAATGGGACTAACTATATCCCAATTTACTGAAAAAAAAAAAAAAAAAAAAAAAAAACAAACATATTTTTTCTCCCTTTTACAAACTTCTCCAGAACAGACAGAATTATTAACTTAACAAATTCTTTTTGCCATAGACAGAATCAATGTTGGAAATCCTCTGGGGGAGTTTTCTTCCATGTAATCTGTTGAATAAAGAGCTGTCAATACATAGCCTAGGAAGCCACTTACAGAGGAGTATAAAACAAATATGAAATACAAGGATGGTAATTCCCACATTGAGCTTTGTCATGCTTGCAATATTAATTCTGCTCTTTGCAGTAGACCTGTGTAGCATTAGACAACTCAATTCAGTATAAGATTGAGGCCTCAAAATAAGAGATTGTTTTCTGAGGTCAAACAAGATGAATGTTAACTTGAGACAATGTACAGGCATAAAACTTGCATTCCCATCTGCACACACATTCCCCATTTGTCTGTTACCTCCTCCCTTGATTTCTGGTGTCTCCTCTTACCCCAAATGGCCCACGGCCATCATCAATTTCAGAATGCAAGTGGGTGAAATCCTGGCTCTTTTGTGGTCATACAGAGACCTCCTAATTTCCAGAGCACCAGAAAATTGAGAACAATGTCTTTATTATAGCCATGTGTAAGAGTACTTTGGGTAAAGGAGAATGGTAAGATAACATCCTCAGAGTTGCTTTTACACATGAGGTTGTTTCATGGCATCCCTGTGTACAGATAAACAGATGACAGATGTCCCAAGTAAGCAGATCTTGTGCTCTAGGGCCCCAGGTGAGTTCTGTGGGGAAGCGTTTACATGACCACTATAGGCAACTTACACCACTGTCTGCCTCTGTCTTCCAAAAAAACAGTGCAGAGAAAGAAAAATATGTTAATAGAATGATGTGATTTTGTCAATATACAACGTGGCAATAGGTTTTAAGGAGTCTTCTTTTTTTAAGTGACTGGGGTAACTGACAAGACACTGCAAAGAATCGCTTACGTTAGCAGACAGGTTCTACTCTTATGGTATCAGAGTGCAAACCCTTCTCATGGTAGATGCATCTCACTTATAAAATACATTTTTGTATCAAGTTCTTATATCAAATGTACTTTTTACTAGATGAGATGAAATCTACATGTATGTCTTTATTTGATAGTCTGCCTTTCCACAGTGAAAGAAAGTGAGCAGATGCCCAGTGCTAGGAGCTATATAAAACATGAGAGATTTAAATATATTTTTTTTAATTTTTCTTTTTTTTTTGTCTTCCAAAATTCGTTTTCATGCAAGGCTGAATGTTACAGACTTTGACAAACCTCAGATCCCATTTATTGGGAAGTTCATACTGAAACAAAGAAAAGAAGGCTGATCTGAGCTGCTGTGATTTGTAACCAGACAGACCTTCTTTGTTGGGATCTCTGCGCCTTTTGTGGGATCCTCACTGCAACCTACTGCAATCCTGGTTCACATCAGACCTATCTTCACTATCAGAAGAAATGCCTGATTTTTAAATATAGTAGAAATGGGCCCTTTACATTTCACAAGTCCAGTCAGTTGGTAACATGCAATAGTGCGTGAAGTGTGGAAAGAGCCAGCTGGGCAGCAGACACTCACCTGAAGCTACTCTGAACTGGACTGCGTGTTGGCTGCATTTTCTGCTAGCAGTTCATTCAGCCATTAGTCACCTGGAGAGATGAGGGCGTTACAGCCTTCCGCTGCTCATCCAGTGTCAGTGCAAGCCTCATCCTATTTGCACACACACTAACTATCTAAAGCAGCTTCTGGAAGACAGCAAACACTAAAACAACAAAAACTTGATTTTCAAAATATTAACACTGTTCTATCCTGAGTCAGAAATATTCTTGTCCAACTAAGAAGTTACTAATCCTGAAATGAAAGGGTTATCTTTTCTAATAATGACTTTGTCTCTGCAACTGAGGGTGTCCTGTAGAGACACCTGGTGTCACCAGTGGTTGAATGATGTCTCTTATTGGAAGCATAATGGCATCTCAAAATGAGTGAATCAGAATCGCAAGCTATTTCTGAGATTACAAACTCTGTTATCAAAGCAAACGACTGAAGTCACGTTCCCACATCAACATTTGGACACTGTCCTGATTTCCAGAAGTTTTAGCATTCAGAACTTTTACTGAGGTCGGGAGCAAGTATAGGCAAGTACTAATTTCAGGAATCATTCAGGGGCCAAACTACTAAAAATACAATTACTTTTCTTTACTTCAAAATCCTACCACCTCTTTATGCTGTTTCTTCTCATACGTGACATAAAATCAAAAATTAAGGCCCCATGCCATTGTGCAGCATGAAGTAACATTGCTTCTGAGCCATTTCTCTCTAGATAGGCACAGATATTTTCAGCCCTTCAGTCACATCTGCTTGTATGGTTTATCTTTACTGAGATTTTATCTTCACAAGAAATTCACTTCCATAGAGAGCAAAAGAAAAAGGAATTTGGACTCCTCCAGTGAATCTCAACTACATTATACAAATCAGCACATTTGCCATTTCCTGTTGAAAAATAAAATCGCCAAACAATGTCCCCTTATAAATAAATCCAGCTAGAAAACTACACTTTTCTTTTTCAGAAGGGAATAACTAAAAATATAAACAGGAACCAGGCTCAGTGAGAGGGAAGGAAAAGAATTTGTGTGCTTTCTCATGGAGCTCTTCAAAAACTCTTGGCTGCTCTAGTCCCATAAGAAGTTAATGGCTGGGGAGAGCAATGCTCCAGCTCTGTTGCTTTCCTCACCTTTATTTCCTTTGACCTAATACAATTGCTGCTTTCTCCTGGTCCTCTCTTCTCTGTTCAACCTTCCTGGTAGAGAGCAAAGGCAAACAAATGCTGTACACCAAAGAGGAGTTAGACCAATTCAGGTCTGAGAGGTCTCAGAGAGATCTTTATGCGCACAATCACCTAAAAGGCCCCCTTCAGCCATTATGGGATGCAGAAACCCTTATACTTTGATTCTTCCACCTCCTAACCCCCCATCTGTCCTTGCCCGTTGCTAATGCTAATACAGATCTTCCTCTGTATTATCCATAGCTACTGATACAGCATTTATGATGTCCGCGTAGGAGTTACACTAGAGACAATACAGAAATACAGCCCTTTTGGTACAAAGTCCTCCATGGAAAAGCAGGGGATTTACCTGCCTAAGTATGAGCTCGCTGGGGAGCACAAAGCAATGTTGAATTCAAGTGTCATCCTTTCTCCCTTCCATTAGCTTTGTAACTTCAGCTGTCCATTGTGTTTTTCCCTCAACCCGTGTCCCCCTTCCTTGGTCCATCACCTTCCTGCCCTTTGATCTTTTAACGCTGAAAGGGGATTTGGCTGTCATAACACAGGGATCTGATATTTAGACAGCTGGATCGCAACTAGCCACTTCATTACAGCCAATAATCTTATCCTAAAACAGACATCTTAACTAGGTCAGATGAAACTCACCCTTGGAGTGCTTATTTCTCCCCATTGATGTAATGGGAGTCCAGGGTCAACAGCTCAGACTCAGATGTTTACAAGCTAAGCACTGAAAATACTCTCCAAATAATCCCATTTTAAAAGCTCTCATATTCACAGACCTTCCATCTGGCCCCAGTTTTCCCTGGTTCATTCATACCCGTTCCAACCTCAGGAATTTCCCTGCTGCTTTCCCTTCACTCCCTTCTGCACCCCATCCTTGCTGAATTGAGTTCATTGTGCTCCAGCTGTGTTCTCTCTCCTTCAGCTCGCTCACGGAGCCACTTCCATTCTCACTGGAGTTTCTGCCCATCAGTTGCTGAGCAGGAAAACCTGCAAAATGTTTAATGGAATCATGCCCTACAGCATCACGGGGGATTCCTTACTACCATCTATTGCAACACAGGTCATTGGCTCTTTAATTCCTCACTGAACTGCAGAATACATCTTTTAGAAAAACATTCAATCACTGCTTTAAAATTGGTAGTGCCAGGGCTGCTGTCTGGGTTAAATTGTCCCAATAAACAACTGCCCTGTCAACTAAAATCTATGTTTATTTGTAGTCTGAATCTGCCCTGGTTTAACTTCTGGTCACATTTTGGTCTACTGTACCAAAATATCCTATTAACAACTTTCTGATTTCATAAAACCCACAAATATTTAAGCTTTTTTTTTTTTTGCTTTTTTTTTGCTTTTTTTTTTCTGATAAACTAACCAGGTTGAATTGCTCACATTTTCCAGTTCCTGATTATTGTTTGAACCTTTTGCAGTTTGTCAATGTTCTTCTCAAAACCCTCTAGCTGTACATATAACTGTACACAGTGTACAATGTACGTATCTTTGAAAAACAGGCTGTAAAATACACATGCTAACATTCTTCTTTCCAAAACTCTGTCAAAGCACGTGGCTATATCATTATTATGATATAATTTATTAAAAAACATTTAACACTGTAGCACAGACTAATGTTTAAGTTAGCAAGGTTTTCCACAGACACTGCAAACAATGCTAGGAAAAAATAAATAAATAAAAAAGCTGCCAATTTTGCTCATTTTTCCTGAAAATTTTCTTGCTGTAATTTTAACTGCTAAAATTGATTGGTCCTGACAGACCATCAAGCACCACTAACTTTAAGAATACTTTTAGTATGCCATTTTACTTCACTGTAGCTCCTTATATTGCATCGTAATTAAATAAATTAGCATTGAGAGAAGATATTCTGTAACAAAATATTTCTTATAAGCAGCCAATAATCTTCTGTGCTCAGCAGTGCTCCATTTCTACTCTTCAGCAGGAAATGAGGATTCTTGTCATCAGAGAATTTTGGATGTGCTTTTTGCAAGTCTGTCACCTTTATCAAACAACACACTTGAGCAGTCAAAGGGCAGGTGAAGAATAAAAGTGGGCAAGTAGAGACAAGATTTTAAAAGCTAACACTGTAGCTTTTAACATACTAAAATAGCAAAGATAACAAACATGTCAGGAGAAACCTACAGACACATACCCCATATGTGAAGATTACAGGCTTCGGAATCTGTAGAGCATGAAATATTTTGGCACCTCTGAAAATCTGTACATAATTTGGATTATGTAAGTATTGCTCCTTCCAAAAGATAGCTTGGGACTGTCTAGAACCAAAAGTAGATATTTTAGCATGCAGCACTTCATCCTTATCATCTTTTTGTTGCCTTCAGCTCTTTGCAGATGCTGCTGCCATTGTTGCCTGCTGAGCCTGCCTTCAAAGACCTGCAGCCTCCTTATCTCTGCTGAAGCAGAAGCAGCAGCTAACAAAGACATAACTATATATCCTTCCTTCGGTTACCTTCATTCTAAACTCTCAACATCTGCTCTTTTTCACCCTACCTTTGTGCGCTCCTATCCCTGAATATAAATTCTGTATCGCAGATACATAAGCCCACTCTGAATGAGTCTCTTTGCTTCTATCCGCCTCAGTTTATGGGAGAACTGTCTTGTTGCAACCAGTGAAGAAAACTACTGACCTCTAAGAGAAAGCTAAGAAACAACATGGGTATCTAATTTCTAAAACATGGACACATGGCAAAAGAAAGGCAAATGCAAGACTGTGAAATTGAATTGCATAAGGCAAGATATACAGCTGCCTATCCCCGGAGGGGCGGGGTGGAGAAAGAAGCCGAGAAAGCTCCCAAGAATAGAAGCAGAGTAGGAAGTCACAGAAGAAGCGTGGATGAGATCTGAGTGCAATGGTAATATCAGCCCCTAAAACTGACCAATAAAATCCACTCTAAAGATTAAGTCTGTCATCCAAATAATTATGACATGTATAGTCATTAACATAGAATATGATGCAAAATTAATTGAACTGTAGTATAAGTATTATGGCTGTGAAACAGAGTGTTTTGACAATCTTAAAAACATCATAGAAAGAGGGAAGACCATGAACTTCCTGAGCAAAGAAACCAAAGGACAGTAAATTCACTAGGGTATCAACAGAAATGGGACTGCCACAGAAGGTGAAGGGCTACTGAGCCATTCTCTGCAATGCCTGTTGTGGCCTAAAAGGCTGTGTTGTCTAAGAAGGAAGCTCAGCCTAAAGTTTGCTCTACAGTTGCTCTTGGTAACAGCTTTTTTCCTGTCATAGCTTTCTTCCCTTCACTCTTGTAAGGATTTAATATTTGCCTTTTCCAGACAACAACTATTTGCTTCCACTGTTAATGTTCTGTAGAGAGTGAATTGGGAGTTCTGCAAACACCAAACATGTCCCAAAATATGGACAGAATTTGGCAGACAGCTCCCAGGGCCTTGATACCTGATACGTATTTGGCAACTTCAGGGATCAGAGTAAGCCTCCCACCACCCCAAAGGAATGTGAGGATTTATATCAAGAGGCATCAGGATGCAGGGAGCTGCTTCCCATGGAAGGGGGCAGGCAGCAGGGACAAAGCTCTCTTCCCTGGCCTGGTCCCGCTCCTGGCCCACTGCTGGGAGCACAAGGCCGAGTCCACCTTGACCAGAAAATATCCTCCAGATTAAACAAGTAGGCACTGAGCACACTTCTTCAGGATTGCTCTAGCACAGAACCTGTCAGTCTCAAGCCATTTTGACAGCCCAGAGACCACACACAGACTGCCGTGCTCTTCCTCGCTCTTCCTCCCTGTTCCAAGTAAAGGCTGAGGGCCCTACAGAGTCAGCACCAAATGAAATGGCAGAAGCAGTACAGCAAATTAGCAAGGTACTTGATTGGTAGCTCTGTCATGTCTGATTAGATTAAATAGAACTTAATAGCTGCTTTTAATTTTATATTATTTTATTTTAGATTAATTTGTCTTCCTCTCTTGCATTAGTAAAATACACTGCTCATCAGACAGAGCTGGTAGCCCACAGTGAGCTTATGTAGTGAACCAAACATTGACAAAAACATGGGTTAACTAGTTAGCACTAGGATGTTTTACTGGTCCGTATGTAACTGTAATGCAAATTAATCCTTGATCAATGTGTAGAGACACTGGCACAGCAGAAAGCTAATGTTCATTAACTTCATAGCCTAAGAAGACCTACTGGCAGAATTGGCTTTGCTGAAATTCAAACAGTAGGAAAAGATGTATGACTTCAGATAAGATGCAGATAAATTGCAAACTAATGCAGGTATCACTGCTTTATACCGCAGTCACTCACTGAGGAGATATTTCCTAAACCACTTCTTAATCTTGGCATCCTTAAGACTACCATCCTGACATTTGTTCTGCATCTTCAGAATTATTTTTAGTTCTCCTTTAAATTCCCTCTGAAATGTCCATATTCTTCCTGAAAAGACACACAACCATTCCAAAACACTGAGTCATAAGGCAAGAGCAGTACTTATTTCCACTTTATTCTGATTATTCATTTCCCATTAAGTCCTAAGGTCACAGTAAAACACCTGCTAGGCTTGTATGCAGGCTCCCACTAATATCTATGATGACTACATGGTCCTCTGAATCATTCATCTCATTGTGGCAAATTTCAGCAATTTCAATAAAAACCTTGTGTAAACATGGTAAAACCAACAGCTAGATATAGCATCTAATGAGAAAATTGTTCATGTTTATCTGCCTAGATCTACTTTCTCTTTTTACATTTTAAATAAAGCAATTTCCTTGGTAATATCTGAGTAGTTGGCAAGTCCCAAGGTTTGTTAAAAATCAACACAGACCTTCTCAGCTAGTCACTCTTAAGACTCCTGGGTGGAAATTACGAATTCCAGTTGCATGAAGCTGAATGTCGTGCAATGCTTTCCCCTGCTACAGACCATTAACTTTAGTTATTGACTCCAAATAACACACATAAGATTCTCCCAAACAAAAATACCTTGAGATATACCTTTCCTGCCCTACACTTCACTGCTTTGCCTCTAGCAATGGCCTTCTCAAATATTAGGTTTGTTTGTCCTTTATTTTGTTCCTGACATAAATAAAATGCTGTCCATTACATGAATAAAATGTTGTCCATGGCTACAGGTATTTTTAAATCTCTCTTCCAATTTCTCAAATCAGTCAAGTTGTCCAACTTCTACATTCATTATATTGACTTTTTCATTTTCATTCTTGGTTTATATATTGATTTTCAGTGGCATTGTAATTTTCCATTTGACTTGCAACAACTTCTTGTCCAGTATCACCTTCTTTAATTTCTATGCAACAGTCCTGTTAGGACATCTAGAATGATAGCCTTATCAAATTCTACACATATTGGGAATATTTTGCTATACCACATATGGCAGCATTAATCATTTTGTATGGCCACTCATGCAAGAACGCCAGACGTGGATGAACCTTAGAGCGTAACAAGATCCTTTGGCTAGAAGCTGACTACATTCATACCACTAATTGTGATTGACTTATATTTATCTTGACATCTGTGAATTTTCCAGTCAATGATCAGCTTTTATTTGTCCATCATAGCTTGGGTGAAATACACTGTGGTTGACACTAACAAACCACATTTTTAAGATTTTATCAAAGAGTTATCACTGGATGTATAATTCTTCCACCATAATTCCTTCACTTTGAAGTAATGATTGAAGCTTTAGTCTTCCCATACATTAGGAATAGACCCTTAAGAAGTTCACTTTATTCTCTTAACAAGATTGAGTGGTCCATGGTTTAATGAGTAACAACTTTATATTATAAATAATCATCTTATTCTTCCAAAACTCCAACTTTGTAACAGTTAATGCCCTCTCTGGTATAACATACTCACCCTTTTACCTTTCCAGTTCTGAGGAACAAGGCCTAACCATCAATTCCAACATCCTAGTCACAAGACTAACTGACTAACGTAGCAGTACTAATCATGTCATTTTTCTCAAGCTCCAAATTGTCTTACTTATTTTAGTTTTCTACCATAATAACACAGTAAACTGGAAGATGTACCCCTTACAAATAATGTAATGTTTGGATTTATCTCATAGTGCTTCAGGGTTGTCATTTTTCAGAATGTGGTGTGAGGACATTCACGTTATTACTTCAGATACCCTTGCTGTCAGGGCAGGAAATTGCCCTGACACATCACCCAGGAAACTGGCATCCCTATTAATAAGACGGAGCCTATAGACACCCAATTTTGTTCAGCCTTTATCCCAGTGTTCCACAAAACCCAAACACCATACTTGGCTAACACTATCACTTTTCTAATTTTAATTGAGGAAGAGGAAGGATATCTCAAAAAGATCATCTGATTCTCCTTGGCCTTTGGTTTCTTTTTTCAGCCTCTACAGCTTTTCAAGTTCTACAAACTGGAGTCTGCCATTTCTTCCCTGCTGCTAGAATGGATTGTGCATTGTCAAAGCATCTTCTCCTGATGTTTTTCCCAGTCTGACTTTGCTCCTGGAAGAAAACAAAGCCCCTTACTTGCTATCTGACCCTTGAATAATAGCTTGGCAGTCCCTGTTAGAAGGAAATCACTGAGGAGGACTCCATTCTGAGCTGTGTCTGACAGGAGATGAGGAAGCATTCCCACTGGTACCAGTGCACATAGCCTTGTTCTTTCACCATTCTCCTGGGCATCTGTTCTCGTTCACTGTCAGATGAAGACAGAATTTCACTGGCTCAAACATTTGGTGCTTTGCTAATGTTATCTTTCCTCTGTTGCAGTTTTCCTCTCAACTTCTACCACGTCTCCTTCCAAGTAGTTCCTAAAAGCAGTTATCTAAAACACCCCTCTACGTGCCTGCAATTCTATGCAGCTGGAAGATACTCAGGTTTTCTTATTCTTAAGAAATTCCGATCTAATTATTTTCCTGTTCCCTTTGGTTGACTGCATACCTTTTCTACATAGCCTTCTGCAGTACCAAACCTTTCACACCATCCATTTTGTCCTCGCTGGTGGCATTAAACTGAACTTTCTGAGCTTTCTTCCATCAAATTCCATGGCTTTCCAAAAAAATTCTGCTGAAAATTCTGCCCCCACCCAAATTCGTAGCTCTGCCACCCCCAGCTGCAGCAGGCACATCGCCCAGGGGATCATGGAATCACGAAGGCTGGAAAAGACCTCCAAGGACATCTGGTCAAATCATCTCCCTACCGAAGCCCATCTGTTGTTACTTTTGGTCCATCCCAATTTGCAGCGCCTTTTTTTTCCACAGAATCACTGAATGGCCGAGGTTGGAAGGGACCTGTGGAGATCAGGTAGTCCAACCCCCCTGCTGAGCAGGATCACCTAGAGCATGTTGTGCAGGGTGGCACCCAGGTGGGTTTGGATTATCTCCAGAGGAGACTCCACAGCCTCTCTGGGCAACCTGTCCCAGTGCTCTGCCACCCTCACAGCGAAGAAGTGCCCCCTCATATTGAGCCAGAACCTCCTGGGCTTCGGTTTGTGCCTGTTGCTTTTCACTGGATACAGTTTGTGCTTGTTGCTTCTCACTGGGCACAACTGAAAGGAGACAGTCTCACGCTGTTGACACCCTCCCCTCAGCCACCCGCACACACTGACGGTGCCCCCTCAGCCTCCTCCTCCCCAGGCTGCCCAGCCCCGGCTCCCTCAGCCCATCCTCCTACCACCCACAGGTGCTCCCCTCCCTCATCACCCCCAGATGACTCATTTTTAAATCACTCCTCCGCCCAAGACGAGACAAGACCCAGCCATTTGTACCCCACAACCCCAACACCCCCTCCCCATAACCAAACAGCGGCTCCCGACCCCCGGGGGATGAAGGAGACGGGGCGGATAGGCGCCGGCCATGGAACCCCCCCCGTCCCCTCCGCCCCCCTCAGCGCCCCCGCCCCGCCGCCATGAGCCCGCCCCCGCCGCGCGCATGCGCAGGCCGCGCGGGGGCGCTGCGGGAGGCGGACGGGAAGATGGCGGACCTGGAGGAGCAGCTCTCGGATGAGGAGAAGGTAGCGGCGGGCGGCGCCCCCCGAGCCCTCAGCCCCCCCGGCCCGAGCTGCCCCGGCTCCGAGGGGCCGCCGGAGCTCGCAGGGGCCGCCGCTGGGTGTCCTCCCCGCGGCCCTTCCCCCTCTCCCTTCCCCCTTTGGCTGCCCGGGTAGCGGGAGGGGGCGAGGCGCCGCCGGCCCCTGCCCCGGCCCCAGGTCCCCTCCCGGGGCCCGGCCGCACGGAGCGGCCCCGCGGCTGCCCCCCGGCTCCGTGAGGCGTGGGAGGAGGAGGAGGAAGGGTGTGGGGAGGGCGAGGAGGAGGAGGAGGAAGGGTGCGGGGGGGAGGAAGGCTCCCTCGCTTCCTCCAGCCGCCGGCGGGCCCGGGGTCAAGGAGCAGCGGCTGCGAGCCGGCGGTGCTCGGCCGGGACTCGCAAAATGTGTGATTTTTGTGTGTTTGGTTTTTTGGGGGGGGAGGGGGGGTGAGGCTCGCAAGGAGCAGGGTGTCCTGGAGGCCTCGGTTGTCGGCGCTGCTCCTCGGCTTCCTCTCCTGGAGGCAGCTTCGTGGCAGCTGGGGTGTGGTGGCCTGCCTGCGCTGCCCCTCGCTGCGTGTGGCAGGCGGGTCTATTAATTTCTGCTCGAAAAAAGGCGTGTTCTCCTGGCAGCAGAAGCTCTGGGGTGGCCGAAAGGTGGTGGACGCCAAAAAATGATGTTTCGAACTTCTCTGGACTTAAAAGGATGTCCAAAATGTCTTAAAAGGTTACAAAAAGGCAGGTTTTGGGGGATTAATGGGGCCGCGTTTCAGAACTGGAGAGCCACAGATAGGCCAAAAGGTGCATGGCACGAGGATCCCTCCAGCTCTTTCCAGCCAGAGGCTTGAGGCCTCTACGTGGTTCTCATTCACATCCGTGGTGGTCCATGGCTCTTCGTATCCTTTATGGAACACACAAGTAACCCTAATTCTGTATGTTGCTGTTAGGGTATGTGCTTAAAAACACGCCAGCTACAAGTTATTTTGGTGTCACAGAATGGCTCAAGCAGGGCCACCCAGAGCGGGTTGCCCAGGACCATGTCCAGGTGGCTTTTGGAGATCCCCAAGGAGGAGACCCCACCCACGACCTCTCCGGGTTCCCTGTGCCAGTGCTCAGTCACCTCACAGTTAACAATGATTAAAAAAAAAGTGTTTCCTGATGTTTGGAGGGAACCTCCAGTGTTCCAGTTTGTGCCCATTGCCTCTTGTCCTGACAAAAAATGTAAATTATGGTGACACTTTCATTTTGCCTCTCCATGAGCTGAGAAGCACTGCCTGTGCTCAATACTGCGCCGGTGTGACTGATGGAGTTAATTTCTGAACTTCCTTCTCTCCATTAATTGCATTTTTTGTTTTCTCTCAGAATGCGTGCAGACCTTCTAGAGGCTCCTCTTGCCTTGGTATAAACGAACAGAATCAGTACTTTTCCATAGTAAATTTAAATTGATTCTTCTATCCACTTCAGTCTCACATAAAATTGATTGTCCTCCACGATTGGAATTTTCCAAGCCTGGCAAGAGGTTTTATTAGCTAATAAAACAAAGATGGCTAACGCTGCAAGCTCATGGAAGAGCAAGCAAATATCCCTGGAGATCTCATGCTACCTCAAGATTTTACTTCTCCACAGAAGAGCTATGTGGATTAGCTTTCTTGAATGTGAACCTCTCAGGTGGTTTATCGAGGTGTGATGTATTTATCCATGCTGAAACGAGCATTCTCTGTATTGGGCAGCTCCCACCCGGTGCTCAGAAAGACTGGGGTCCCCAGAATGGCACGGGCTTGTTTCAGGATTTTATTACATCATTTAAGTTGTTGGATAACGTTTTAACAACGTGCTTGAGAGCACGGATATGTTTCAGTTATGCTATCACTTTACAATAAAAATGTTTACTGCTTAAAAGCTGTAATCATTTTCTGCTGGTATTAAACTAGGATTGTGCGCTCTAAGTGGATTAAGTAGAAGACTTCCTCAGTTTAGACTAAAGCATTTTTTGGTTAAATTACTGTAATTTTAAGTGGACAGACTTGCTCTTGATTGAGTCACTAAATGAATATAAGGAAGGAAATTTGAAAGCCCAAATTCTTAATGCATATGGGGATCTTCAATTGAATTTCTTCAGTTTGGTTAATTTCTGGTTTCTCAATTGACACTTGATATGAATAATAAAATATATATTTTTTTGAAGCTAACATTTATGAAATTAGTTAAATTTTCTCTCAAACGTTGAGCAGGGCTGAGCTACAGAGATCCTGATGGACAGTGTTGGGAAAACACGCCCTTCTCAGCTGGGACTGTGATTACAAATACAGGAGGGCAGGTAGACAAACATCAGTGTTCCCAGGGAATCAATCACATTGCTCCTCTCTGTACCTTTCTCCCGTGATAAGAAATGGAGAGCTTCAAAGGCTGGTAGAGAGAGCTGGTGGTGCAGTGGGGCTGTAGGTAACTTTGACAGGTATGTAGCTACAGTGCTGGTCAGAACTACTGAAATTCGAGGAGGGAAGAAGGTGAACAAATACGGACGTTCCTGTACCGGTCTCTTTATAGTGCTACAAAAGCAAAATACGAGAGAAGTGATCTGGTGATACCATGGGTTTGGGAACTCAGTTCCTGTCCTGCTGTGCGTGTAGTCAGGAATTCCAGTGCTGCGAGGGCAGAACGTAATTCCTGTTGCAGCAGCACCGACTTGCTGGTGTCACCTAGTAGCCAGTTCAACCTGGCTGTAACGTAACACAGGTTTACAACTTGCTGCACTTGGTGTAAGGGAGAATACAGAAAGGACGTGAATTGGGAGAGTGGAATAAATTAGCAATAGTGTGCATGGTTCAGGCAAAGGAGCTCTGAAAGCAGGGAAAGAGAAGAGACGCTTTCTGGAAATAATGTTATTTCAGCGTGCGAGGTTGTGCAACTGGTTTCGATCACAGCTCTGTTCCTTGGGTTCTCAATTTAGCTCAAGATTTTGAAACCTTGCGTATCTTCCAAAGTGATGGTACCGTGTGGGTGATTTTTAAAAAGCACTAAAAATAAATAAATCTGAGAGCTAGCTGTAGTTGAAGCAGTGTGTAAGGCTGTGCAAAGCCCAAGGTGTGAAGCTGGGCTCTTGCTGGTGAAGGTTACCGCACCTGGGATTTTCCAGTCCCAAAGAGATGTGTGGTGAGACACAGGGTTTTATGGCCGTCCCATTCGCTTAGGCTACTGAGTTAGGAAGCTTGCAGACAAATTGAAAAACAAAAGTTTGTGTTTCAGTCTATGAATAAAAATTAGATGTGAGAAGTGGAAATCCTGAACTCTTAAGTGAGGTAGCAATTGGAAATCATCGCTTCTCTTCCCTTCCTATCCGTAACGCATCCTCTCTTAATAAGTCTTGAATGCAAAACCTACTTATTTATTCAGCATATTTGAACTAGTTTGGCTAAAAGTTTAATAACCATTCTTCGCAGTTTAATTGTATTCCAATTTCTGTACAAATTGCTTTTCTGCCTGTGGCGATGTCAGACTAATAAGCATATATAGAAATGTTTCTTCATGACTGTATTAGTGTGCATGTAAAAGCTACAAGTTATCTCCATGAATGTAAGCAGTGATTAATGGAAGATGCTGCTTTTCCTGTAAAAGATGCATTTATTAATGTAAATACTCATTAACAAATAGCAGCACATGAAAAACAAGACTGAAACTGTTAAAATCACAATGAAATCTAGCACTCTCTAGTCAGTGCCTCTCGGTGACTCGCCAGGACGTGTTTACTGTAGGTGTTTTATCTTTTTTTTTCCTTTTGCAGTGTGAATCCTGTTCACTACAAAGCACAGAAGTTAAATAGCGGTGTTGATGTGGAGATAGAAAACGGGCCTCAGCAGTGAGGAAAAGAGGGTATCAGTAGGAAATTACAGCACGTCAGGGTTTTAGTGCAAAAATTGCTCATGTTCCTTAAAGTGCTAAGCATATAAATGCGTATTGTCAAACGTGATACCAGAGGGGAGCCACACCTCTTTCAATGTGCATATGCCTCTGATTTCTGCTTGGTTAGGAAGGCCAATGGAGCAAGGTGGGGTTTTAACAGAAAGCCAGCTCACTGTGAACAGAACAAAACCTCTCTGACACGGAAATAGGGTCCCGTTTGTGAAAAATGAGCCGGCTCGGCTGCCTCACGCTTCCTGGTGCGTTAGGTAACTTTGCAGTTTCTTAAACCGGCTGTCAAAAACCTACCGAGCTAACTACACCAGCAGAGCTCTGCAGTGCAGTTCTGTTGCACTGATTAAGCAAAACTTTCTTTACTCGGTGCTTTGAGGGGAGAAGTCTGTGCCTGTCAAATGCATCGTTGTGCGTGTGGCTTGGTCTTCACAAGTTAATACGTTGGCAGCAGAGCTCACTTTGCAAAAACAAACCCAGCAGTGAGGGGAGGTTCTGCTTCAGGTGTTTCCTTCATGCAAAAATGTACCTTTTTTTCCAAAACCAGCTCAGAAGCATCACTGGTACTTGTAAAGAACTAATAATTCTTTTATTTTTAAGTGTATTAAATCAATATGAGCTCTGAATCATTCATTTCAAAAGGATATTAATAGATGATTAGGAGCAGAATGTTTTGGAGTAGGTGCAGGACTTTAAAAGTCTTTCTTGGGTATAGTCATGCAGTAATTTATAAGTTTGGGACAATTCTTTAATAGGAATGAAGAAGTTGGGGGTGCTTCACAGACTGCCATGTAACTCTGAACATGGCAGTTCTCCCAAGATCAAGATTTCTCTGTACATAGCTAAGATACCATAACGTGTTGGCGTGAGTTTGGAAAGAATTTGTGAAAATGCATTGGTACATTTAACGTTGAAGGATGGAACTGAAACTTTAATCACTTTGTGTGGGGGGAAACTACAAAAATGTTCAACATGGTCTGAAAAATTTACTATATAGTGTATGTGTAACTGCAAACAATTTATTTGTAGAGCCATACGGGCTGGGAGAAACTTTTGGGGGTAACCCAAGTGCTGCATCGTCGAAGCAGGGCTAATTTGGACCAGGTTGCTCAGGGACTTGAGTTTGGGGCACCTCTGAGGATGGAATTGCACAGTCTGGGTACCTCTTCCAGTGTTTGACTGAACTTGTGGTCAGAAACTTTTCCTAGTATTTAATGGGAATTTCTCTTGCTGCAGCTTGTGCCCAATGCATCTTGTTCTTTCACTGCGCATCTCCACAGAGAGTCATGATCCAAAGCAAAGCTGGCTGCATTTTGGACAAGTTTAAACGCTGAACGTTGAAGATGCATACACATTAAACTTGTTACTCTAAATATGAGTGATTTCTAAAACTGCACTTCATATTTTCTTTTGTCATGAGCAGTTTGGAGAAGTCAGATTCTCCCTGAGTAGTGTGGCTTTCACCATGCCAGGGCCTGTTTCGAATGCACGGCACCCAGTGCCCCCAGAAGCCCGGCCCTTGCTGCCTGTGTGCTCACAGAACCCTTGCAGAAATTTGCTACCCAGGAAACCTCATGGCTTAAGTAGGTAGATAAGATCAATAAAAAATTTGAACAAAAGTTGAAGAGTAATAGATAAAATTATTGGCCATCTAGCGATATTTGAAATGGGAGAGAACAATTTGGCATACAGCAGGTAAGGTTCTTTGCCCAACGGTAATCGTCAACCTACAGTTCTGCCGTGAAATGCCACCTTTGGTTGACTTTGATTTTGGCAACCAAAGAGGAATAGGGTAATTTTAACCACATTATATACCAAACCAATGCATTTTTCTTGGAGAGTACTGTATAAAACTGAGTTGCAGTTGCCCAAAGTGGGGTATGAAGAACTTTGAATTGCTTAAGTAAGAAGAAATGAAAGCAGATTTTTTTCAGCATGTGGAAATTGTTTCTTATTCTTGAGTGACCAGCTTCTGAAGTATAAGGCATTTCAAGTGGTTTCTTCTTATTTTGACAGAAAGCATTAAAACTTTCAAACTGGTAGGTAACTTTGAGAGAGGATTTTCAGACACCTGGAATTGGTGGAGGATGTGGGTGTGGTTCATGAGTTTAATAGAGGCAATTCTCGTGGAGAAAGCTCTGATCTTGTTCCTTTCCTCTCCCTGCTGCTCTTGAATCTAGGCTTGGTGTCCTTTGAATACTTGATGGGAAATAACAAACTTGGACTAGTAGGATACAAAAACGTAGGTTTTGTGGTGGGAGAACGGTTTGGGAGTGTGAACAAAGGGCTTGTGAGGTTACAGTGGATGCTGCTCTGCGGCGACTGCTGGGGAAGGGCTGGGTGCTGCTTGGTGCTGTGCCTGGGGATGGCACTGCCGAGTTTGTGCTTTGGGAGTACCTGGTTAGCTGTACCTTGTACCTTTAACCCCTCAAACAAAAGGGAACGCCTTTGCCTTATACTAAATATAGAATTGTGCTACTTATTCAGTTCCCTGTGAATGCATCTTGCAAGGAAACCTTGAGATTTTTATGCTTATTATTTGATGTCTCTCTCATCCGTAAGAAAAGCATCCAACTGCTGAGCTTCCAGTGGATTTATGGGTAAGACCAAGTCATAAATTTATTTCAGACTGCATTGGACCACTGTCAAGTCATATGGGATTTCTTTTTAACAAAAGAAGCGCTAGCTTCCCAGAGCCATATTTCATTTATTAGATTGGTTAGATATGTTGGGGGTTGACACTATATTGAAGTATGAAGTACAAATGAATAACTTCTGAATACAGTCAGAAATAAGTTGCTGTAAAATATCGGCGTAGTCTCCTGAGATGCAACTGTATTGCACACACCTCCTTCTTGCTTGCTTGTTCTCAGAAAATGTTGGGGAAGCTATTGAAAGCCCAGTAAATACACAAAAAGCTGGATTTTGTGTAAATTTTTAACCTGGGATGTTAAAATCTTTAATCTTTTCTACTGCTTTGGTATTTCCCTGGTTGCTCATAGTATGAGTTTCCATGTGCATATCTGGAAAAAGGGCTACATTGAAGGTAAATTGGAGTAAAACCACTGCAGGAAGAATGCTGTGTACTATAAATTTGGGGCATAGTGCCCTCAGTAGTTTTGGAATCACTTTTGTATGTACGTGGTTTTATTACTTGTTTTCTAACCAACTACTGATGAGCCACAGGCTTTCAGAGAAATACAGATGTAGACAAAAACCAATATAATATCTTCAGCTCTCTGTAGTATAATTATTGGTAACTTTTTCCTTTTCGTAGCCTCTAGTAATTAACTGTGATAGCTGAAGTCTCAGGTTGACCTTGTTCATTTAATGTTTACAAACAAAATCAGTTTGTAGTTTACAAACTTGAAAACTAAGTTTCTACTTAGTTTACAAACTAAGTTGACCAGTTCTGTTCTTTCATGTTTCTGAATTAATAGTGCATGGCATCACTGGGTGGCCAGTTAGATACAGGCAGGGGTAATAGAAGTATGCAAAATGATGTGAGATTTATCTTCAGTAACTTATTTCTGGTTTGTCCTGTGTATTTTTTTAAAGGAAGAGTTTATTCTAATCCAGTATAATGTTTTCATCCTCAGGAGTTGATTTGGATCATTGCCAGACTCCGTTCCTTTTCTCTTTATCATCACAGTTTATGGAATTTGTAGCTTGCTAAATGGATTGGGGGCAATGCATGTTCACAGCTCCAGTGCAGCTTCAGGCATTGACATGAAGGAAACGTCTGTGCAGTCAAAGCCATGGGCATGGAATGTGCCCCTCCTTTCCTGTGCCACAGGACCACATTTTTGCAGTGGTTTCTTCCTCAGCTATCCCAGAAGCAGAAGTGAGCTGACTGCCACAGTGCATTTTTTGGTTGAGCTTGGAGCAAAGCAGTTGCAATGCTAATTCTTGTATTCATTCCTTCTCTGCCAGACTGACCATCCTTGCTCTGTGGGTTTTTGAGATGCTACACGTATCAGAATGCCCCTGTGCTATTTGAAATCACACCTATGAGGGCGGGTGAGGATCTATGAGATGCTGAGGAGGTTTGCTGCTGACACGGGGCAATCCCTTTCTCACTCGTATGTTCTTAAAGCTTTTCTGGGCCTCTGAGGGCTTGCTCACCTCACTTCTCTGCTAGCAGCAAGAAGCAATAATTATCTGAAGTTCTCAGGGTAAATGAATTAATTGCTGTGTTTTTGCTCAAGGTAAATAGCCGAGCACTGGTTATACGAAGGAGTTTGTAGAAAGGGATGGGGCTTTGAACAGCTTATGCCTTTCATGGAACACCCCCAGTTGAGTTTTATATTAGATGTGTCATAATTCCTGGTGGAACAGCCTGGAAAGTACCTAGCCCAGGAACTTAATGAACTGGGACCGGTAAGTACCAAGTACCTACCTCTCCAGAGGAAGCCAGTTTCTGTTTTTTTTTTTTTTTTTTTAAACACTGATGGATTGGCAAACTCAGAACTCTTTTTGTGTTCATAATACTGGCAGATCATTGAAGCACAGAATATCCTCAGTTGGAAGGGACCCACAAGCATCATCGAGCCCAACTCCGGGCTCCACACAGGAGCACCCAAAAATCAGACCATGTATCTGAGAGCGTTGTCCAAATGCTTCTCAAACTCCAGCAGGATCAGTGCCATGCCCACTGCCCTGGGGAGCCTGTCCCAGTGCCCGACCACCCTCTGGGTGCAGAACCTTTCCCTAACCCCCAGCCTGACCCTCCCCTGTCCCAGCTCCATGCCGTTCCCTCGGGTCCTGTCGCTGTCCCCAGAGAGCAGAGCTCAGCGCCTGCCCCTCCGCTCCCCTCGTGAGGGAGCTGCAGGCCGCCATGAGGCCTCCCCTCAGCCTGCTCTGCTCTGGGCTGAGCAAACCCAGGGACCTCAGCTCCTCTGGTCTTTCCCTCTAGTCCCCTTCACCACCTTCCCAGCCCTCCTGTGTGGGCACACTAATAGTTTCATGTCTTTGTTGTTGGCTCAGCCATGGCCATCAGCATTGCATCTTGTGAGGCAGCTGATGGAACCTTAAACTATGTTTCCTGATACACTACATTTGTCAGTACAGAATGAATTTTGACTGGTAGAAGATGCCAGAGCAGTTCTGGCATTCATTAGGAAGCAAAGCTGCATAATGAAAACAACTGGCACAGCTGGATCAGAGCAGTAGTTGGAATTGAACTCGGGCCACACTAGGGAGGGCTCTCACCCGGTATCACCCCCAGGGCTACCAGCAGGATCTCTGAAGGACTTGGTGCTACTGGCAGTATGAATTAGTGTGAATTTTCAGAGAATTGAAACTTTTTCAAATGATTTGGATAATCTGAACTGTGTTAATATTTCTGAAGTTGTGGTCCAGCTGGGAGAAGCCCCTCTCTCTAGCTGCCTGTACATAGAGGTCAGTGGGTCAGGACTAAGCTTGGCTGGCTGCAGAAAGGCCTCCTGAACCAGCAACGAGAGCAGTGGCAGAAGGAATCACACCAAACGTCAGACTCTTTAATTCTAGAGCAGGGCCACAGAGCTCCCTTCTACTAAATGTGATCTCATCTACTTTTTTGGCAAACATAGCTTGACCTGTGAGTATGAGGTTTGTTTTGGCTTACAGGGAAGTGAGGCTTCTCTCAGGAGTGCAGAACATAAAACGCATTGTGCATGATGCCTCAGTCCTACCACGCTTCCAATAGTTGCTGGTGAAGGTGACTGCTGGAGGAAGCTCTGTCTTTTCCTGTGATGAGCAACAAAGCTGCTGTGGCTGTGTAGAGTGGAAGTGGATTGGAAGGCTTTCTCTTCCCGCACCATTTTTTGTCTGTTTTTTAAGATCTGTGTGCAATTCATAGGTTAAAAGAGCTTTCAATGTGTACATCACTGTTCTGTTTTTATTGCTCTGGAGCAGTAAACTTTGACCTGGGGTGAGCGTGGAGGAAGGGTGGGTCTCGCTGCTGCAGTGAGCTCATGGCTGAACATGAAATAAGTGAAGGGTAGGAAAGAGCAGGGGCAAAGCCTGTGGTTTCACAGCATCTTGCTTACCAGCTCCTTCTTCCTCCTGCAGCCCGGTAACTGCGGGAGCTGTCAGGGTGCCTGCAAGTACAGCTGTAATTCGGTTAACTTAAAAAGGGGAAAAGAGGAGAAAAAGAGAAAGGGGGGGGAAAGGAAGAGCTAACTTATATTTTAACACCTCTCTTATTGTTAGGTGCACCCTGGCCGATGCCTGAAGCGGAGCTGACACTGTAGCGTGGCACTGAGGGCCCCGCGGGCCGAGCACATATTCATGGCCATATATAGGCACGTTCAGCACAGAAGGTCGGGCTTTTCAGCCAGTGTCAGCTTCCGATGTGCCAGAAACAGGAAGAGCGGTTTGGGGGCATTTGAAGTCGCTGTGCAGGACTTCTGTAAAATAAAAGACACTTCAGCGCTCCTCGGTCTGGGAAGAGGTGGAGGAGGAGGATTTGTCCGTGTATCTGGTTGATGGCATGCCTTGAGAGAGATTATGTCGTGAAATAAAGGCGAAAGGATGAAAACAGGACAGCATTCTGTAAATTGCTGCCTCTGTGCTCGTGCAAACTGAAAAACTGCAAGTACCATGGGAGCTGAGTGCAGGCATTCATTGATAGAGCAATTGCTGTAATCTCTGCAGGAGAAAGTTTGCCTGATACCCATGCTCAGTGCATACAACAAACCTGTCTTTTTCTCCTTCACTTAACTCCTTGATGTGAAATTTCACCTGCAGCAGGGAATGCTGCCCTTCTCAGTGCTCCAAGAAGTGATGGTTCTGGTTATTTCTTGTGGGTTTCAGAGGATCTTCCTTGTACCACGTGTATGACTTGTCCAAATTCATCCTCAAAACTGCAGGAAGCCACAGAAGCTTTCAGGAAAATGTGTATAGATTGGTTTTGTGCCTTCAATTCATTAAATATAGTAAATATGCAATGCCATGCAAAGGCGTGTGTTAAAAAGCTGTTTGCAAGACCTGTATGCAGTGACCCCTGATCGTTAGAAGTTCTGGGTTAGTTAACTCAGCAGTTTGCAGTTCCTTGAAAGCTGAAGACTTGTAACTGAAAACAGTGGCTGTAAATCTGATCTTGGAAACTACAGCGTTGTCTTAAAGTGTTAGATGAAGTTTGGGAAGAAACTAGAGTAATAAATTGAGAAACTTAAGGGATTTTCTCACTTCAGGCTTTTTGGGTTTTTAAAGGGATACTCAGTTGTAACATTTTTTTGGTACTTGGATACATATGAAGTGTTTGCACTGTGTGTGAATGTGCATTTCTCTCAAATGAGAAGGTTTTGGCATTTAGACTCTTACGATGCAGTGTTGCTTCTGTTTTGGCTTGATTGAATCAGTTCTGAGCAGTTTCCAAAAGCCTCGGTGTGCTGAATAACCAGCATCAGATCCAACTGCTAAGCATCTCCCACAAGTGTCTTCTCTAAACAGTTCTCAGAAAAAATAACTTTGTATGAACTGTGTTGCAGTTGGCTTTTTTGACTCATCTTTGTATGTTACAAAGTGGTTTTTGCTGTATCTGCATATTTTTTTTTAATTTTGGCCTCAAACCACGTCACTTTACATGTCCTGCCCCTGTGTTTTTACTTGCGCTTCCTGAAGTGATAGCTGGGCCACTAGCTTTTAGTTGCTAAAGGGAGGAGGGGGGGGGATCTTCAGCTCGTAAGGCTCATGAAAGCACATTCATTTCTGCTTTCGTATTTGTCTGGTTTTGGAGCAAGAGGATCCATCCTCCTTCAGAGCACACACTTCTGGCAGCTCAATGGCTATGGAGAGGCTGTAGCTGGTTGTCAGTTTTCGTGCATTAAGTTGGATTTAATACTGGATTTATTTCTTTGATATGGGCTTCTTGCATGTATGATCTGGGGAAACAAAGCTTTTTCAGCTACTGATCTCAACAGATAAGTTAATTTGATGTACCTGCTGAAAAAAGTGGATTAGTTTATATGGACTTACAGGAAGGCAGGCTAGCAAAACACAGCATCTAGCTGACACATGCAGCTTCTGAAGGCATCTTGGTTTCCTCACTTCTGCCAGCATGAGTCTGCTTCACACTTCATGATGAGATGTTTATTGCAGATTTGCGTGCTTGTGGTTATCTGTCCCTTAAAAAGTGATACGTGTGATGGTTTATTGCACTGAGAAGATCTTGTTGGGGAATGTAATTTGCTAGTAAAATCTTCATTAAAAGCAGTATTTTGCTTAGTCTGTCCTGTGGAAGCATCTGTTACTACTGAATTCTTTTGCCTGAATATTACTCATACTACAGCTGATCTGAGTAGTGAGGAAAAAAAATAGTTCTTTGGTGGAAAAAGAAAAAAGCAAGATCAATTCTGCATTACTAAAAAACAGCTGAAAATGAGGTGAGACGATTGGGCTTATCTGGGCAAGGGCTTTAATAAGCTGCCATAAAACAAGGCCCTCCTACCTCCTCTGTGTCTCTTTGCAGGAAAGAGTAAGCCCTGTGGCATGTATCTCAGTAATGCAAACCGGAGGTTACTTGCAGAGGGTTGTGATGTGGGTATTTGAAGCAGCAGGTAGAGGCTGTCAGCAGTCCAAAACGTAGCATTCGGTGTAGAAAGCCAAAGCCGGGACCTGCCAGCCCTTCCCTTGCCATTAGCGGTGAGCGCTGCTGGTCTCGGACAAGCAGCGAGGTGCCTGGGGCAGTCCCTGAGGTCTGAGCTCCCCTACAGAGGCAGCAAAGTGCTCGCAGGGCCCTCAGAGCTTGAACCATCTCTCCTGGGGACCTCTGCCTGAAATCTGGCCCTGTCAAGAGCCTGGTCCGAACGCAGACAGTTCTTTTACAGTTTCGAATACACACAAATGGCTAAAAGTGAAGCATTCTGTGGTTATTTTTAGGTAGTTGCAAATAAAGCGTGTCCCTCACAAACATCTTAATTTCAGACGGGAAGCCCAAACAGTGCAGAAGCTGTTTATCCCACAGAAACAGAATGGGGACATTGGAAATGGGAAATAAAAGTTCAGGCATATCGCTAGATTTGAATAGCAACATCATATCAAAGGTAATAGAGTGCCTTGGATGTCTCCTTAACTTGGAGAACTGTGAATTGTGAAGATTAGAAACCTTTCTCAGGTCAAGCTGTGAAACCAGAGTTTGTGTGTGTGTTTTGAGTGTTCCTAACAACTAAAGGGGAAAACAAGAATGAATGGGAAGAAGTCTGCAGGGGGATGTGCTGTAAGTAAGGTGGTAGTGGAAACGTTTTAAGGTTGATGCACAGTAAGTAAATTGTCTTCGTGTTCCTTTTGCAAGCACGTGTGTCTGGAGCTGTGCAACGAGCCAGTTCAGGGAACTGATCTGAAAAAGGAGAAAAATGACCTTGCTAATTTTGCTCTCTGTGCAGTTGTGTGTTTGTGGATGCATGGGCAGGGAGAAGGCCAGGGCAGGTGCATATACTTCCAGTGGCAGTGCCAGCTTATCCTGTGCAAAAAGTTATGGCTGAAGACAGTTCTTTGAGGATCTGCATTAAAGTAGATTTTATTTTTTTAAGTGAAATTACATGCTTCAGTGTCCACAGAAGTGTTTTTAAGCTTTTGTCTCTGTATTGCTGCCTAGCTGTGGACCTTTTGGAAAGCTTAGAAGCATAGGATATGTAGTATAATAAGAGGAGACTCTTTGGAGATGCGATCCTGTGTAGCATGCTCTAGGTGACAGTGCTTGAGCAGGGGGGTTGGACTAGATCTCTGGAGATCCCTTCCAACCCCAACCATTCTGTGATTGTGCCATTTCTTCGTCCCTGGTTCTCGGCTCTCATAGTGTGCGTGTTGATTCCCAGGCAGCCAAGGACTGAAAGTTGAAATGTCAGTGTTACCAATCCTCTTTGTCATGCTATTAGTTTCTTTTTGCCAGTAATACAGAACAAGTGACTAGTTTCTGCTTCCATTACTGACAGCCTTCTCTGTCCTTTTTTGAAGAAGTGGAACTTCAGATTCTGTGCTTCTAACAAGGACAGTAGCTCAATGTGAATAAGCACGTGAAACAGTAGGAATTGTGCAATTGCATGTCTGGACACTAAAGCCCGTACAATGTGTGATTGGTGTGAATAGGAATAAATGCAAGTATATATAACCACAGAAATATTTTGTTTGTTTTAGGTGCGTATAGCAGCAAAATTCATAATTCATGCACCCCCTGGGGAATTCAATGAAGTGTTCAATGGTGAGTATCTCTCTACTTTCATTTAAGGTATCTAGACCCAAAACTGTATTCCTGATTACTCTACTGAATTCTACCTAGCTTATTTAGCAGCTCACTTGCTGTAAGAGCTTTGCAGTCATAGTTCTGTAGCTTGGCAGAATAAGCTTTGCACTCCCAAGGCAGCATGGAGTTGAAAGGCAAAAGTGGGAAAGTACCGCTTCTCTTTGTGATATGAGAACAGCCTTCATTCTGTTTTTAAGCAGTGACGACTTAACAGTTGCTGATGCTTTCATTTAGAAGTGTAAATTTTTCAGCCCTTTATAATTATGTTTTTCAACAGAAATTAACTGAAATTAAAGTGGTCCTCTTTAAAAGAATGAGTATCATTATAAATACTTACCACTAAATTGTAGGGTGCCAATATTTAAGGGTTAAAAATGTTTGGAGGGGATTAATATTCTTTTCACAACTGCCACTTTAAGCAGTAGCCCTTCATATATTCAGTGTTATGTAGATAAGCTGTAATGAGACTTGAAATTAGTTTCTCTCTGCTATTCTTTCCTAGACTTTACCTAAGATGTTATTTTCTTTAGAAGTTACTGTTTGTCTTGCACCAAGATACATGGGTGTACAAAACCATAAGGCATAAATTTTAGCTGTAACCTGCATATAGCTCTGCTACTTACATAGGGAAGTGCGTTCAGTAAGTTGAACTTTAAGTGAGTGGCAGGCTGGAGCTTAAATCTCTTACAAGAAGGTAATGTGTTTAGAATTACTGTGTTCTTCAATTAAACTGTGGCTAGATGATTCCCCAAACTTAGTTTGTAGCGCATTTGTGAAATGAACTGCTGGTGAGCAGCTCATTAGCACAGCACTCTGCAAGTTAATGCAATTTCTTATAGCAGTGCTGCTAAGACTGTTATTAAGCTAGCACCTAGTTGCAGCTACCTGCTTAATAATGCAGTTGCAATTTGGATGGCTCATAACAAAACATTTGATCATAGATGTCCAGGCTTAAGACTTAATTGTTGTAATGTTGTAAAAATCAAATTTACGTGCAATTCAGACTGACTCCTTGAAAAGAGAGAGATTTAAACATAATTTCTCCAAATTGATTTTATCTATTTAGAAAAATGCTTCAAACATATCCCAGATTTTTTTAATCTTATAGGATTTCTTTAGAATTCTTTAGAAGAGGTCAAAGTGTTATAGTGAGGCTAATGATCAGTTATATCTTTAACTCTGGTCTCAGCAAGATGAGCATTTTAAATTTGGGTTTAAGTTGCTAGGATATTTCTTTCCTGGTACTTTTACCTATTATGTGTACTTGCATTGAACTGTAAGGTAACTGTTTTAAAAGCAGTGCCTAGTAAATAATAAATAAGTCAAAAACATGAAATCACCTTTACTATGCAGTAAATTAAGTAATTCTGAGGAGAGCAGTGACTTCCGTCACATGTTTCTTGTCTGATGGTAGAAATGGTATCGTGGTATACTGTGCTCTGACTACTAAGCATTGTTAGAGAGCAAGAACAAAAATAGCAGGGTTAAAAGAAACATCAAGTACAGCACAGACCATGTTAGTGTCATCCAACTGCAGTAACTTCTACCACCAGTGCTATGGGAGGGTTTTTACACTTCATCTCTTAAAAGTGAACTTAACTTGAATCCTTACTTGAATCTAGTGCTGTTCTCATGCAAAATTTCTCTAAAAATTATTTTGGTGGATTCCTAGAGCTGTCCCCAAACCTGTAGAGTTTAGCTTGTATCTTCTTACCAGATTGCATTGGAAGGAATCCATTTCTGTGGTGCTTTCCTCATTTAGTTCAGTCAAAATTACAAAATATGAAGCAATGCGTATCTTACCTAGTTGTTTGTATAGCTACATGGTGGTTTGGGTTTTAATTGTTGTGAATAGTCTGGTGACACTTGTTAGGTGACTGAAATACCTATCTGAGTTAACCGTGCCTCTGTGTTATAAACATCTCTTCTCAGATGTTCGGTTGCTGCTTAATAATGACAATCTTCTCAGGGAAGGAGCAGCCCAGTAAGTACCAGATGTCACATACTCGTTTGCATAAAAGCAAGTTCAGTAAGTGTGTGCTTGGCAAGTCAAACCCTATTATGTGCATCGTGCATCTTTGATTAAGATAAAATATTTGGCAGAAGAGAGATCAGTATTGTGTCCTAATAGTTAGAAGTGTTTTGGAAATGGGAGGCCTGGATTTTGGAACTCTTCTCTGCCTTTTGGGATTTCATTTTTTGTTTCTTGATAGATGCTATAGTCATTGGACACTTGAAAGTTTGTTTCCTTAGTCCCTACTTCCTACATGAAAACATTACACCTATTGTATTTTGTGCCAAAAGTAAGTTTATCTGTAAGAATGGAGCTGTCTGGCTTACTAGGTAGGAACTGTGTGGAATTCAGATTTTATCTGTATTTCCACTATCTAGAGGTTACCGTAAAGCTTATGCGTATGTCTCTGTGAGGTTACTTTTGAACATGAATCATCATGTAATGGTTGGAATTGCAATATCAGTACTGAGTGAATTGAGGTGATTCTAAAGCTAAATAATGAGCCATTAATATAATATTTGTTGTATTATTAGCTGTTATCTAAGTCTTCTACATTTACTAAGGAAAAAAGATTGTGCTTGATGCAGTTCTTTTGGTGTTTCTTCTCTTGCAGTGCATTTGCACAGTACAACTTGGACCAGTTTACTCCAGTAAAAATTGACGGTTACGATGAACAGGTACGAATATGATGATACTCGCAGTGTTTGTTACATTTTTGAAGATATTCTGATATTGGAACATATCTTGGCAAGAAATTTAAAAGGAATTCATCTTCCCTGATGAAATATAGGTGTTAAGATCTACCAATAGTACCAGCTTAGTAAGTTAATCAAATAGCATACCTAAAGAGTTTTCAATTTCATTCTGCATCATTGTCCTGATTTCATTCAGGCCTTTTTTGGAGCTGTAGAAACGATTTGCTCTACCTTTAGTACTTGAAGACATTATAAACAATAGAGAAGAATTTCTATATTGCATGATTTGTTGCAAGAGGAGGGTAGGATTCTGGATTTTTACTCTGTCAATGTGTCATGTTGGCATCTTCTCTTGCTATGCACATGTTTTGTTTAAAATCGGAATCTTTTTATAATCTCCAGTTAACAGTACAATGTAATTTGATTTGGTATGGTGTTTTTTTTTTTCTTTATTCCATACCAGATACTACTGACTAAAAATTTCTAACACAGGTTTTGATAACAGAACATGGTGATTTGGGAAATGGAAAATTTTTGGATCCCAAGAACAAGATTTCTTTTAAATTTGATCACTTAAGAAAGGAGGCTACTGATCCTAGGCCCCATGAAGTTGAAAATGCCATAGAATCCTGGAGAAATTCAGTTGAGACAGCAATGAAAGCATACGTGAAAGAACACTATCCAAATGGTGTATGCACAGTAAGTACTACATTATATAACCACGTACTATTAGCATAGCACAGACTAAAAAAGAAATGCTGTGAAATATTGCCCTCATTAGCGTTGTCACCCGTTACCGTGTCCTACGAAAAAGAAAACAAAATGGAATAGTTCAGCCAGAAGGGACTTTCAAAGATCATTTAGTCCAGCTGCATGACCTCATCAGGGCTAATCAAAAGCTTAAGCATATTAATGAGGGTGTTGTCCAAACAATTATGTTCATTCCAAGCATACTGTTACAGTATTTTAAAATCTCTATTACCTTATAATAGTGAAGATACGTAGCTAGTTGACATGCTTTTCATCTTGTTAATCAAATTTACATTTAAGAGTAATGCTAATGTCACAGCACCAAAGACAAGATTTTTGACTTCAGGAATGTGCCATTTTAAAATCTAATTTGTCTGATCTTATTTTGACTTTTATGTATTTATTTAAATTCCTAATATCAAGTAGATGAAAATATTACGTAAAATCATTTTATTCCACTTATGAGCAGATAATGTATAGCTCCTTTAGATAGAAGTTTAAAAAGAACTTGCAACTAATTCTTGATAAACCAGGAATATAGTTAATTTCAACTCTAAAGAATTAGTTCTGTCAAGTGTTCATCCAGGGAAATGAGGGGAAGCTTCAGAAGTTTAATGTAGCAGCTGTTGGATTACCAGTGGATAGTTACTGAAGGTTACTATCGTTTAGTCCAGTCATAGTGAAGACTTGAATAAAAATTCCTCAGAGGTGAGAGTTAAACTTCTTAAAGCATTTATCCCTTCTGTAAATAACTATAGAAGTACCCCATCAATCTTGGATACCTGGTGGGTTACTTAAAAATAAGTAAACAAACAAATAATCCATAAGACCTTGTCTTGGATTGGTTTACTGACAAAACTGGCAGTAAAGCAAACTGTTTTCTCTCAATCACTTGTCCTATGTATCAAAACGCTGTATTCTTACAACCAGAATCAGTGGATTCTGATGTTTTCTTAAAATAAAACCTCTCACTCTGGACTGCAGTAGCATTTGATTTGCTGTTAGTAACCCTATGACTATTTAAAGTTCAGTAAACTGATCTAATAATAGCTGTCCTGTGCTTTACATTAACCTGGTGGAAAACTAATCTAGTAAATAAATGAATATTCAGTCAGTGAATTAACGTGTTGAATTGGATTTCTCCTCAGTCAAATATGTGCCAGAGTTTCTGTAAAGGAAGGAAGATTGCACCTTCATTGAGATAACTTCTAGTATTATTCTGTTTTAAGGAGGCAAAACAGAGGCCCAAACCTACCTTTTTATTAATTTTTCACTAATCTGTAATTTAGAAATCACCATTTAGGTGCAGAGTTACTGGTGTCTGAAACCATTGTGGCAGTACAGCAGTGACTGCTGTGACGTGTGTGCTTGAAATTCTCAGTTGCAAAAACAAAGTTTGGAACACGTAAAGTTAAGATGCTTGACCTTCAAATTTTTAAATCTTATTTTTTTTACTGCTTTGTAATTTACAATTCATGTTTCATGTACTGATTTATTATATAAGATATAATAAGATATATAAGATATAATAAGATATAAGTGACTGTAGAATGCAATTTTACAGTTTATTCCCTATTGAAACAATAATAGGACTAGAGATTGCTAATTGGCTTGAGTAAGATAAACGAAATGTTAACTCTGTTCTTCTTTCATTTCTAATTAAGGTGTATGGTAAAACAATTGATGGACAGCAAACCATTATTGCATGCATAGAGAGCCATCAGTTCCAAGCAAAAAATTTTTGGTAAGTTTCTGTATGGATACAGGTACAGTAAAATACAGCGTAGTGGATAGCTGTACTATTGCCGTTACAATGATTATCCTTGGGTCAGAGAAGTAAGTGCATGAGCATCTTCCATCTTTCCCCACCAAGCTTTTCTGCCAGTACTATGTAGAAAAGCTTTTCCCCTGGAGGAAGTACAATGGCAGACTGCACATCTGCATCTCCTTTGTGGGATTTCAGGAATTCTGTAAAACTCCCTCTGTGACTCTTCTACTTTATTACGCCATCACCAGTGCCCTCATCTGTGTTCCTTAATACTGTTGCTTCTACTTGGCTAGGTTCCTCTGTGAAAACAACTCCTAGCTTGCATGTCTCTAAGAAAGTGCTCCAATTTTAATTTACTGTTGGACTTGAATCATTAAGCTTTGGGTAAGGTATGTCAAGATGTTTTCCACAGTGTGGGGTGGAAAGCTTGTTTCAGGAAATTGGCTGGAGTTAAGTTAGCTAAAGTTAAAATAAATACCAGAGCACCAGAACTCAGTTAAGGAAGTATCTCCTAAAGATAGCTGGTATGTGCAGTTGTATGAAGAAATACATTTTCTTTGATATTTTGCATCTGCTTGAAATTTTATTTAGTAATCCTATGGATAATGAATGGAAGTGCAGTAAACTTTGTTTTCTAATGCCAAAGGTGAATATTACATATACATACTGATTCCATCATTTGTCTGTATCAGTGGAATGGTTTGCGCAGTGATTTGTTCATATTTTATGAAATATCTTAATTCATCAGTGATAAATAAAGTAATAATATGTTATTTGTAAGGTAAAGCATTTCCTAGAAAAGGATCCTACTTAACTGGAACTCTTTTCCTCCTTAAAATACTATTCCAAGGAGGATATCCTAGAGTAGAAACATTGTGGTCGTCTTACAGGGACTTCTAAGTGACAAAGAAGCAAATGATCTTGTTAGTTTTCAGATGTGCAGGTTTCAATGCCAAGCTAAAATTCTACCTAAAATTATAGTTCAGCATGGAATCTTTCTTACAACTAATGGATCAGTCTTAAAGCTACCAGCAATAACTAGTGTTACTGAGTAATGTGACCCTTTCAGTTTCCTTACAAGTTAATGAATGCCTTAGTCTGAATTTTCAGTGATAATCTGTGATCTGGATGTTGTCTGAAATAATAACAAAGGGCTTTATAATTGATTTAATGCTGTTCATCTAAGAGATGATGATATAGATCCATTACCAGCTGTTAATTCTAGTCTTTCTCTCCCACTGTTTTGTTCTGTGGTGTACACCTAGAGATAGTAGAACTGGAATTTATAGTACCAAAACTTTTCCTTAAGTGCAAAGCAGGAATCAAGATGCAGTTGCAGTACCTTCCTAATATACCTACGATATATTAACTTTCTAACCCACTAACCTAACTAAATCAAAAAGTGCCTAATTTACAGGAAAGAAATCAGGTGAAACTATACAATCTGCCCATGCTGTTTTCCAGATGTTTCCCTTCTGCTAGAAGGGAACGGTTGTCCTGGAACAGAAATGGTAGAAGGAAAGGCCTGATTATAGCTCAGCGTAGCAGAAAGTCTTGCTATTTTAATGTTCCTTTTAGTCAGGTCTTTTGTAGCCTAATGTGAAGTGTGACTTCGGTTGATCCAGCAAGTTGTTCAGGTCTTGGAAACAAAATCCTGAGTGCATATGCCTAATAATAAAGAAGGAAAAGAACACTGGAGCCTTTATATAGAAGCTGAGACCTGGTGTGAAATGATCCTTACTAATGGATGTTCTTGGTCCACATCCAAAACCTAGCATAAGCATTCCAGTATTCCAGAATAATTTTGTTCTCTTCTTTGCTGGTTATGGTCTGAATCCTTATGGTTTGAAAGATTTTGTGTATATATAGTTCTATTGGGTGTTTCATTCTCTGTTTTTCTTTGGCTAACAGTTGTATGTTTGTTTGTTTGTTTTTCCTAACCAGTGGGGTGATGTCTGGGTTTTATTTTATTTTTTTAAAGGAATGGCCGCTGGAGGTCAGAATGGAAGTTTACAATCACTCCTTCAACCACTCAAGTGGCTGGCATCTTGAAAATTCAGGTATGCTTATCCCAAATCGTGTCCTGATCAGTAAAGTCTCCCCTTATCAGGGAGACTCAGGCCAGTGTATTAAATATTCCAAGAGAACTGGGGAGCCCGGGAAGCAAAGCAGAGATGACCATTCAGTTCAGTGGTAGTCACTTAATTATATATTTGCCTCATCCGTACAAAATATGTTTGATATAATGATTCTGAGGACTTCAGAAGGCATGTTCACCTTGGCTAGGCATATACCTACTTAAATTTCTTGTACAGTGATCTGGTAGGAACTTGAATTCCCAGTTACATGGGGAAGTTTTTTAAGGGTAGGCCCTTTCTGAAATATTTTTTTTTTTCCTTGTTATGTTATCCACCCTGTTGTTTAGAGAGGTTTTGATCATTCCATTATCTGAAAATGTTGAATTTAGGTCTCCTTCATTCAGCATTTACCCATCCTGTTGGCTTTAGGGAATTCAGAAAGAAGATACTGTCCAAGAAGGAATGCAGAACTCTTGAGACGAGAAAGTCTGACTGTCATGTGGTAGGCAGGAGGACTTGACTTCCTGGATCCGTTCCCTGGAATGTGTACACATACTTTGCAGGAATTTATTGAAACAGTTCTGGGATCAGGGACTAGAATGTTAGTGCAGTCTGACTTGCAGCGTAGGTGGGTTTTTCTTGTTGTTGTGGTCGTGTTTTTTCTGTGGGTTTTTGTTTTGTTTTTAATGAGACATAGACAAGTTCCCTTTTCCTGCTCTGTGCCCCTAGGAGTTTTGCACTTCCCTGCTGCTCAGTGACTTGATTTCAGCAGGAAGATGTGATGGAGTGTATTTCTAGTCTGAAGCTTAGGATGTTCTGGGTTGTAGTACCTGTGCTCAGATCTCCCTAAGCAGGGCACTGAATCTGATTTCCTGCTTCAGGGAAAGTTCTGTAACAACTAGAGTGCTGTTCAAAATGTGGACAGTTGTTACTGTGTTGTCAGATCAAGATGATCATAGTAAGCACCCTAAGAAACTTTTAGGCTTGTTAAGACTTAGAGAAAATCCAAGTAAACTGTCACTTAAATCTATCTTGCAACAAAATAGACATTTTGTCTACAGCATGCACTTTTGGTTAAACGTTTAGGAGATTTTCCAGAACAAGCAGGCAAGTTTTTACCTAATTCTGAGAAAACTTAGCCCAGTAACCTAGAAAATAGAGTGAACAGGGAATTGAGTTAGGTTAACTCTGCATCTCAATTTGGGTACCAGCTGATTTTGTCCTTTATTACTATCCTACATAATTAAGACATTATTCACATTCATAAAGTATGTGGTTTTAGGAAGTGATGAGAAGTTTAATTGCTTTGCTTGTTTGTGAAGCTCTCGTTTCACTGAGGAAACTCAGTTTCAAATTTTTAGAAATTTTGTGTAATTTCTGCAATGTGTGTAGGAGTACACTCCCTTTCCCTCCTCCAAAAACACTTTGAGTGCTTTAACATATTTTAAGGAGCAAAGCTATCTTCTAGGATAGGCTCACAGTAAATTAGTTAAATTTCAGAGCACTGGAATTTCTGTTATTTGGGAAGTCTTTATGACAACAGTATGGACATTGCCCTGGTTCTGAGATCTTTTCTGAATACATTTGGGAAAATTCCAGCATCACCAGTCTCCAGGTGTCTTAAGTAATACTCTTAAGGTCATTTATACCATCCCTTCCCTTTTTTCTTACTTTATTAAAAATAATAATAATATAGGATGGTCTTAACTGTCCTATTCTCTTACAATGTTTAATTTTTGTCTTACATATAATTAAAAGAAAGTTGTGCAACAGCAGAGTCTTCTACTAAAATTTAAATCCCTGTGGTACTTGACATGCTCCAACTCTGCATGGAAAACAACTGATAAGTGTACTGGCTACTAATTTTATCTGTTAGATAATTTGTTATTCTCATCCCTCCTTAGTTAACCTTTCCAAGAGGTTCTGTTCATAAACATCATCCTTCTTGTAGTCTTCTGAGCCCAGGCCTAGCATTCTAGAAGGATGTCAGCAGTGAGGTATAGTACAGAACAGTTACTTCTCATATTTTACGATGTAACAAATCCCAGAATTAGATTTGATGCTTCATCCCTGTTAAAATTTTAGGCCTGAATGTTTGCTAAGAATGTGACTCAGTGAGAGAGATGTTTGTGCTGCTGTTGGCTTTAGAGCATGGGAAATTTGGGCATCCTGCCCAGTGTATCCTTACAGAGAAGAGGGGGGATTATACTTCTCTGGGTTCTCTAGTTTCACTGGAAAGTCTCAGGATTTTGCACTGAGTAAGCGCTTCTCACCTCTGAGGAACTGGACTGAAAAACACTGTCAGAAGTTTCACCCAGTAATGCTGGATTTGAAAAGGAGTCAATTTTATGCTTAGGATAATACCTGTTTATTGTCAAATGCTTGCTTTCCAATAAAAAATCTAATAAGATGAATCTTATGAAATAATGTTTTCCCATGTAGGAGATCTTTCTTTTGCTTGCATGTAGCTGTCTTATTCTGTGTCATGTTTTCATTTTATGTGCTCTGTGTAAAAATGAGGGTCTCTTGCAAAACTAATGCTCATAATGTATACGAAATCATTGTCTTGTACGTTTAATCAGCAAATTAAAATGTTATTTTGCCTAATAGGATGAGAGACAAATGCTTCTATTTCTCATGACATCAGCTACTTTACGTATGTTCATTTCATCGAAATAGTAAAAATATCTTTAAGGATACTTGTTTAGGTGTCAGTTACACAACTCTTCTGTAGGAATTATTGTCAATTGTTGCATGTGATTCCATATATGCTTTCTGTTTTTTTTAAGATCTCTCATAGTTGCATTAGAAGCTGAATGTTTTCAGATCCTTCCCTCCTTCCCACCTGAATTTAAAAGTACTGAAGTTAGCTTGAGTGAAGTTTCACCAGTCTCCTCCTCCTGCAAAATAAGCAAGGAAGTTGTTCTGTAGATACAGATTTCGTTCTGCCTTGCTACCTAACCTTGACAGACTTTGTACCGAAGAGCTCCTTTGTCTCTATGTGTACCTGCTTTTGTTATGAGCCATATCTGATAGAGGGAAGTATCAAAAACAGACAGATAAAGAAAGGGAAGCCTAATGTTGCGTTGTCTGTAGCACATGGTTTGGATGAAGGAGGAAGAAAGAACTTCACTGTACCCTGAAGCCTTGCCAAAAGTCATGTTAAATATATCTTTACCACATCAAGAATTTCTAGAAAGGTTATCACGTAAGAAGTAAGTCTTCTACTTTGTGTTGCTAAGCAAGGCCTAAGCTTCTTTGCATGAAGTACCACCTGAGGCAGATGAAAACCAAAATGTTTTCAGAGTAGCTTCTTCAATTCCACCCTCAGAAAAAATATTTTAATTCTACAGCATTTTGTTTTATGTGTTGTTCTGTAACATTTTTTGTTTGTTTGTTTAAGTGTGTTAAGTTAGCTATTGGGATAAATGCTACAATGTCTTGATTTTCCTGTATGATTATGTTCTGTAGCATCTAATATGAGTTTTTTGTTTAATTTTCTGTAGGTTCACTATTATGAAGATGGTAATGTTCAGCTTGTGAGCCATAAAGACATACAGGATTCTCTAACAGTGTCTGTAAGTGAACTTTAGGGACCTTAGTATGTATGTTCAAGTGACTTTTTAATTTAACAACACAAGCAAGCTTAAAAAAAAAAAAAAAGAAATTTGGGAGCTAGTTTCTTCTGCATGAATGAGAATTGATGTTCTAATCTATAAATATTTTCTATGTAATATGCACTACTTTTACATAGCATGTAGTTAAATGTTTTGACTTTTTTAAATATCTAAAACCTGTGTATGCTTGCATGTAGCTTATATAAGCTAAATTAACTTTGATTGTAAAGTTTTACAATCAACTTTTTAAAGTTTTAGCTTGCTGTCTTCCTGCACTTCTGTTGTATTTAAACTTCAGTAGGTAGAGTGTCCTTTAGAATGACTTTTTGAATATGAAGAAGGTTTAAGTTGTAATAACCCACTTCAGTAAAGGTATAGTAATTGACTTCAGCAGTAGTCTCTAGGAGATCACCTGTAGCACTCCTTTGCTCACGAGGAGAAGACCAGTATGCTAAAAATAGTTAGCAAATGCTGCCAGTTGAGAAGCAATAGTGAGTATTTTCCCTTCCTTCCCCTTCCTATGTGTAGCTGGTGCTATCAGCCCCCTGCTTCTGTGTATGAAAAGCACTTTCAGAGATGCTTCAGCTTGAGGAACACTTGTGTTTAAAGCATAATTTTGGGTTTAAAACAAAATTTTTCAACTTCGTGACAAATGGATACTCATAGTAACAAGGAGCAGACAGTTAAAATAAAAACTGTGTGGGAATAGCAGCAGATGTATCCTTTAGGACTTGGTACTGTTGCAGCATGAATTACTACTTTTGAAGTAATACTCTTCTTGCCTACTGGAGGTTGTATTTGTAAGCAGTAAGATTTCGTGTTGGGGGTGTTCCTTAAGAAAACTTAAGCCAGTGAAGTTAAACTGGTAAAGGGAAATTTTAGAAGTGAACTGTAGAAGTATTTTCATGCTAATGACTAGTAGTGACCATTTGGGCTGAAAAGATTAGTTCTTCAAAAAGGAACATTGTTCATTAATATAAAGCAGGGCTTGTTGGCTTTTCAGATGCAATAGCAGCATAGAGAATGGTGGACTGTGGTGCCAAGTAATAACGCTTCTGGAGCTGTAAATATAAAATTACTTTTGACCCCATAAGCAGAGAGATCTGTTTACTCCTTCATTCAAGTAAGATTTTTTTCAGGGGAAACTATCCAGAAGAAGTTCTCCTGTCAGTTTCTCCTTTTGCTTCACTTTCTATTGGAATTGACTTAATTCTGTGACAGAAGACCAATGAGTAGAAAAAGATCTTTTGCATAACCTTCCTTCTTCCTCATAGAACAAAAGCAAGTGTGTTGCTGGTTACCAATTTTTTTAACCTTAGCTTTGAGGGTGGAGGCTGTACAGGTTTTTATTTCACAGAGACAGAATGGTAGATTAAAAGGAGCCCTGCTGACTCCTCCTTTTCATTGTTTGGCAGAGATGCAATTTTGTACCCGCAGTGGGCACGAATGAAATAAATAACTGAAGAGTTCTCTTGTTGCTGGAGCTATGAATAATTGGTTACTTTCGTATTCCTAATTTCTGTCTGAGCCAAATAAGCATTTTTACCACAAATTCTTCCTTTCCGTATCAGAGTATTTTAAATCATTGTCTCAGTTCACTGAAAAGTCAAAACCCTTCCCATCTGTAATCCTCTATTAACTTCTCCATCTCTCTAGAGTGTCCAGGAGCACTTTCATGGCTGCTAAGTGCAATTTCAGTGAAACTTTAAACCAGTTAGAGTGGAGACTGCTATAGCTGTCCCCCAGCCATGTAGTCCAGCCTCTGTTCTTGCAGAACATGGATAGATAGATATAGTCTAGTGCTTTCTGCCTGTTCCAGAATATTTAGAAGCAAGAAATCTTGGCTTTGTTTGTAATTAATTCTTGAAGCTGTACAGGAAATTTAACATTGATCCTGTTAACACCAAAACTTAGCATGTTTTTAGAGGCTTACGCATGTGCATTCTCGTATTTATAAATACTGTTCTGTTTCATGTCTTTTTATCAAGCCATAACATTTTAAATCAAAGTATTGTAATAAGCTCTATGATATTCTGTATGCTTGTTTGCAGTTGAACTGTTATGATTTTTTTAATACCATTTCCTATCACAGCTAAATTTATTAGCCTGACACATGCGTTAAAAAAAAAAAAAAAAAAAAACCTATATTGCTGCATACTTGGTTGATTTATTTCCTCATAATTTTAGCTCCTACCCTGAACTAGCACAACACCCAAGAACAATTAAGGCATAGCAACAAAGAATGTAGTGTATGCCTTTTAGATGAATGTTTAGTTCAATTTTGTTTTAGTCACTAAATGGCCACGTGTTCTCGTGGAATCTACGCACGTCTCGTAATTACTGGAAAAAAAACAATGTAATTGGTCTTATGGGAATCATGCTGTACATCAGACCTAATTCAAATACTTTCTTTCTCTAGAATGAAGCCCAGACGGCGAAGGAATTTATAAAAATTGTAGAGGCTGCAGAAAATGAGTATCAGGTACGTTGGTGGAAAAACACACTATCTTTACTCATGTAGATTACCATATATTTGGCCAAAGCTACTATTCTATAATTAGCGTGCTTGATACTAAGATAATGCAGTTCCTTATGGATCTAAATAGATTACATGCTGCTGTCAAATGCATTCTGTTTCCAAACGTTCTGGTGATTGCACTCACCTACATAACATTATGTTCAAAGTTGGTTTTTGAGAGCAGAAAATGCATTTCTGCAGTCCCTAATGTGGTTAAATATCAGTGTTTCCGATCTGTTTCACTGCATTCCTTAAGTGGAATTTTTTGTATAGATTCTGGTCAGAGGCTGCTCTGTTACACAGCTTTGCTAACTATTACTGTAAGCATTATTCAAGTTAGTTGTCTTGAACATAAGGTAAATTTCAGACAGCTTGCTCTGTCAGTTTGAAAAAATGCTCATTAATAAAACTGTAGTAAGTGTCATATGCATTATACTGTGTATATTTAAGTAGAGACGCACTCTACCATCCCACAGAAATAACAGTGGAAAATTTTGGTGTCTGGAAGTAATGATGTATGAGCTAACTCAGATTGGCATTTCATTCATGTTGCTGATTAACACACTGTGGTTTGCTGAGACACCTGGGCCAGGGCCAGGTTTATTGCATCTGTCTAAATTTCCTCACATAGTTTCAGTCTAGATCTAACAACTTTTCTTCATAAGATACAAAGTTAGCATATGTTTATTAAGCCTCTTTAAGAGATAACAGACTACTCAATGATTTAACTTTTTATATAGCTTCCTGGTTCTGTTCTTCACGTGTCTTTGTTTTGTATGACTTTGTGTTTGACAGACTGCTATCAGCGAGAATTATCAGACTATGTCAGACACTACTTTCAAGGCCTTACGTCGACAGTTGCCAGTTACCCGCACCAAGATTGACTGGAACAAGATTCTTAGCTATAAGATTGGAAAAGAGATGCAGAATGCTTAAAACAAACGTTGCATGACTGGATCATTTTAGTGTCCTTGTATACAAATAAATTACAAAAAGTATTTGGAACTGTCAGATCACCCAGTCAGCATGGGCTTTTGCCATGGAAAATCACTGTAAGTAGTTTGGTTAGAGCACAAAGCTTAGCTATTTGATCTTTTTTGTTTTTTCTTTCTTTTCAGAGGGTTGCAACTTCATTGTAGCTGAGTATCTTCCTTTAGAGTTTCTGTTGTACCTTTATTTGTTTTTTATAATGAAGAAACCATGCCTTTAGTTTTCAATTACAAGTTAAGAACAGTTTGAAAATATTTTTGCATATAATAACCCTTTCTCTTGCTTTCATGTGAAGTGGACAACTTCTAAAATGTGCTGGATTCCTTGTGGAGATCAGTAGTGTGCATTTCGAGGTCAAGGTCAACATGGAGTTAGCTATAGGTGCTGTTGTTGAAATCATCTACCCTGTAATTGTATGTAAAATTGAGAAAGCATTGTCTATATTGTTTAGACCTTTCAGCATACTCATTTAGCTAGCTCCATGTTAACTGAACTTAAAAAAGAAAAGGCCAAGGTCTAATGCTGTTTCAAGATTTTGAAATTGAATAAAAGTACTTATTTCAGAAATTCATTTAATGCTTTGATTCTGACAGTTACTTAAATGAGCTCAAACTCCATCTGCCCTTGAGTTTTTATCATAAAGCCACAAATGTATTATAACATGGCATATTGTAATATATATAATCCTGTACTCATTACCATGTCTGTCAGTTTATTTTTTTCTTGGATTGAAATGTACTAAAACTCAATGTGACATTAAAATGCAAATTTTCTATTTATTTGAGTATCAAATTGCTTCCTGACACGGCCTATTTTTTGCTATATTTTTAAAGGGTTGTTTAAAACAGCTGCAAACTTGTGGCCCATTGGCTATTTTCAGTGTATTTGCAATTTGCTGCAATATTATCATACATTGTTTCCATCTTCATTTAAGAAACATCTACCTATGGAAGTCCACTTGATATGTGTATCTTATAGCTTCATATGGAAGAAACTACAAGCCCCAGAATAACATTTTATACTTTGCTTGTATGATAGATCTGGTATTGAAAATGGATGTCAGATATTTAAAAGCACAGGCAAAAGCCATCATTACAAATGCTGTATTTCACTTCAATGAATTCAAAATTTAATTTTTAATTGGATGGAAACCTGTTCTAAAAGATACTATCTAATTATATGCTCATGATGAAAAAATAAATGGTAGGTTTAGAAGGTAGGTATTTATGTGGGCTCCTAAAACAGTAGAGCTTACACAAGGGTTGTATATTTTTGTTTACAATATGATCCAATTAATCACCTCACACTGCAAGTCACAGTATAGCAAGAGGAGGAATCTCAACTTGTACTGAGTAAAAAAAAAAAAAAAAAGTACACAATAGTTTACTGTTTGAAGTGTAATAGCAATACCCCTATGTACCATTCTTCAATGTTTTATTATAAAAGGGTATAGAGTCCTTGAAATTGCTGCTACTTTACAGTACTAAACTGTATAGTAGAAACTGTACTAACTTGTATCATAGAGAGTTGTCTTTGTTCTACAACAGTCTTCCTGGAGAGTTTCCCTCTTAATTGTCTTTGTACATCAGCTATTGAACCACGTTGTTGTTTAAAAGAAGCTTATAAAAGCTGTATGCAAGCTGATAACAGATCCTGAGTCATTGTCTAGTCACTCTGTCAATCTTCATTAAGATCTAAATACAAAACTTGTCACAGTATTTTCTTCAACATATACTTAAGAGCAAGCTAAAGAGTAAAAAAAAAAAAAAAAAAAAAAAAAACAGTGAATGGACAGTTAGGAGAACTGTTAATGGGCAGCAGTGGGGCAATTAACTATTCTAGCTGTTAGAAAGCTGTGTACGACCAGGATCAGCACTGGCTAAAAGTCAGAATGCTATTTTTCTTACCTGAAATAAAAAGCTAATTTTAAGCGTATTCCCAATAAAGAAGTATTTTACTGTGAAGTACTCTATGGTTGTGTTTTCCTCTCTGTTAATTCAGTCCTATGATAGATAGTCTTGACTGCTGTCTTCAAAGAACGGCATCCTGCAGGCTCAGTTCTAAGCCTATCTATCAATTTGATAGAATATCTTCATATTACTTAAACTTTTTTCTTGATGTGCTAATTTTTTTTTGTCTGTGAGACAGTTCTACACCTTAAGCGTCACATCCATTAAATTACAGCTTCAGCAAAGTGATTTAGAAGGAAATCAAATATTGTTACTTTTTCTAAATGGTACATTATATCACATTTAGGGGTAATGGCTCCCCAGATGAAGTTGACCAGAATTTATCATGGCATATTTGGAGTTCTTGATTTCTCTCAAAACTTTTGGATGTGACTTGCACTTTTTTAAAAAAAATTCTGTTAAATTGGAGAATTTTAGGACTGCTTGGTAGGTTTGTGGCGATTATCTTAACGTAACCTAATACTTCTTTATATTCTATTTTTAAATATAAAGACAAGCTTTGTATTGTGGAATGCTGATGTACTAGATATTATTACTTGTAATACGGACTTGTAAAATGCTTGTGTTTATGAAGTGTACTATATCTTATGCATCCCAGTGCCCCCATTACACAAGAAATTTTTAACTTATGCAAGTAAATAATTGTTTTTTCTGAACATATGAAACAGGAGTTACACTTCTGCTTTCACGTTCTTCTGAGTATCCCCTTCATGTATGTCTGTCTTAAAAATCATGCTACAGGTAGAACAAGACTTTACTATCGTTGTAATTTTAGTTACATCCCTTCTGCTTCTTACATCCTACATGCTAAAAACAATTCTTGCTGGTTCGTCTGGGGACACTGCAACATCGTTCATTAAATGGTTATTTAGCCCAAGGTTGAAAGTACTACTTGAGATTGTGCACCTTCTTTAGGTAAAGACCATCCAGATCTACACCAGTGGTGTTTGGAAGTAACACCTTCTCTCATCCTCAGTGACCACACACTGGTTTGGCTGGCAAAGCAGTTTGTTCAGGCACGCTTGAGCCGCCTATGTGGTGAGCATGTCTGGAGGATCACATTAAATCTACCCCTCAAATTTCCAGACTTCATATAGTGTAGGCATCGAGGGTGAATGCCAAGTGTTGGATTTTATGGGTTGCTCCTATCATACTGAATTACTTGCTGGTACAAATGTGGCTCCAGTCACACTTCTTTACTGGAAAAACTGAAAATGTTCCTCTTGTGGTGCAACTGTGACCTAGGTTTAGGTTAAACTTAAACTTAGAGTTTCTTCATAACCTTGCAGAAGTATCAGTTTTTGACAGTGGCAACTCCGTAATGTGTCTTAGTTTTATTATTTTTATTTTTTTTTGTGGAAAGGTAAACATTTGCATCCAATTTAAAAAGTCACAATTTCTTTGAAAAGCGAAGGGAAAGGAACAGTGAGAGCAGGCACTTTATTCCTTCTGTGGAAAAGCAGGCTCGATACTCGGCACATTTTCTCACTTACAATGTTTTCCTTTGTTTCTGTGGTTGGCTTATCTGTAATTGGAAACATTCAGCATGACTTTTATCCATGTGCTCATCACAGGAGAGGGTAAGAGTGGTAATACTTGCCTTGAGCATATTCTGTAAAAATGTTCAGACTTTTCTATGCATCTTTCCTTGCAAATCAATTAAAAACTGCACAGGCAAACCTGTCAAGTTTAAAAAACAAGCCTCAGGCGCATATAGGGACTGTTGCTTGGCTAGGTGTGGTTTGAAATAACTAGAGGTTTGAAACAACTTCTAGCTTATGGGCTTGTAAATGTGCTCACAGAAGGAGTCATTGGTTGGTTTTGGGGGGGAGGCAGCACATGCCCATAATCACCTGTAGGAAATGCTTGTTTCGGTTTTGTGTTTGAATAACCTTAATATATTTCAGTGTCAAGTGCGTACATAATCCAGTTCTGTAGTTAACAGCAAAAGAATTTGGAGTAGTTCCTTTAATAAACAAGTAGTTTACCCTTCAAACTTGGTTCAGAAGTCAAATAGGAATAATATCGTAGAAGGCTGAGCTATGGCTTTGGCACAGTGCTGTGAATGCAAGACAAGCAGTGTTGTAGGAGGGTTTCCAAAAAATGTGCTCACAGCTTCTTTTGTTGCAACTGAAGATTTCATCAAATGGGTTGCCAGTTGCGGTGGTGAGTAGGCAAGCCTGCTGAGTCAAAAGCTACCTCTTGTGGTATGTCTGGAAACTAGACTGCCTTTTTTGGGTAGAGAAAAGAGTTTTGGCCCTATGAGGTAAATGGAGGACTCCGACTTCATGGAGTAAATGTTCAAACAACTGGCTACAAGAGAACCTGGTTACCTTTTCATTTGCAAGTAAAACAACTTTGCACCTAACAGAAAAATCACAGCCCCAAGCTCTTACGCGGAAGACATGTTTAATTTCCATTTTCTTGGGATGCAATGACTATGAAATGTTTTCCTTCCAGCTGCTTGAGCTGCCTGCCTCTTCAATGTGTTGACTTTCTTGGGTGCTGGATTGTGATGCGTGCTGTCTCAGGACTTAGGCATCTTGCAGAAGCCAGGTGCTTACCAGTGGTGGAAATGTTCAAAACCTTGCTGTGCTATTGAGCTATGTCTGTGGGTTTGGGATGCCATCATCCTGCCTTCTCCTGGGTGAAGCAAAATATCTAGTTCTAACACAAAATGCATCACCAAGATTGTAAGACATACAAGAGTATGAATTAATGTTTTTTTTTGTCTCCTATTCAGCCTGAAGAGCGGGAGTCGGATACTGTAGTTCTGAGGAGAGCTTGACCTGTTATTCCCATTCCAGTCAGCCATAATCTAGTCAAATCCTTGAGGGTTTTGCCCCAAATACCTCTGAATCTTCAGTAACCTGCAGTCTGTATATTGACTTAGGACTTGTTTCTACCGTCTCTAATAACATGTGTTTATAGCTTCCATGTAATTTGAAAATAGGGGGAAAGAAGCTCAGCAAAGGGGTAAGTTAATGACAAAAATAAATCATTATTCCAAAGATGAGCACGCTTAAATACACTTCTAGTTTTGCTGTGACATTTAAGGTTAATATCTGCACAAGCATCAGGAGTAGAAATCTGAGCTTTTGAGAGCCATTAACAGTTTTAAACTAAATAGCAGGAAGAAGTCTGCTTTCCTCTTTCCTCTTGCATGGAGCTGCATTGTTAAATCCCCTTTCAGATGATGTAAAACTGGTAAACTTTGCAAGTCTTTCACTGCATTGTAAAAATATGAACGAGAGGAAGCAAAGGCGTAGTTGGCCACAAAGCTGTTGTGGTTAACGACTCCAAAGGTCAGATGTTTGACTGGAAGAACTCTGAGCAGTGGTGGCAGTGGTGGTGTTAGAGGAGTCTTCACATCTTTCAAGGGGAAGAAGCAAAAGCTCATCTTGGTTCTTATTACACAGCGTGGTGGCACCAGCTGCACCCTGGCTGTACTTGGTGGGACAGAAAGTTGTCTGCTTCGAAATAAATAGTTAATAAAATTTAACTTTCAAGTTCCTGTAGGCCTTCAGTAGTGGTACTATTAGGGTAGGTATAGGAAAAGTTAAACCTTCCTTGCTGGCTCTTAACCTCTTTTTATTTTAGCCGTCTTCAAATATGTTTTATATATGTTTTATGGATTTGAAGAGTGTCTCCAGACTGTGCAGCTTTTAGGCTAAACACTAATCCCAGCAATTCTAATTTCAACATGAAATTCAATACTTAAAATAATTTCCTTACATCCTGCTCTTTGGTTTCTTTTAGTTTCCAAAAGCAGATTGGTTTTGCTCTGCATCTTGTTAATTTATTTCCTCCTGCTAGGAACTGGCACTGAAGGCTGTAGAGTTCCCTGGCATTATTTTCATCAGTAGTGAGAAGATTTCTGTTATTATTATTCTGTTATGCTAAATTATTAAAAAATAATAATAAATACAGCTGGGTCAGTGTGTGCGCCCTATGATACCCCTTTCTAGGGGCAACGTGGGCACCGAGTGTGTACAAAACAGACTGCTCTGTATGCTGATGATGGGGGCTAGACAGCAAATGAATCCTGAACTGGGAATCCTGGAATGGAGAGCTGAGGGCTGCTACGGGCTTTTCTGGGGTGATGAGATGGATCTTTGTTATCGGGGATGTTTGTACCAATACGGGCAGTTCATCCAGCAGTACCTTGTAAGCGCTGTTGTCAGTCAAAGCTGAAGAGGCGAAACGCACCACTCAAACCTCACGGCTCCCCGGTTCTCTGCTAGGAAGCACGTGGTGTGCTTTCTCCTGCCTTTCTTCTGTGTGGAGGAAAAGAAAAGGAGCAGTGTTCAATCAGAGTTGACAAGGCAGCGTATGCTAGAGGTCATAGTATTCTCCCTCCACCTGAGCTAGCCAGAACATCTCATGGGGTATTAGAGAAGCGTGTGTCATTCAAGAACCCATTTAAAGTTCCTGTAGGTGTGCGCTGATGGATGCCCAGAATCAGCTCAATTGCAGAAGCCTAGACCTGAGATACCTGCTGAGAAAGGAAACGCCATTTGCTCATGAAGAACTGAAGTGCTGCTGCTGTTCGAGGGCTCTGCTACAAGGCCGGGTCAGAAGCTGCAAGGTAACTGGTTCTGTGGGTGTCAGAGGAGCTGGAGTTAAGGAGCAAGCAGAAGAATCACTTCACTAATAAATGTTGTGAGGCATCATCTTCCATTTAGGAACTTAGGGACCGCTCCTCAGCTCTTTCAGCTGGATACCGTGCAGTTGGTGTGCCTGGAATTACAGTACCTGGATGGAGATGGTGAGGTAGAGAGTGTCACCACGTAACTTCCCAAATAGTAAATTTGACTGCTGGATATGTCACCCTTCTAATAAGGTTCTTCCAAAATATAGTAGAGTTTGTGAATAAATTGTAACTGCTGTCAGAATGTGGTGACCTAGTGCCTGATACTAAAACACAGATGATGACATGGTTGAGAAACAGCAGGCACAACCTTGGCACTCCCACAACCAAGGATGGTTGTTCTGGGAAAAACCAAAGTTACCACCCAAGTAATGGGCCCAAGGAAAAACGTGCCAAGGTTATTTGTAATAATGGATATTCACTGCAGATGATGGATTTGCTGCAACCACGTGGCTGTCATTGGTGGTGGAGATCACCACAGACTGTAGCAAACATTAAAACATTTGCTCAAAACCTCTCATAGTCCATTGATGAAATTGTAGGGAAGAAAACTTCTTCCTGGGTTTCTGCCAATACCTAGCTGGTGAAGATGTAGTGTTGATGTTCAGCTTGTTATTGCCTTCAGGGGTCCTCAGCACAAGGACATGGGCCTGTTGGAGCAGGTCAGAGGTGAGCCACAAGAATGGTCAGAGGCTGGAGCACTTCGACAGACAGGCTGAGGGAGTTGGGGTTGTTCAGCCTGGAGAAGAGAAGGCTCTGGGGGGACCTTACAGCAGCCTTCCAGTGCCTAAAGGGGCCTACAGGAAAGCTGGGGAAGGACTCTGTGTCAGGGGGTGTGGTGATAGGACAAGGGGGAATGGCTTTAAACTGAAAGAGGGCAGATTTAGATTAGACATGAGGAAGAAATTCTTAGTAAAGATGGTAGTGAGGCCCTGGCACAGGCTGCCCAGAGAAGCTGTGGATGCCCCATCCCTGGAGGTGCTCAAGGCCAGGCTGGATGGGGCTTTGGGCAGCCTGGGCTGGTGGGAGGTGTCCCTGCCCATGGCAGGGGGGTGGAGCTGGGTGGTCTCTAAGGTGCCTTCCAACCCAAACCATTCTGGGATTATGTGACAGGAAAAATAAACAATGCTGTGTATGCACTAATTGCAGATTTCAGATAGAGTAATTGAGACATTTTTATCTGTTAAAAAGGTCCCTTTTTAAGTACAGTAACAACACAAATCAAATTGCAATCGCTCAACATCTTATGAAAAAAGGCAAGATGCTGAACAGCAAGGAAATTCAGTGCCTTCTCCGGCAGCTCCAAATTCACCTCAGAAAAGAGAAGCAGGCTTAACCCTTGGCTCTGCTCCAGGGCGTGGGTCTGGGGAGCCGAGCTGCTGTCCTGCCCCTCAACCTAACCGGGGAGGCCGCGAGCAGCGCTGGTCCCCCCGGGCTCGCCTCTGTCTGTCCCTGCCTCCCCGTCTCTCCCACAGCCCCGTCTGCCTCCTGTGACCTACCAAGATGTGTGGGTGCTGATGCCAAACTCCAGCTTGCCAAGAGCTCTGTTTTGACCAGAGGCCAATCTTGCGGCTTTTTAGTATTTCCTTACGCATCCCGAGCACGTCCCATCTCGCACAAACACTGACAGGGCTCTGTACGCCACCTGATTTTTATAAAGGATCTTCGTAAAATAGCTCAGTGAACGTGTGTGTCAATTACTTCACGAGAAATATGTAAGTGCTACTGGCAGATACTTCTGTGGATTTTTTTTTTTCCAGAAATATATCAATAATAAGCTTTAGCAAACAGATGTGGCTGGGAGGAGGCACCGTGCCCTGCACTGCCACCTGCTTCTGCTGATGTTCAGCAAATACCTGTCTGATTTTTAGGGAGAAAAGCCATTTGTTAGGAAAAAAAAAAAAAAAAAAAAAAAAAAGGAAAACAGGTTGGAGTTTGGTTTGGTTTGGTTTTCTGGCTAAGGTTTATTTCTAACGCTACCTGAAAATACTGAAACACTGTTCGGAGTTGCACTTAAGTACTTGGTGGCTCCTTTCTTTGCACTGTGCTTCTATCAGCATCTTGTTAACCGAGCCAGGTCTAATTCTGTATCAGTGACTTGCCTTGCAGCTAAGGCAGCTGCCTGGTTGCTTTTCTTGTCAGTGAGAGCCGTAACTGATTTTCCTCCAGGCTGCCCTTTCTCCTTCCCCTATAAATGCCCACACATGCTCTTCATCCTCTTTTTTTGGCCTGAGTCTTCATGGCCATGGGCAGCCCCACGTGTTTGGGGCATGCCAACCTTCTCTTCGTTTTCTCCATGCTCCCTCAGTTTAAACAGATCCTTGGGAATCTGGGGGTGCAGCTCCTGCTCCTTCAGCTGCCCCTCCAGCATCAACAGATAAATCAGGCAGAGCTTCATTCCCCGTGGTCTAACCTGCACGCTGCCTGGAACTCTAGAAAGAAGATGATTTTTTTTTTTTTTTTTAACTGAGAAGTGATCTTAGTGCACAAATGTGGTGGCATATTTTGAAATATGACTATCTTATTTTCAGCTGAAGCATATTCCTGTGGTACCATAGCATCTCACTTACAAGATAAGGATCAGAAGCTTCAGGCTGAGCACACTGCTCGGAAGTCCATAGTAAAGTATGTAGGAGTTTTTTGTTTGCTTTTAATGAAAATAGACTTATTAAATTGTAAGCAAAATTTTTTATTTCAGTCTTCTTTAATGTGTTTTCATTTCTATGGGCTGTGGCTAAGAACTGTGTGCTTTAGCTGGAAAGAGACCTTCCTACGTGTCTGAGCTGTTTTATTAAGGCTTTGGGATGCCTGAAGAGTGCTGGCAACAGTGTGCCATGACAATTCCTTTAGTGCTTTCACTCACAGTGACATGCTGTTTATAAGCATGACAGATTTCGGTTTAGACTGCCATCTCCAGTTCATCCCTGATATTGTTTAACATGAGCTTGCATATGTTTAACAGCCACGCTATGTGCAAGTGGATTTACGTCTGTACGTACACATGTGCACGTGCACGGGTGCAGATCTTAACCCTCGCCTTTTGGTGCATGCCGGTAGCATCTCTTGCTTCTCAGTTGCCAGGCCCCAGGCTCAGGAGTGATCCTTCCTTCTGGAAAAAAGCAATAACTTTGCTGTACCTCACGCTCAGCGACTGTCGCTGCCTCCGCTTCCTGATTTAATTCAGCAAAGTCATCAACAGGCGTCTGAGAAAGCGAGCAGCCCGGGCTCGGCTTATGGCAAATAAATGAGCGGTGTGGGCACCTGCAAGGTGCTCAGAAATAGGGACTGGGGTATCCGAAGAGCTGTGTGAAAACACTTAACTGAATAAGATAGTTGTGTGGAAAATCAGAGCAGGAAGGTAAAAGACGCTTTTAAAATGATTTTTTTTTTGCAATGACCACTTCAGCTGTACTCTGTAAGGTCTTGACCTAGCAGAGGAGCGAGTACCCAGAGCCAGGAGACACTTCATAAAATCTTAATAAACTCTCTTTATAGTACTGAAGAGTTTGCTTTTTGACTTGTAAAACGGATGTTTTAAAACGTTGTGTTGATACTTGGCACCTTTTGCTAGCAGAATGGAGAGAGGAGGGAGAATTAGTGTTAAACACAGCCCAAACCACGGGCATCGTGCTTGGGAGCTCAGCGGTGTCTTCACCGGTGGCAACAGCAAGGCAATTAGTGCATCGCCTGAGCACACCCTGCCAGCCGTGACCCAAGATACCCTAAGGGCAACTCCTCTCCACCTCGAGCAAATGTTGCGCCACATGGAGCAAACGCATGGTTCTTCTTCCTTGACTTTTCTTAAACCTCTATGTTTTTAAAAACCTTTGTGTCTTTCCTCTAGGAGAGGAATCGATGATAGTTTTGTAATATAGGCAATGATATGCTCAAAACTACCAGATGTGGAGAAAAATTATATGACAAATTTGCTCTTTTTTCCCCTATACATAAGAGAACGTGAGAGAAATATTTTATTTTAGCGATAATTTTATGATGGAATAAGGTTGTTTTTTTTTCAGTATGACTTAAGTTTTTCCTTTCTAACTGGAAGAGGAAGCAGAAATAATTGAAATGTGGTTTGCTGTGGCATGTAATTTAACTATAAATGTCCTTTCTTGCAGTTTCTTTCAAAATGCCATCTGTATATTCCAATTAAAAAAAAAAAAAAAAAGTGATTTATTAGTGGGAAAAACTTGTGCCAGTCTCACACCAGTGTTGCCATATGGCAACACCTCCCTTAATCCGAAGATCCTAGCACCTCTGAATGCCCAAGCCCCAGCCTGTGTTGCCTACCCAGCTGCTCGTCCCGTGGAAGAACAAATTTGTGAGTCAGGGTGTCTTTGGTACCATAAGGTATAAATTTGTATAAAAAGGTATAAACTGCAGATTTATTTTGCTGTAATGTTTTTTAGGTATTGTAAACCTGCTGGAAAAGCCGTGTTTTATCTATAGTGACTTCCTCATTGGCAGGCTAGCAAACCCCAGGAGAGTGCAGCTATCATCAGTTCGAGCCATTTGACAGGATTTCGTCTTCTTTCAGTATTGCTTCAGAAATGCCAGCTATTTCCCAAGGTGCTGCAGAGCATTATCCCACTCCAAACAGACGATAGAAGCTTAGAAGGGGAGAGGTCAAGACAAACTGAAGTGCACAGTGCACGGTACGTGCATGTTTGTAAGCCGTGGGACATCAGAGAAGTGGGAACCAGTTGCAGGGAATGGCCTCTGAATTTTTGTCACAGCCCGTTGACAAATCTTGTTTCATGTAGTATGTCAGTAGGTCATGGTAAAAGAAAAATGCATTTCACATAAGTGCAGTTTTACTACTTGAAGACTGTGCTTTGTCTACTTTTTTTTTTCTTTTCTTTTTTTTTTTTTTTACTAAGACATTGGTTTACTTGGCCATGTGGTGTCTATCTTCTGAATGGGGAGCTTTGCAGTTCAGGGTGGTGCTGAGCATGGTACACATGAATGTACAAGACAGGGTGCACATAAAATTGTAGTTTTCTGCCTCTGATACCATCCTAGGAAGACTAGGCTAGGCAAAGAGACTGAAAAAAAAAAATACAACTGCATGATCCTGATCTCGCAAGGAACACTTCTTAGGGTTGAAGTTCTGCTGCATGGTGAGAACCTCAGCTGAAATGAAATCCTTGCTGAAAAATGCAAAGCCAAGCACAAAAAGAGAAAAGAAGAAAGAGAGGAAGAAAAAAAAAAAAAAAAGAAGAAAAAAAAAAAGAAAAAAGGGAAAGAAAAAAAAGGGGGAAAAGGGAAATAAAGAGAAAAAGAAAAATAAAGAAAAAAATAAAAAGGAAATACATAAAGGGAAAAAAAAAGAAAAAAAAAGAAAAAGGAAAAGATAAAAAAGAAATAAAAACAATAAAAAAGAAAAAATAAAAAAATAAGAATAGAAGAAATAATAAAAATGAAAACATGAAAAAAAGAAAAAAAAGAGGAAAAGAGAAAAAAAAAGAAGAAAAAGAGAACGAAAAGGACGGAAAAAAAAAAAATGAAAACATGAAAAAAGAAGAAAATGAAAAAATAAATTAAAAAAATAAAAAGAAATAAAAAAAAAAAAGTGAAAACATGAAAAAATAAGAAAAAAAGAGCAAGCAGGCAGCCGTGTCGGTGCGCGCTGCCGGCGTTTGCGCTGCCGGGGCCACCCCTGGCCGTTTCCCCGCGTTTCATCAGGCGCTGCCCGAGCCCCGCGCCCCCCCCGCCCCGGTGTCCCCTTGCCCCGCGGTGTCCCCGTCCCGCTCCTGGTCCCGCTCCCGGAGCCGCTCCCGCTCCCGGTCCCTCCCCGTCCCCCCGCGCCTCCCCCCGGCAGCCGGGGGCCGCTGGGGGCCGCCCCGCAGCACGTGGCCGGGGCCGGGGCCGGGGCCGGGCCCGGGGCGTTGCGGCCCCTCGGCTCGGCGCGGGCCCCGCGCTGCCTCCCCCGGCGGCGGGCGCGGGCGGCTCCCGGCGGAGTCCATCTTAGGGCGGCGCGGCCGGGCCCAGCCCAGCGCGGCCCCGCGGAGGAGCCGGGCTCGGGGAGCGCCGCTCGCCCCCCGCACCCGCTGCGGGGCCGTGGCAGCAGAGAGCAGCTTTGGAGGCGGCGGCGGCGCCTTTTCCTTTTTTTTTTTTTTTCTCCTTTTTTTTTTTTTTTTTTTTTTTTTCTCCTTTCCAAAACATGGCTGAAGCCGGGACGGGCTTTCTGGAGCAGCTCAAGTCCTGCATCGTCTGGTCGTGGACCTACCTCTGGACGCTGTGGTTCTTCGTCATGCTCTTCCTCGTCTACATCCTGCGGGTGCCCCTGAAGATCAACGACAACTTAACCACAGGTACCGGCACCGGCACCGGCACCGGGGAGGGCTCCAGGGGGAGCCCGGGGCCGGCGGCTTGGCCCCGGGGAGGGCGCAGCGGGGCCAGGGCAGCCCCGGGGCGTGCTCGGAGGCGCCCAGCCCGCAGCACCGCCCGGGGCTTCATCGCCCTGTCCTTCCCCGCCTCGGGGGATGCTGCCCCGAGCCGGGCTGCCGGCGGTGCCCGCAGCTGTGCTGGGGCTGGGGGCACCGCTGGACCTTCCCCTTCTCGTTATGACCTGGGCACAGGTGAAGGGGCGTGGGGCGAGCCGGGACCGTGCCCGGCTGCAGCTCGCGGTTATCGGGAGCGTGGCTTGGCGCAGGGCTTGCGCCGTGCCTTCTGTCAACGAGCAGCGTTTTGCCCGGCTCCTCCTTGGCTTGTCAACTTCTGCCTCTTTTGGCTCTTCCCGCTTCCAGGGGAGCCTCCTGGCTCTGCCTCTCACCCCCCAGCTACTTCTGCTGGGCTTCCCGTGGAAACGACAAGTCACAAAGCTGCTGGTTTCCCCCCACGGTTTCACGCTTTGTTTCCGTACTTCTGCCAACAACCCAGCGTTTCAGGTGCTCGGGTGGCGCATTTCATTCCCAAGCCTCAGCCACAACCATCAGAAGCAATTTGCCCTCCCGCCTGCCTGCTCTCGCTTCATTTCCACGGCAGGCGTATCTCCTGGTAAAAAAAAACCGCTGAAGTTGCGGGGCAGCCAGTTCTCTCCGGGAGCTTTCCTAGCAGCAGGTGGTGTAGGCACGGCTGAGGGATTCAAAAGGAAGATTTTATTCGTGGACAACTCCTGGTTGCTTTGAAGGGCAAAACCAGGCTGGTTGTTACAGGGAATACGCTTGGGTTAGGGGGATATATGGAATAGAGTTAACAGGTTTTCCTGCACAATTTGTGCTGTGTGTTGTATTGATTTAGCACGATCCAAGCTTTTATGATGTTCCTGATAAAAATTAGATACTGGATTATTCTCCTGAGTGATCAGTGTGCTGGAAGGCAGTCACTGTTGGGGTGGCCTTTCCCCCTTCAGACCCGATAGGGCAATATGCCACTGGCACACTGAATCAGCAGGAACCTGTGCAGTGTTCGCCAGCCTGGATCGGGCAGTTGTGTCTTGAAATTGTCCGTTTTTTCCTTTTTTTTTTTTTTTTTAGTTAAAAAGGCTGAAGAAATTAGCAGCGAGTCCCAAAGCGTGTGGTGAAAATTAGTTACCGTGGGAGAACAATGTGGCCTTTGTGCATCATCCGGTCCTCAGTGGTGGTTATTAAAAAATCAGCACTAGCACTAGCGGGGAGTTTTTGCTGGTGGTGGGTGGGATTTTTTTTTTTATTTTTTTTAATTTTTTTTAAAGCTCTTGTGAATGAATTAAAACCCGTGTGATTCATTGTGGGTTTTCGTTCCAGTTAGTCACAATGGGATGCTGTCACTGGGGTAAGGCTTCTCAGAGTGCCGCAGCGACTGGCACCAGCTGCGAGACTCACCAAACTTAGCGCGGTGGTGTGAAAATAAGGGCATAAACACTGCTAGCAAAAGTGCTGGGTGACGTAAAAAAAAAATAAGGTGATTAAAAACAGTGACTGGGCATTTTCCCAGCGAGATCTGGATCTGTTGAGGTCAGTCAAGCAAAATGGTTTTCTGTGCCACCAGATGCGGATGTAGGCAGCCAAGAAGAGTGGTGCAGCCTCCAGGTATGGTTTGCACCTCATGAAATTGTGCCTGTGGTGTGGGAAGGAGAGTAACACGCGAGGGTAATGTTATTTCTGACATTGCCCGTGGTGGTGTGGTTTGGTTTTCCATGCCTGGCGTTGGTGTTTTTAAAAGGAAGTCAGAAAACTGTTGGAATTTTTAAAAGGAAGTTGGAAAACTGGAGAAGGCAGCAAAAAACGGGTTTAAGGGCTGGAGATACGCAGTATGGAGTAAGAGACTCGACAGAGATGGCTAGGTTGCATTAAAGAGGTATTGTCTTGGGGAATTTGTGGCCTTTTAGTCATGAAAAGAATAAGAACTGATGGGTAGAAGCAGAGGGCAAACTCAATTAAGTCATAAAAAGTCATTAATTTTTAACAAGCTGTGGATCAGCTGCTAAAGGAACCTTTGGGTTTCCCATTTCTGAAAGTCTCCAGCTCGGATGGTGAAAGAAGAGTCACCAGTGCAGCGCTAAATCAGTTTTCAGCGAGAGCTTGTGCAATCGGCTGGGCAGCGTCAGCGGTCAGAGTAATCGAGGAAGGTCTCACCCTTCGGTCCCGTGGTCACTTCTGCCTTTAAGTTTTATTAAGAACAAGCGTGGAGCCTTTATTCCTCCTTTGAAGCTGGGTAGATGTGCTTGCCCCGAGCGTTTTATAGCTGTGGCCAAGCTGGTGGTGCAAGTCCGGCATGTCGTGTGTTTAATTAGGCTGACGGGCTGCAGAGTCCCCGCAATTACAGGTGTAATTCCAGTGTCCGCAGCGGAGGGCAGATTGAGGCAATGTAGCCAGAGGGAAATCCAGTCTGCCATAGAAAAACTACTGATGCTAAACCTGATTGTTGTGTTTCATGGTTTTAACATTTTACTGAAGCTTGTACAGATCAATCATAAAGGTCTCTGTGAACAGGAGAGCGCGAGCTGTTCCGGCTGCACCGTGCCCTGAGCCAGGAAGCGATAGAGAAGGCTTCATGTGCCAGGTTAAAACATTAAACGCAGAGTAAGTGGCTAAGGAAGAGGATGTTGCCATCTTTCTCCCAAATAATTAAAGTAGACGTGATTGCTTGGTATAAATAACGTGCTGTATTTTTCTTCCACGTTGGCACTTGCACAGTTTCTGAATGCCACGTTAATCCCAACTAAGACACACCTCTTATAAGTATGTGCAGCCCTGGTTGTTTTATTTTTTTTTTCCTGAAATAACAATTTGGCTCTTTATTTGTGTCCTAAGGGGGAGAAGGGCCCAGCAGTTGAAGTTTCTGACTATTTTATTTAACCTCCTGAAGTGCGGCAGGAGGACAGATTTACTAACCAGAGCATTGACTGCAGCCGGCTCGCGACGAGGCAGACAGGAAGGCTCCTCGGAAGCTTTTGGGCTGCAGAGGGCAGAGAAATCAGGAAACTTTTTTTCCTGAAGGTGTGAATAATCAGAAGGAACAAGCCAGCCTGGCGTGGTAGGTGCCCACGTTGTGCCGCCGGCTTAGTGCGAGATGTCCTGACCTGGCTACACTGCAGCAGGGCCCTGCACTCACAGCTCAGCATCCGAACGAGGGTCCGAAGGAGGGTTTGTAGGTTTTCCCTCCTTAGAGGGAAAAGGAGTGATGTTAGCTCCCAGGTCACTCTGGATGGATGTGGGGACAGCAGCCAGAGGAGTGAGCACGTCGCTGCAGTTAACAGCTAGCTGCTCCTCGCCAGTAAGTTGTCTTCTGGGGCACGCTGTGTTTTTCTTCCTCTTCCTCCCCCCTTTTTTTTTTTCCTTAATTCTGATGATCCTACTGAAATAATGACCAAGGATTTTAATTACGTGGGATCTGTGACCATGTAATGGGATTCTCTTGGAGCCCAGAGTCTGAAGCGCTGTGCCTGGTGCCAGCCATCTGGAGAGGGGAAGAAAGAGGCTGATGTGCAGCAAGGCTTGTAACACTAGCCAGTGCCAGATTACTCAATTACAGCCAGGTTTTGTGCTTGAATGGGCAGGAGAGCAGAGCAGACGTGTTCTAAGTGTTTCTCTGCTCCCTGTGAAATTAGGGCAACAACACTTTCTCTTAATCCAAGGGTCTTTTTGAAGACACAGAGCTGAGAGCTTCTCAGGCAGCCAGGTCCTACAGGAATCTGGTCCAGCTAAAGTACGTTTACTGATGTGTGCATCGCACAGGCTTAGGTAAATACAGCACTTGGCCCTCTGCAGTAAAACTCAATGAAACTTCATTTTACCAAAACTATCCAGTACTCAACCAAACAAGAGAGTGGTGTGTGATTCTGCAAGCAGAAAAACTGCAGGAGATGAACAGAGGAGGCATGAGAGGATAGAGCAAAGCACATCTCATCTCTGGGGAGGGACTCTTTATCAGGGAGTGGAGTGATAAGACAAGGAGTAACGGCTTTAAACAAGAGGAGAGTAGGTTTAGATTAGATAGAAGGAGGAAATTCTTTACCCTGAGGGTGATGAGGCCCTGGCACAGGCTGCCCAGAGCAGCTGTGGATGCCCCATCCCTGGAGGTGCTCAAGGCCAGGCTGGATGGGGCTTTGGGCAGCCTGGGCTGGTGGGAGGTGTCCCTGCCCATGGCAGGGGGGTTGGAATTAGATGATCTTTAAGGTCCGTCCCACCCCAAACCAGATTCTGTGATCTTTCTGATCTTCTGTTCATTGGTCTTCCTGATCCTGCAGATCTGCCCTCAGCGCTGGTGCAGCGTGCTGCTCTCCAGCAGGTTGCAAAGGGATTTAGCTCCCACTGGTCTCAAACCCTAGCAGCAGTAGAAACCACTCCCCTGTTACTAAAAGTCCCCCAGTGGCCACGCTTTCCCCGCGGATGGCAGAAGGTGTTGGTTCTGCTCGTAAATTCAAGCCTGGGAAACTAAGCATGAAGGCTGGAAAAGATTAACCTGAGCAAAGCCAGGGAGTCACAACCGGATTAAACGTGAGCGAACAACTCTGTTCTAACTCTTGAAAGGAACAGGACAGTTATTGTCGGTTCATGGGCTTGCAGGTAGTTGCCTGGCCTTTCAAAGGCAGCTTTTGTTGTTATGACGGGTGAGTTTGTGAGTGTTCATTGAGTGAACTAGAGAAAGGAGTATGTTATGACAACACAAAACATGGAGCAAAAGTCTGATTCCACCAAAAATCAGTGCAACTCCCTGAAAATGTCGTGTTGATTTTTTTTTTTTTTTTTGTGAACTGGACTGTTGTAAATAAAATCTGAAATACATGACCACTCCTAGCAAGGCAGGCATACAGATTTCTAAAAACAAATCATTCAAATTTCATACAACTACAGTTTGTTGGTGCTTACGGTTCTTGGTTGAGGTAGAGCTTTGCAGTGCTTCTCGTCTCACTGACCCTGAATTACGTGTCTTTAACTTCTGGGTTTATCAGAGTGTAAATGGAGCCTTTCCTAAATAGAGATCCTTTTTTTCTGCAATCCTAGTGGAATTAAAGTAAATCTTGTTTTGTTTACTGTTAGCTTCTGTCTTCAGCTGTATCGCTTACAGTCCTGTGAAGCAGTCGTAGCTGTTGCTGATCCTTCAGGCAGGCTTGAATGTGAGAGGTTTCTTTCGTCTTTTTTTTGTGTATGTGTTTTGGAAAAAAATTAAATAAATTTTCGGGATATAGGCTAAAATGCAAGAGGACATTGTACAGCATATTTAAACTGTTTTACTCATGTATATTTTCAGCATGGTATGCTTGGAAATTCCCCCTTCATTCTTTGTGGAAAAGAATACAATGTGCATGAAAGCGGTGCCATTTATGGCAAAATTCTTTATAAACTAAACTTGGGATTCTTGCGGTGAAATGGGGAGGAAATGCCATAACAAAACCTGCTAGGTCAATTCCCAACAGATGCAGCATAAAATGATACAGGAGAACATTGGTTTTCTACAAATCTTGGCATTTCTTCAGGAATTTGATTTTTATTTGATTGAACATAATTTTTGCAGTCAGTGTCAAATTCAGGAACCAGGGTGAAGTCTGTAACAAATGCAAGGTTTTCTGAAAGCACTTCTTTAAGAAATTGTCCTTCTTAGTACAAAAGTTGTAGAAGATTGGTGGCCAGTATTCCAGGGGAAAGTAGGTAGGTGAGAGCCTCCAAAATGCTATTTGATAAAATCTCCAGTGAATGTACTGAAACACTGACTGATAGATGACCACTGAGTTATACTGTGAGCTAACTGAAGCCTAATATCCTCCATCTGTTGATGAAAATTTTCAGAAGTGCTCCTAAACCAGCATATATGTAGTGGGATTTTCCGAAGGATCCACCGAGTGCCAATATAAATTTAGCCTGGAAGAACATAAGCCCCATTGTACGCATAGGTTTTTGGTCCTAATTTTCTGAGCAGCCGTGCAAAGGCTATGATTGCAAGTTAAGAGGAATGATTAAAATAGAAACGTACTTTTTTGGCACTTATTTCATAAACAAAGCAAGAAGTAAATGCAGAAATCTCCATGGGAAATTTGCATTTGTGAAAGACAAGAAGTGCTGAGGGTTGTCAGTGCCTGCCTTTAGAGCAACACCTGCCAGAAATTAGGAAGATGGTGTTGCTTCCACATAGGCAAAACTTTTTTTTGGGGGGAATGGTATGTCTGTATTTTAAAATGGATTCTGGAAATTGCAGTAATGTCAAAGAAGAACTGTGCAGAATCTAGAAAAAACACCTTACACCCATGGCGTAAGGAAGGCCAAACTGTTTATCTAACCACAGAGAAGCCACAGAGGCAACTTGGCCATAACTAAGGAGGAATGAGAGCTGTGATCTAGATGATGGGCATTGAGCAAGATTCCAAAGTATTTAGGGGTAAAACGCATGCGTTGTGTTTGGCAGAACTGGGGCCACGATAATTTGAGGTCTGAAGAAGTAAGCCTTGCCGTGAGACATTTGGGGCGTAATACGCTAACAGAAATAAGGTGTGGAGGTGTGGTTGATGAGACTGTAAGCTATGTCATGGGAAGAAAATAACATGTACTCAAAATGTAGAGGAGACAGATGTTACAGAAAGGGGTGGCTGCAGATTGAATCCCAAGGACTTCCTACGTGAAGGACGTTTTTAACAGAGATTCTTGGAGGTGTGACCTAACTGCTACAGCAAGTGATGCTACAGCTTTGCAGCTTTGGGTTTTCTGGTGTTAAGGCTGTCAGTGCAGTGAGCATTGTCGTGCTTCAGTGAGATGAGTGAAATCTCGTGGCCTGCCATAAACTGAGAGCTGAGTGTTAGAAACGCTGTAGTGTGGAGATTAGGAAAGAAAAGCCCTCTGGAAGCGTTGTTGCTCGTGCACAGGCAGGTTGTGCAAGCCCCACAGCTGCAGTGGCTCCAGGATGTGCCCGGGCTCCTGTATGCAAGGGGCTGGGGTTTCCGTGCTCCCAGTCAGCCGACAGGCCCCACATGTGACTGTGCCATGTAAAACACAGCTATTTGTCTGGCTGGCAAGTGGCAAAGCAAATAAAACAACTGAAGTGGCAGCTTGCATTGGGTGACCCAGCAGTTTGCCCCGGACTCAAATCTACAAAAGGGAACATCGCAGTCAGAGAATTGTGACTCTCAGAGTCACTGTGGTTGGAAAAGACCTCTAAAATCATCTTGTACAGCAGTTGCACTAAGCCAAGGCTCAGTCTTTTCATGGCCAGGCTCATTGTTTAAGAAGGCATTTTATGTTTGACAAAGTGAGGCCCCACTCCAAACACCTGTGGGTTTGTCAAATGCTGCCGAGGTTTGTATTGAACTATGCGGGGAAAACACATGAGGAAATGAGGCACTGGTCCTGCAGACCTTCAATGACGTGGTTCTGCGAGCACAAGTCCTGGCTTTTACTGAAAAGGCAGTAATGTGCGTGAAGTCTCACAGACCAGGGCCTAAATAGTCCACCAAGGTACAGCCGGGGGCCTGTAGCAAAACTGGGGGTAGAGGCCCTATCTCTTCCTCCAAAACCAGTTTTCTCCCTTGTCATTCGATGGTCATGTCCAACTTTCTCTTTTTACAGGAGGCAGTTGTCACAGAGTTTCAGAAAAAACTTAGCTGTGAGGTATTTGTGGGAGCGCTCCTCCTCCGTTACTTGTCCGAGGCCCCCTCCACCTGTTTTTAAATTCGCTCTTTGTGGCATCGGAGGCATCTATTGCAAGATTGTGCTATAAACTCGAGCTTGTCCTCGTGCCTGCGAGGTGTCACGTGGCCCAGTGATGCTGTGTCAATACTAAGGAGTGAAAGTTGCCCCGTGAGCTCCCAGCACGGACTGATGGCCTCTGGTGTGGTTCGTAGGCCGGCACCAGAGCAGCGCAGCCGCTTTTAGCAGGGAGCACTGAGCGTCAGCAGCGCTGGTGCAGTGACAGGGAAGAGTTAACGTCACGCTTTCAGAAGGCAGAACAAACAAGTTGTTACTGTTAAGCCCGAGGAAAAGACCTAAATTCAAAGTCCAAATCAAAACTCACCAGCTGCTAAGGGAAGACAAAGATTTATTATTGTGTAGTCTAAAGTGGAGATTTATCGCGGTGGTAAATTCAGTGCTTAAGTGATTAAGTGCACTTAAATGTACCAATTAGAAGGATAAAAGCTATAGGGCAGAAACGAAATGCAGTCATCGTAAGATTCCTTTTGTGCACAGTGTGCCAGCTGCAACCAGGAGATTTAATTTCCAGCTCACTTTCTAGAAATAAACTTGGCTTATTAAATGTCAGGCCTGTTAGGTTGATATGCTGGTTCTTATGCCCAGCAGCGAGGCACTTGGAGATCAGATTTAAAGCACAAGAAATGTTATCGTCGTCATTGTTTTATTTCGTAAGGCTGTCATTCATTTCTCAAGAAAACGGGTTTGCAACCCGAGACTACTGTAGATGTTGGTCCTCGCATAAATAAATGTTTTGATGGCGCTGTCTGTGTGCTTTATGCTGAAAATTGTTTACAGCACGGCTCGGTCTGCTGCAAGGTTATGTGATATATTGCCGTGCTTAATCTTCCATGTGAAATTTCTCTTGCTATTTTTAATTCTGAAGTGAACTCGATGGCAGCGTGCCCGGCTGGTAGGTTTTACAGAGATCCCAGCTTAGAGTCCCAGACCTGCTTTCAAAAAGGAGGGTAAGCCCAACCTGTCACAGGAGTGCTGCTGGCCCGTGGTGCCCTGCTGCTGTGAGGAGGCAGAAGTGTCTCCTCAACACCACTTGGCTTTAGGGATGTGTCTGCCCGCTCCTTAGGCTCCTGCCTTGGGTCCCTATGTCCATCCATGCAACTCTTTGGGTTAAGACAGGCCAGGAGCAATACGAGCACCAGAAAATCTCCTCAGCAGTAAATATTGTCCCACATGTTCTTAACTTGAATCTCCCTCTAGGAAAACCTGCTATTTTCGAGTGCTGACCATAGCTGTGTTAACAGCAGCCCCCAAAGCAATGGCTGGTGGGACACAACCCATGAGGAGTACCCATCAGTTACAGGACGGCTGAAGCTGCCTGGATTGCAAGATTTGCCTGGATCTGGAGGGTGAGGATGTGGCCTGTGCCACGGTCCGGGCTTTTTGGCAGTCTGGAGCCAGGACTGTCACCCAGGATTTCCCAGCCTGATTCCTCTGCCTGCTGTGGTGGTGATGTGGGAGCTGTGCTGTGTGGAAATAAAGAGCTGGGGGTGGCTCTCTGGGTCACCTTCTCCAGTCCTCGGCCACATTTTGGTAATCTGGTATATTTTCGTAAATCCCTGTGCTGAAAAATGTTTCCAGAGCTGGTCAGAAAGCCTGTTCTAATTCCAGCCCGAATTTATTCATGGCTGTTTTGTAGGCATCTGTGCTTGTGACAGGTCCTCCTCTGGCTTTAAAGGCTGTGCTGCCGCTGTGAGGATTGCTGCCCAGCGTGTTCACGGGGATTTTTCCTTCCTAGTCCCTGTTGGAGGCAGACCAAGCTACGCTGGTCTGCTCTCATAAAATGCCTGTATTTCCGTGTTCGTTCTAGTTACATTTGACCTGTGTCAGTTTTCCATCCATTTCATAACCATGTAACCAGCATTGTACGTAGTATGCCAAGATAGGGCTCCATTAACTGCTGTTTACACAGTGTCATTAACGTTTCTCACCCACCACTGGAAATATTTTGCCATACATATATGGAGTTAAAAGTGCCTTTTTGTGTCAGCATGTCTCAGAGGGTGGTAGTACTGTGGTCGTGTAGTCTGCTGGATGTTTCTGTCCGTACAGCTGGCCAGCTGCAAGCAGCAGCTCTCGCTGCTCTCTCGCACTTTGCACCATTACCTTTGATCCAGTTTCCTTCACTGCAGCTTGCACGGGCTCCATTTCTCCCTGCATAATGATTCATTTCTGCTCTGTACTGGCAGCTCATACCAGCTTTCTCCTGAACCCTTCTGGTTTTGGTAATGAAAATATTCAGGAAGGTTGAGCTGACAGCTTTATTAGCCTCTCCCTATGCCCCAGTGCTTCCCAGCAAGTTGCAGTTTTCCCTCTTTGCCAGTTCTTCCCTCTCAGTTCCCCCCATCTCCTGCTTTAACAAACTTCCCATGTCACTGTGTCAAATACTTTCCTGAAATCCAGTTGGTTGGAGCTACTCATTTTTCTTGGCTGGCAAACTAGATATTTTTTAATAAAGAAACACATCTGGTTGCTCTGGCATGATTTATTTGTTTTGTGCTTTATCCAGTTTTTCATTTACCTCTGTTGCTTAACTTATTGTTATCTTTAAAATTGTGGAGTTTCACATAGTGCTGCTTTCTCAGTGGTGGTGTAGTGTGGGTCTGTCTTAAATATATGAGGTATTCTGGCATAGGCTAGGGATTTTCATCAGTATATTAAAACCGTCCTGAAACTTGGCTTTATTTTCCAAATGCCACTTCTTTCAGTAGGATCATTTATGTGTGTCCCGTCATCTTGCACTCAGCCATGTCTCGAACGTGCTGCACTCTTTGAGTTTTGTCTCTGTTTCTCTCATCACAATATCTGTTTTCTTCCACTTATTTTTTTTTTCTCCACGTTTGACAGTTTTGTTCACATTCAGAAGTGAAACAAGTATTCATTTTGGTTTGGGGACTACTCTATTCTATTTCTTACCTTGCTGTCACGTTACTGACTTTGCTGAAGCATTCAGTATCTGCTATTGTGGCGGGTTTATTTTGATAAATACTGTGTGGTTTTAGACAGCTCTATTACTCAGTCCTCCTTTTAGCAAATACAACTTTATTTCTGAGCTTTTTGTCATCCCCCCCAAGCAGTGGGGTATATTTGAACATCCTGGGCCTTGCAGGCGGTATCTGTACAGGGCTGATGTTGCCTTATTTTAAAGTTTTGGCTCTTAGAGACGTGTCTGTGAGGTAGAAATGGAATTTAACATCCCACAGTTATTTCGAGCAAGTCTGCTGACGGCTTCAAAGAGGCCAGCACTTCAGCAAAGCTCCCACTGACTTAAGGAAACGGCTGTGTTGCCCCCAGAGTTTTTCAGCAGTAGGTCCTTTCAGGAGAGGCTGTTCTGCATGAGTGGCTCCCAGACACCTCCCAGCGACCTGAAGGAAGCCTGTGCGCGTTTGCTGTCTGCTTGTGGAACATCACGGGTATTGCGAAACTGAGAACTGATAGCAGTGCAGGGTAGATAGCGTTAAATATAGATATTTCGTGTGCATTGTGTCTTAGAAAAAAGCCTACTTGTCTAAACCTAAACCGCAAAGTTTCTCGGATGCTTTTAAGTTCAAAGAGTTTGGTGGGTTGTCTGCCCACGTGTCATTTTAAGTTCTGAAAGGTGCAAGGTAAATTTTCCATTTTACAAAGTGTTGTGTGCTTTCTAACAAGGAGGCAAATCTTACATGATATGAACCAAAGCAAGTCACAGGGAAATCACTCAGCTGAAGGGTTTGGGTGATGGAGGTACTAATCTGCTCTCAGGTTGATCTAAAATTCCTCATTTTACTGCATCTTCATTATGAATCTGGTCCTCTGTAGACATGGTGAAGTTCCTCTTGCTGTATCACAGAAATGCACGCCCTGCTACACCTCTCTACCCTCTGCTCACTTTATAGCGAGGCTGCTGGGGGTCAGGTGTTTGTTTGTATGAATTAGATCAGCCACCAGTCCTTCATTGTACATTGGCTCAGGGGCTTTAGATGCTGACCCAGCTTGGTCATAGACGGGGCAGCACAACCCTCAGGGTCAGCCCAGGCAGTGGGATCTCAGGCCTCTCAGTCTGGGTCATGTCCCCTTTGGGTCTTAGCAGTGGACCATGAGAGCCACAGAGGAGCTCTTTGGTTTATCCCAGGGTGAGCACCAGGGACTTTTTTAGCTGTTAAAAAACAAAACAAAACACACACAGTGTGGTGGTCCTCTTCCAAACGCACAAGCCTGTGATCCTTCTGCGTAGGCACAGAAGTCAATAATAAACAGCAAATGAATAAAGAGAGGTCTGCCAAAATCTCTCTTGTTTAATTTTGTGTTTCTTTCCCTTTTCTAATCTAATGTGACAGGGAAGTGCTTAAGGGAGAGCGATGCCAGGAGCAACGTCGCTTTGTGAAGCCTTTTCCCCCAGACATTGCTGCTCTAGGAGCAGAGGAGGTCGCGTTGTCCCGGGGAGGTGCTCAGTGGTGCGGCAGCTCAGCTTCTGGGCTCAGCCCCTCGGGACTTCTCCTTGCATGATGTAGGAGAGCAGCAATCCAGTATGCTGGCGGAGCTGGCAGCGATGTGTCCTGTGCAGGACGGACTCTGCTGCTCTCTGGACCTCTGTGTGTACAGGGAAGCAGTACAGCTGTGTTCTTACCAGGTGTACCCCAGCCTGCTTTCAGCTCCTGGATAACTGAGGGCTTTGTTCTCTTCCTTTCCCCCTCCCACCTTAGATTTTTATCTGCCTTTGGTCTTTAAGGTGTAAATAAGCTGGTATTGAAAGGATCTTCCTTGTTCCAGTTTGCAGTGTTAGTTTATTTGGGGTGTGTGTTTTAAACATACGGGCTAGCATTGTATCTGCAGGGTAATGTTTTGAGAAGCACCTGTGTTATTTCAAAACCTAGGTGCTTTAGTGAGCCACTATTTTTCTTACTAACATGCACTTATTTATTTATATACTCGGTATAATAAGCATAGTAATAAACCAGAAAGTGCTTTGCTAGCTGCAAGAAAACCATTAAATATCTGATATATGATCTAATATGTGCGCATTATCCTCTTCTTACCCACTCGCCGGTGTAATTCTGTACTGTGCGTCTTACCTGCTGATTTGCAGGAAGTTACCCTGCTGGTTTTGAATAAAAGTCGGTATTAATGAGAGCTGTGAGAACACCATAAAACAATGCTATACCAAAAACCATCAGGCAGTTCACACAAATCTGGTCGTGCTGCGTTAGGCTGCTGTGGGTGAGCCGGTCAGCAAGAAAGGTACTGACTGCTGGCTCAGGTCCTCGACTCTTCATAACCTGTGTGGCCCTCTGGTCATGGCATTGCAGCACTTCATGACAGCAGATGAAAATGGTGTAAGTCTTGGATTCTGTTCTTAATTTGTAGTGGACAAAATAAATGGCATATTTATTTACAGAGACCGTTGAGATTACTGTTTGGCGTGTCGTTGCTGGAGTTAAGTTTGTTAGAAAGGATTAACTGATTTGTTTACGGAGTGGATAAAATTATAGTTTCAATTCAGCAGATGTTTCTCATGCAGACAACTAACCAGGACCCACGGCACTTGCATTTCAGTCACTTCCATTTCCTAGCGGTTGCTGTTCAGATAGGAGCAGTAAGATAAGACTTCGCTAAAGAGCATTGGTTTGTGGAGTTTTTCTTTTTCCTCGTCGTTGCTAGCTCTCTCCTAGTCCCTAGATCAGCCCTGCAGCTGAGCCCCGGGGTTGCCTTGCCCATGCTACCTTAAGCAGATCTTGCCTTGGTTACGCAGTGATAAGGCAGGAGGGGAAAAGTCCATCTCCAGGCTCTGCACTAGAGGGCATCCTGTTAAAGACACATGAGGGATCTGTCACACAGCGAGGCGGTGGTGGCCTGTGGGAAATGTAGTCTGACAGGCCTGAGGTCTCCTTGTGGGTCAGACCTAAGGAGGTGTCGTCGTCTGTCCCCGTTACATGTGCACACACCCGTGTGGGAAGTGTGTCAGGGGATGGATCCCCCTGTAAGCACGTGGAGATCCCTGACGCTTGTTGTGGTGCACCCAGTTATCCGCAGGGGGTGGGTAGGGGGCTGAGCGTTGTCACTCGGTAAGAAGTATGGTTGTAAGGTCATCCTCCAGCTGAGGTAGGGCAGGTATGACCCAGCCTTGGCCTACAGAATCCACTCGTGAGATGGTCGAGATGGTCAGCATTGCTCTTACAAGGCCAGAGGGAAGCTGAGGTTCACGAGGGGTTCCTTGGTAAACTGAAGGAACAACAGTGACTGCAGTAAAATTCTTCTAAGTAGGGCAAAAAGCAGAAAATCCAGGACCACTGGTGGCCCCCCCTGCAGCTCGGGCAGCCAGCAGATCAGAAGCATGGGCTTCCCAACCCCACGGCCCGCTCCCAAGCAGAAGGCTGTCACCGCGGGGCCTTCATGCAGGGATCCCTGCACCAGCAGTCCTGCAGGGATCACGGCTCAGGGGCTGTCCATAGGCTGGCTTCTTCCACACAAACACCAAAACTAGCTTAATTTCTTGAAGGTTCGTCTTCTGCCCAGTTGTTATTGGATAGATCTTCTGTATCTGAGCATTTTTGTTTGTTTGTTTTTGTGTATGTGTGCAAACATACTAAAGGTGGTGGCAATTTTTTGGATTTTTTTTTTCTCCAGCTGTCCCATTCAGACGTCTGTAAATGCAGACACTGATGCAAGTCTTACAAAGTGACCCCTTTGATTCAATATCGTCTTTATAGCAGAATATTTATGCTGCTCATTTTTAGCATTTGATGTTTTTGTTAGGGATTTGTCAGGAAAGAAGTCACTGCCTTTCTGTGATGCTTAAGTCTGTCTTGATAAGAGAGTAGATTGTTTTTTATAAATCATTGTGTGTTTTTTGAGTGTTTTTTTCATTATTATTATTATTATCAATTTATTTATTTATTTATTTATTTTTGTAATCAGCCAATGTCTAGCTCCATTCATTCATTTCCTCAAGCTGCTTTATATTCTTTCTCTGGACCACCATTGATATTATATGTATGCACAATAACATCATTTAAAAATGGGAGTATGCAGCTGTTTGCAGCTGCTCAGACAGTCAAAGCAGTCTCTTCGATATCAGTTGACCCCGGAAAACAGCACTTCAGCTTCACTGGGGTTTTATCTGTGAGCTTCTCTGGGGACTTTCAACTACATAGGGCTTCTGTATGGTTGTGTATCAAATGCTAGTTCCCACCTTTACCTGATCTGTCTGGATAAACCAAAGAGAAATGTAAGTAGCAAGAGATGACAAATGGCATTGCAGGCATGGTTTGGAGTAGGTTGCAAGGTGACAAGTAGGTCTCATCATTTTTTAATGCCAGGTCCCCATCTGCTTCACGGCTATTAAACTGATTTGTGTGTGTGTGGATTACTGCACGTGAAGGACTACCTCAGGGAAGGAGGCTTGCAGTCAGGCATACTGGGCAGAAGCAATTTGAATACTAAAATATTTTTTTTGTCTGCAAAGGGTTATAGTAGGACCAGTTTCAGCTGTGATGTGTTTTTATAACACATATTCATAAATGGAACAAAAGTATTCATTAGTGTATATTGAGGCAGCAGCATACATAAGAGTTTAGAGAGATTTCAAAAAGAGAATACAAAAAAATAAATTTGTATGGCTAGCAGTGACTGTCATGGAGTGCCAGGGCTTAGGGCTAAGTACTCTGTTCCAGTGAGTCATTATCTCTTAGCATAATAGTTCAGCCTTTTCCTCTCTTGCATTAAATATGGAATAAAATACCATGTTAATTGGAAAGGCAGTGACTTAAAATAGCCGCCTTGGTAGATAAACCCTCAGCCTTTCCTTAGCTTACCGCATCTTCCCCTGCTGAACAACAGCGACAAGGTCAGAAGAATTAAAATAAATTTGTTTGCTAAGTAGCCTCCTATGGAATTACTTTTAACAGCTGAACTTGTCCAACTGCGTTATGATATCTGGAACTGGGAGCATATAGACAAGTACAAAATATTAGGAAGGTTTACTGCATATTTTACATGAACAATAATTCTTCACACGTACAGGAAAAGGCAAATAATGCCTGCTGTGTTGGTTTGTTTCCCAAGTGTTATCCAGTGCCCCTCTAGTGTCCCGTTCCCATTTGTTCTCCAGATCTTCAATCAATAACTACTTTCTCTCCTACTCGTCTTCCAACTGTGTTTGAATTTACCTTCCTGTTGCTTCAGCTGTGTCATCAAGGCCCCTTCGAGTTGTGCAGCACCTGGAAGAACACAGATAATGAGACGGCAAGGATTCAAAATCCACATTTCACTTTCTTTTTACAAATCTAAAAACTAATTTGGGTGCGAAGTGTTTTAACATCCATCTCTGTGGGAAGAGGCAGAACATGCAGCTTCCTTTTCATGCTGGTGTTCTCTGAAATCCTCGAGGAGCCATCCCAGATAATATAAAAGGCACTGCATCTTTGCTAGCATTTATTTTAATTTCCACTACTCATGCTTGCAACAAGGCTGTCTGCATCCCAGGGAAAGGTTCTTTGATTGAAAATAAAGAGGCAGGAAGGATAGGGTTTAATTGTCATGAAAATTCATTTCCAGTAATCAGACGCATGAGTTCGGCATGTTGTAGGGGCAGCTGGGAAATGATGCCTAATGAGCTGGAGGCAGGCGCCCAGCGATTACCGGGAAGCAGCATCTTCAGTGTCGGAGCAGTGACTTTGCCCTCCATCTCCTGCACGCATCATAATCAACACCCACTTGCTGTAAAGCCTTTGCGAAGGCAAAATCTTGACCTTTTTACTCGGAAAGCTTGGGGCTGTTACGTAGCACTGACCGCCCTCGTGGGCAGGGAGTGACAACCCAGCCAAATGGGGTTTTGTTCAGCGTGAAGGCCAGTGTGTCCTTGGGGCAGCTCCTCATCCCTGGTGCCCACCTGGCTTCTGCTGCAGAAACAGCTGGCCAGATGTTGTACGACACGGTGAGCCCAGTTCACTTCGGCACTTCCTGTACGCTCATCTTGCTGGGTTCTGGTTTCGTCCCCCATCACTCTGGCGGAGCTGATGTGGACACTGGCTCTCTGCTGCTAGCCGGCAGGCCTTCGGGTCCCTGCCAGGTAGGGAAAGCAGCAAGGACAGGCGTTTGGGGAGGGGAATCACTAACAGCTGACCTGCAGCCAGAAGCACCTGCCAGAGCACAGCCGTGCTCCTGCGGCGTTAGATGCCGAGCACACATGATGGATCACCGTGCTAACTGGGGGGGAAAGGACAGTCTCCTGTTCAAACGCAGCGTAATGTGTGTTGAAAGCTTCTCAGCTCGGCCTGGGAATCATCACACAGTTTCTTGTTATTTCTAAACCAGTTTTTAACGTGGTCCTGATATATTGGAGCAGTTTGGGGCTTCTGTGCACAACAGCGGGCAGTGCTCCTGGAACTACGCAGAACACGAATCGCAGTAATAGGTTCACTGGGGGCATTTCTAGCCCCGGTTTGGGTTGGGTTGTTTTATTTATATATGTTTTTGGTGTTTGTTTGTCTGGTTTGGGACTTATTTATTTATTTATTGGTATGTTTTTTGGTAGTTTTTTCGTTTCTCCCTGGCTCCAAGTGCAGCTGGTGGCAGAGGGGGGGCATTCTGTGCAGCCGGGTACACAGCGCTGAGTCCCTGCTCTGTACGAGGAGAGAAGAAAATGCAGTCGTTGTGTTTTAAATTTAGTAACTTCTAGTAATTTCAATGACTACTAAGATCACTTTTCCGATTATAAATAAACCACATTGCTTAAAAATATGTTTGACTAGACTGAATTCTGTCCCCAAATTGGAACAGGCTGAAGCAAGTTTGGGAAAGAAATTATGGTCAAGTTTTTCACATTCTTAACCGTAAATGGAAACAGAAGGGCATTGACTGACCAGAAGTTTTGATTTTATTGCTCCTGGACCTAATAAAAAACATTATTTACTAATGATGCTGTCAGGTTTGGTTGTTTGTCTTGCTATGGAGGCTTTTCTCAAGGTCTTGAGGTGGCTGAAGCCTAATTACCTAGATTAGGCATGAGGAAAAAATTCTTCGCTGTGAGGGTGGTGAGGCCCTGGCACAGGCTGCCCAGGGAAGCTGTGGATGCCCCATCCCTGGAGGTGCTCAAGGCCAGGCTGGATGGGGCTTTGGGCAGCCTGAAAAACAGAAAACCAACAAACCTGTTCACTGCCACTTTAGCTGTGCTGAATCCCTTTACAGGCTGTTTCATGCCCTGGCCTGTATTTTTGCCCTCTTAGAGGTTTCGTGCTTGCTCTCCTTGGGTGCCTTGTGGCACCTCTTTCTCGTTCAATGAGTCTCACACTTGGGAGATGGAAAAGGATCCCCTGCTGGTGTCTGGCCATTAAGCACAAAGTGCCTGTTGGGCTGTCAACTCTGATCCCTCATCCTAAAATCTTTGGAAGACCTTTCCTACAAAGTGCCAAAGTGTGTTGCAGTGCTAGGACACTACAGATAACTGCAGATGTTGGAAGTTTGACGTTGTGAAGTCAAATAGGGGAGTATTTCACCCGTGACAAGGTCTTGACAGTGTGTTGTGGTTCTGACTGTTTAATTTGCGTGATGTGGCGATTCAATGAATTTTTCCATTACTAATTTTCTCTTCAGGCAAGATTAAAGACCTTTTATGCATGGATTGCTGCTTCTTTTGGGGACTTGGAAGAGTAAGCGGTAAGATATCAAACCAGGGGGTGTGTTTGAAAACATCCTGCTTCTGCCTGACTCAGTGCATAGGGTTGTGTTTTAGCTTAGCAGGCTTTTAACCAGGTATTTATCTTCTTTCTAACACTGGTGTGTAAACAGCTTTTCATCTGGTCAGCACTAACCAGAAACAGAAACTTAATTCTGTTTACTACCAGCAGGTGTGAGGTGGGGAGCTCTCAGATGTGTGTGTAACCACGTGGATCATCCCCCCGTAAAGTCACAGATCCCATTCTGGTGTATGAAAACCATCACAGTTGTAACTTTTACTCTGGGTTACAACACTTATTTCAGCACAGATGCGATGCTTCATGGGCAGTCGGGGCCAGAGGAGATTCCCTGGGACAGTCTGAGCTCAGCAGCTTCACCACACAACTGCGGCAGCCGCTTCTGCCTGCACGGCCCCGACTTCAGAAGGTCTCCCCATGTGGTTAGGCAGAGCTGGCCACGCTGCTGAGATGAGCTAGATCTGAAGTGAATGGGCAGCAAGAGAAAAAGCCTTTATAAAAGTAAATCCTATAGGAGCAGAGGCCTTTTTACAGCCGAAAGTCAGAAGAGGAGAGCAGGATGGTTGGGAGAGGGGCTTTGAATAATCCCAGGGCTTTAAGGTGGGATAAGGTCCAACTGGTAGGGTGCCTTGGCCTCACATTGCTTCAGTGCCTTTTAGGGTAACACATTCATGACTAGAAAGCTTGTTTTGTTTCTTTGGATGGATTGTCCCTTAAGAATTTGAGATGGGAATGTCCGTATCCGTTCTCCAGGAGAAGCTTGCCTTTTGTACCTGGGTTCGAGACCACTGGGCTCTTTAGGAACATGAGGTGGAAGCTTGCACATGGAGAGTTTGTACCTCGCAGGTCTGTAGCACAAAATGACCCAAATCCCCAGGGCTTAGAAGCGGGTGGGAGTCAGTGTTTGCGCTGTTCTTCTCAGACTGGTGTTTGTCCCAGTGGGGACTGGGGCACATTGCAAAGAGCTTTTTCCTCTTGGGAGCAGAAGAAGCCTGGAGCTTCCTCACCTTTGTGTTCAGAGAAGAGAACTCTGAGGTCAGCCAGGTGGCAATTGTAATGGGATTATTTCTATAGCTCATGAACTTCAGAAGTGGTCCAGTCCTGCCCATGTTGCCTTTGTTAAGCTGACTTTAGAAAACAGATGTTTATAATTCTCTTTAACCTTACAATGGACTTGAGAGAAAGCACTACCACAGGTCAGGCTATGGACTACCTTGTGTTTTGATTACTACTTTTTTTTTTTTTTTTTTTCTTACACGTAGTTTGTTTAATTCCTGTTAGGTAATTCAGTTGGCTGTTCTTAATGCCATTTTCCTATACTATATCTGTTTTGAAAAAATCCTGTATTTTTTTTGAATGGTCTAACCAGCTCACGGTAGCATCAATAGCTGATTTCTCACTGGCTTCAATAGGCTAAAAGGATCATGGCAAGGTGAATGTAAGTGTGCTTTTATAGTTGGTCATGATGGTTTGAACTTAAGTTGTGTGTGTTTTTGAATAAGTCCATATGGAAAATAGCAGTGTGATCTGCATTATTTCACATATAGTCAATTCCTACTTGTTTTAGTAGAAAGAATTTAAAAATAAAAGTAAAAAAAAAAACAAACACCACAAACATGGCAGTGAACAAAGGCAAAGTTATAATTCAGTTACAGGAAAGTAGAAATGAAACCATTTAATGGAAATTTATTTGCAGCAATATTTCCTATTTTTTTCCCCTGGTTGCACCTAGTGAGATACACTTAGTCAATACACTCACTATCTTACTACCTACAAGATCTCCAGGTGCAGTGGCAGATTCATCTCCTTCTACGTTACGTGGCAGGAGCACCTTGGTAACAGCGTAGTGCAGTGGGGGGAGCAGGAGGTTGGCCGTGACTGAAACTGCCTGCCCAGATTCACAGGGTACCTAGCATGGCCTTGGGATTTATAAAAATTTCATTTACAAAACCTTAACGTTTGAACCTGACACTTCAGACATTGCATCTACACTTCTTGCCACTGAGCCCAAGCAGAGATGCCTTTATTTACCAGTGCTGTGGGAGAAGAAGTGGGAGCAAATGGATGTGTTAGAAGTATTCGGGAAGGTGAGGTTTAACATCACTGTTTGTGCAAGCCTGAAGGGCTTTTAGGAAGCATCAGTGGATTTTAGTGTAGGAGACCTTTTCTCTCCTCCCATGGGTTAGAAAACCTCCCTTAGGACAACAGGCCGGTTGGGATCAGTGTGAATTTGTTCATGAAGAGGTCAGTCAGTTTTAGACCTATGCTATCTCCTATTAAATATTAAATTTATTTGGAGCTGTCGAAGGTCTGTCATGTCTCTAACGTGGTATTTTAGCGTTCAGTAGCAGACCAACCGTGTGCCACTGAAACATGGTGCACCTTTGAGACATCTCCCCAGTAGTTTAGTAGTGCTGTTCCAAAGAGTCCCTGTTCATCCAAGGTTTCATTACTGCAGTTTTTTTATTATTGCTCAGCTCTGAAATGAAGAGCAGTGGACGTTACCTAATAGAAAAGTTTGGGTTTTTATTCTGGTGCTGTTCTCTTCTGAATCATATTTCCTGCGAATGAGTTGAAATATTATGGAAATGATGACTAAGAACATTTGTTTCAAGACATATTATGCCGCATTCTTAGCCATTGATTTAAAAATAAATTGTCTGCTGAGGAAAAATGTTGGGCATGCTCCAATTTCACAACAAAATGCAGGGGTGGGGTCAAGTGCTCTGTGCTTGAGCTGAAAAGGAAAAGTGCAGGGAGATTGGCTAAGAGAGAAGTCCTTAGCTGGCTGGGCATGCCACAATGGGAAAGCATAGAAGTCTTTCCCAGTCGTTTTGAAAGGTGGTGCAGCTATATTTTAAGTCAGAAGGGGAGAGCTGGCACATGAAGGTGGCAAGAACTGGGAGAGCAGATGAGGTGTTTTAAGGTCTTGAGTGCTGCTGCTTTAAGTCTTGGTTCTTTTGTGTACTGAGGTTATGAGAATGGAGTTAGTTTGAGGATAGAAATCACTAATTTGATAGTCCCATGCCAAGGGTAACATAGGACGGAATTAATCTGCCAGTGTTGTTTTCTGTACTGTGATGATGCCTCAGTACTAGGCACTTCTAGTTTTTGGACCCCATCCTTCAGCCTCCGATTTTAATCCTCAGCCCTCATAACCTCAGCATGGTTTAAACAGCTGTGACTTGTTTCTGTCTGCAAGATGGGCTTCTGTGCTGGTGTTTTCAGTAAAGATCCAGTGGCAGTACCTAGGATGAGTGTAAATGCATATAAATGTTATATGCATATAAAGATCCTACGGCAGTAAAAAGAGCTTTGAGTGGCGTTTGTAGACTTCCTGCACACCCAAACAACACACTGAAGCGATGCTGGAAAAAGCAAAGCCTCATTCAGAGGCTGTGCTGGGCTGGCCCCCGACCGTGCTGGTGACTGTGTGGCAGCCCTGGTCCTCCAGCACAGGCCACCCGTCGTCAGACCTCTGCCCTGAGCAGATGTAAGTGATCCGAGGTGGGAAAAGAGAATGGCATCCGTCTGTTCCTTAAATGGTCTGTCCTGCCCCAGGGCAGGGCTCGAACCGGTCAGCTCCAGAGGTCCTCATCCTCCTGTCCTGTCTGGATTTTCCTGATAAAATACCATCGAAGTGCATGCGCTTCCAGCAGAAAAATCCCCATTAGCTGTTGTAAAGACACAGTGAATAGGAGCCTACTGGGGGATATTTATTGGAATTAGCCTTATAAAGCTGTCATAGCATAATTTATGTTTTCCTCTTTGTGTAGGCTACGGCTTTCCTGCTGTAATGATTGTGAGAAAGCTCAGAGTGCTCCCTAGCCAAAAGAAAAACAGAGTGGCTGTGAAATCCTGCTCTGGTCACAATGCTAAGAAAGATAACTTTAAGAAGAATAATAAGTGACCATTAAAGATAAGATGAGTCCAATTCTTAAGAGGGCATAGACCTCACCGTGGTAGAGAAACTTAAAACAAACAACAACAACAAAACCAAAAACAAAAGACAAAGGATTGGAACAATTAATTTTTGAAAAAGAAGTGAAGCCAGCAGTGGTGTTGATGTAGACATCACCATGTTTGCTTCCTATTGACACTTCTGTAAGATTGTACAGGTAAGAAAAGCACTTCGAGTTCATCTTCAGTGTTTCTTTTTCTGTCTTTTTTTGTTTGCTTTTTTTTTTTTTTTTTTTGGCCAGGTATGTCTGTAGGATCAGACAACTGCTTTTATCTGCCTGGGGGTAGCAGGGTGCTGGTGGAAGGGGTGCGTGATCGTCAGCCTTTCAGGATTTATTACAACCTGGGCTTTCTGGCTTCATCCCTCACTTGAGTTCACATCGCTGTGTTTAGCTGTGTGGTTGACGTGTAAAAAGCCTCCCATGCAGTACTGCAGCCGAAAGAGCCGTGCTCTGCATTGCTCAGATGCTTCTCAGAGCTTCCTTACTGAGGTTAAATGTTTCTTCTTACGTCTGCTAGGATCCCGGAGACATTACAATGCAATATTGTTCCCGGCGTGGGGTGATGAATGTGATCCTCTCTGTGGGAAAATTCCTCTGAACGCCGCGCTGGCTCAGAGGGGTTCGCTGCTGATGCTGTCCTCAGCTTCCTTCTGCTGATGGGGCTGGCAGGGGGCTGATGGAGAATCTCTGGACCTTGGCAGGGTGAGCACGTTCCTCAAATGATCTGTGTCTGGACTCAAAGTTAGTGAGGAGCAAGAGCTCCTGCAAGGTGTCATGCCTGTGGAAAGGGCCAGTGCTCTCCATGTGGGGGAGTCGATACTTACTGTCGCAGAAGGGCACTGTGTAGCCAGCACAGGCTTAAAATGTGGAGCATTTAGGCAGAAACCATGCTGGAGCTCTTGGGAAGCTGTTACCAGGAGTACAGGAGGTGCTGGGGGCTTGCTGTGCTCTGCCGTCCGTGTTTTCTGGTCGGCTGTGCAGGATGTAGAAAGAGGATGTGAGAGTTGTGGGATGGAAGCGGAAAGAGAAACGGTTTCTTTGCAAGTGTAGGAGCTCACAAAGGTGAGACTTTGAAAGGGTAAAAGCCACAGGGACGGCTTGAAGCCAGCACACACAATGCAAAATAAATACAGCAATAAAAAGGCAAGAGAGTTAGCCTGGCTGAAAGGTGCCTTGTGAAATCCCGCTGTGGTGGAAGTTCAAAGACTGCCACCTTTGTGGGACTGTGTTTCATTTCGCTAAACTACTCGTGCCTTGAGATCAAGTCTTGTCATTTGGGATTGACTACTCCGTTCCCATTTAAACAGTGTCTCTGACACTAGGGAATCTTCAGTTTGTTTTCAAGCTTTGCTCGGAAATTACTTCAACCATCTTTGAAATGAAAAAGTGATGTTCTGCATTTGACAGTTCTTATAGGAGCTGTTTTAAAGGAATACCTCATCAATGTCTGGTATCTAAAGGCTACTTTGCCCAAAGTCTGAGCTCTGGTCAGACTCCTTGACCTGGTATGCAGGGGTACGAAAGTGACCAAAGGCTGTATGTTTAGCTAGCTAGGTCATGACCACACCATTTGCTGCAGCAAAAGGTCAGGGTGAACCTCCTAAAAAGAGGTGTTCCTGCACTTTTTGGAATGAATGGGAACCTGCTGATCTCCTGGGTTGGTAAAGGTGGCAGAGACCTGTAACAGAGAACTGTAGGTGGGTGCTGCAGAAGCAGCAAAGCCGTGGCTGAGTACTGCCAGCACAAGGAGGGATTTACTTGCTTGTGAGAGAAAATTAAACAATGGGGTTTTCAATGTACAGCCTGAGCTAAAATTGATGCGTCTTAAGAGGATGGAAAAGTTTTGTTTGTTGCCAACAGTATATAATTCGTCTGTCAATTGGAAGGAAAAAAAACAACACAAAGACTTCAGTGAGGAGGTCATATTTTCCTCTGAGGTCATTCATGCCTCAAATCAAGGAAATTCAGAACCTCTCTTTCAGTTGTTTTGCAACAAAGTCAAATAAGTAAATCTGTTGTCTGATTATTTTCAAGAACCAGTAAGAAGCATTGTAACTTTTAAAAATATAAAACATTATTTGTTTCTGCACTACTGTCTGCCCCTTGTGCTGTGTAATTCCCCAAAATACGTTGTAGAAAAGTCCTTGATTTGGGAGGATATGCAATTAAAGCTTCTAATTGCCTTTTTTTTTTTAATCTGCAGAAGCATCCAAGTTGCATAAAACAACCTGTTTCATTGGGCTTGATGACATGGAAATGTTTAGCCATGTCATCACAGCATGTTTTTTTTTTCCTTAGCCTGCAATTGAAAGAGTTACTTCTGTACTAATAGGTCGGTAAAGCAATCCTGTTAATATTGTAATTCCTAAGTATTTTTTAATGATGGTGAAAGGCAAAAACATTTATTCTGATGCTTATAATAGTACTTCTTACTGTACTAAAATCTTTTTTGTGCTAGACTCTTAAACCTTTCAGAGTTTCAGGGGCTGCAGCCTTTGAGGTGGAGATGCAAATTCAGATGGGATTCCCAGTGGGGCCAGTGACAGGGCAAGGGGCAACAAGCGCAAGCCGAAACACATGAAACATAAGAAAACACTTTTTGACCCTGAGGATGGTCAGACACAGGTTGCCCAGACACATTGTGGAGCCTCCATCCTTGGAGCCACTCAAAACCCATGGTGATGTGACCCTGAGCACCCTGTGTGAGCACCTGGGTGGGACCTGAGCTTGGCTGTGGCCGGGTGGGTGGATAAGTGGCCACCTTGCTATACCCCTGTCACCTGGCTTGGGTTTTGGCTTGAATACAGATCCGTGAATATGACTGTCTTGATCTTGTTTTAAACATCCCTAGAGATGTAGATTTACCATTTCACCATGACTTTGCAGGAGGGCTGTCCACACTGTCCATCACCTGCTTTTTATTTGATTTGGTTTTGCTTTGTGTTTACTGCTGGAGACATAACAGTCATTGTCTGGTAGAAACTAGTGAATCACTCTGTTTTAAGCAGACAATAACAAAGGAAAACAAGAGCAATTAAAAAGGCAGATTTCAAAGAAAATGCATGTTGTTAACCAGGAAATTACCCCTTCAGAAAGCTCCTGCCCTGAAGACTTCTGGCTCTGCAGCTTATTGCATGTAAATCTACCGCACTGCTGCAGAGCTGAGCTGTTGCTGTGGTTCTTGCAATTAAAATATTCCAATTCCCTTTTGGCTTCCACAGTGAGTGTGCAGCATGTGTCTGTCCGGAGCAGCCTGCCGTGCGTCAGCACAGCCGGTTATCAAAGGACACACAGGGCACATTTCAGCCAGTGCTGCTATGCAGTGCTGCTTGTTTTTTTTCATCTTCTCTGCTATTTTAAAGCAAGTTACTGGCATTTCTTGAAGCAGCTGTTATCTGATGAACTGCATTTAAATTGATGTTAATTCAAGCTAGTAAATGACAATGGAAAGTTTGGTGAAGGGTTAGTTTGCTGATGAAATATAAATTCACATCTGTGTTGCTTTCATTTGCTTCTGTAATGCAGGGCAGAAGTTGAACTAAGTGAGCTATTTTTCATAGAATATATTCTGCGAAAATAATTGCTCTGGCAAGAAGCAATTATTGTATACAATGAGAGCAATGTTCCAGTAGAGCCTTAACTCCCTCTGCACAGACATGCGAAAGGTATTTGGAATAAGGGGCATGCTGAGCACATGATTAAGACATAGTTGGACTTTCCACTGAGGTCTTTTCCCTGGGACCTGACACCACATGCCAGGGGAAGCTCTGTGTTCATAGCTGGACACTTGATACCACATATCCTTTTCTTATTAAAGTGCTTAACCCTTTGCTTTTCCCTATCTATAACGTGTTCAGAAAGTTATTTTTTGGTTCCAATTTCAATCAAACACATGGTTGGCACCAAGAAAAGTAATGAAGTCTGAAAGCCTGTTTTTACCACTTTATAAACAGATGTGATGGTTGAGATCAGGGAATATGCCTGACCCCATTCATCCAGTGTAGTGTTCCCAGTGATGGTTGGTATGAGCTGCAGAAAGGTACAAGTCCATGTAAAATAGTTCAGATTATATCTTCTTCCAGTCCTCTTGAGAGTTCTCAGAAACCATGCGTACAGGATACATTTCTCATGCTGTTTCACTTAAATTTAAGAGCGGAGGACACGTGAGCCTCTGCCCTGCAGGTGCTGCAGAGGTCCCGTGGAGCAGTCGCGGTGCAGGGAGCCAGCCCTACCAGCCCTACGCGGGGGACGAGCCCTTCCTTGTGCCTGAGGTTTCTTTTGGCCAACAACCAAGCCATGTTCCGCTAAGGATAAGTGGTGTCAAACACTACTTGCCTGTAGTGTAAACAGGGCCAGAGGCTGAAGTGGGTAAATAGCACTGACTGACAGCACACAGCGCTGAGCGGAGCCTGCAGTCGCCTCGAGATGGATGTGTTTTGTGGAGAACCAAGGAGGGACGCTCGGAGGAGATGTGCTTGCCCTGCAGCTGGTGGTGGGGACGCGCCGTATGCATGTGCTCTGCTCCAAACTGAAGCTCTCCTGGCTGGCTGATGGCTGATTTGGGTAGCTTTGAGTGAATAAATCCAGTGTGCCAAAGGGCCACACAATCTTCGACCTGCAAGGGATGTGTCTCCGTGCTTTATTTTGCTAGAAGGAGGAACGTCTCTGATTGCAAGGGAGACTTTCTCTTCAGTGAAGCGACGTGTGATTTTATGTTCATTGTGTACCTGCAAATGCCGTGCTCAGCACGAACTTCCTGCCGGGGCTGATAAAGCCGATAAACTCCTTGCTGTCTAGTACCGGACACAGGTTCGTGAATCTTTCATGATGCTGAAGCCAGAGAATATACTTGGCACGGCGCTTCCAAGTATCGAGATACTCTTAAATCAGCGGTGTAATGGATATTTATGCAGCTGAACAGGGAAAAAGGTGTCTCTCACAGCTAAACGTCTGCTCTTTGGGTGACTTGGTCGTGCTGAGGGCTGGGACCTGCTTCAGGGGACCTCGCACCCGTAGCATAGGGCACCATGCAAGGTGGGGTTAGGAGTGCAGGGTCCTAACCTGTCCTTTTCTTTGAGTCCTTTGCTTCCCTGAAGTAGGAGGCTCCTGACCCCAGCTCCTTTTCCTATATTTCCCCCAAATTTCCAAGACACAAAGGATATGCTTCATCTACGCATCAGTAGATGTCTGCGTCTGAGCTGCTCAAGCCTGGCTCCCTGTGTACCCTGTGTGTAGTCGGTGGAGAGAAACAGGCACTGCTAGGGTTGGCGACTGCTGAAGCGACAAGAAGGGTAATTACTTCAAATCAGTGCTCTAATTGTGCTGAACAGCACTTTCCCGAGATGAGTGCTGTGCTATGGAGGTTGGGAATTGCAGCCCCCATGTCTCCATCCTCTCCTTGTGCTGCTGGAAGACAGCGGCTCCGCGGGTACCACCAGGAGGAGGGCCTGGAAGGGAGCTGCAGGCCACGGGACCTGTGCAGTGTGGTCTGCTCATGGGGAGACCCCCAATTCCTGTCATAGTTTCCAAGAAACTTGACTAAGGTTAATGTCTGGTCATTTAGTTGCTGCTTAATTACTGTGCCACTTAGGATCGAGCCCATTTAGAGTCATGGTTGAGCCATGGTGTTCGTCCTTCACGACACAGAAGGCATAAGCGATAGTCACCTCTGTGTTTTGGCAGCAGGGCAATTTGCTCTGAGAGGAAGCCTGTGAGCCAGTAGGTGCCGTGAGCTCCTCGTGGAGACAGACCTTCCAAAGCTGAGTTCCCACACGAGGCTGGACTTCCCGCAGCTTTTCTCTGGGACTGACGTCTGGCACGAAGGATGTTGGTGCAGCTGAATCTGCCATGAGGAGGCCAAACACCACCACCCCTTCCAACCTCATTTTCCTCTAACCGTGTCGGGAAGCCTTGTGTGACCGTGACTAAAACGCCTGACATTTTCTCTAGTGCTTTGTTTAGGAGAACATTTCCAAGGTGTCCATCAGGTTTCAGAGCCTACTTCCCATAAAAGCCAGTGGGACTGTGCTTCAGTGCTGTGGTGGTAGTTTCCTCATCTGAGACGTGTGTTCCTCAGGTTGGCCCCTATCCAGATAAGTCTTTTTAAATCTGGGGAACGCTGCCTTTCCAGGAGGGGTTTTACTGTTCCCACTGTTGAGTGTGTAGCAGATGGGACTGCTGTGTCCAGGCTCGCTGCCCGGAGCCCGCAGTCTGAGCCTCACCGATGGCCGTCAGCGTGCAGCAGTGTGCGTAGACGGGATTTCTAGCACTGCTCAAGCTTCTGCTTGCATTGTTTTATTGACTTTTAAAGTGGCTTTTCTTTCTCAAGAAAAGCTGTGTTAATCAAGGTATCCAAGCATTTACCAGATTTGATGGTTGAGAATTTTTCTTTCTTTTATTTCAAGGGAAATACTTTACATCTCCACTCTGCTGGGCTGGCACAGCATGGAAGCTGGTTGGAGCCCAGAGGCTGGGACACAACAAAAATCCTAAGCCTTGAGAAACCTGAAATCCTTAAATAACTGAAGATTTGTCCAGTGGAACTAGTGAAGCTTAGTTTCCAGTGGATTTGTTTTCTTGACTGACTCTGCAACTGTTTTGTATTTATTGCTGCAGTGTCAGCGTATCCCATGTTATGCACACAATTATTCACATAGGAAAATAAAAATAAACCTCTGAAGTTTTCCCATGGTTATACCATGGGCTCTTTTATACCAGTGTGTTCAACACAGCACCGGCTCATGCAGGAGGCACCTTTGTAAGTCACCTCCTCCCTGTCTAATTACTTGCTGTCACGGAGCACGCAGGATGCCATGGTTTCCCCGGCCCCTCGCTAAGCTAGGTTGCCGTGGCTGACCACTTCCAGTTATTAAGCAGGGACTCATGCACACACTGAGTGTATCCATGTGAATCTTATTTCCTCTGGGAAGCTGAGCTAAATACCTTGGACACTTCCCTGTATTGCCTTGTGGGTATTCCTTTGTAGGCTTAGAAATCCTCCTTAATTTTTTTCTGTACATAATGATGAAATCATTGCTATTTGTAATATCAAATTTAACGTTCTTACTGTGTTTATTCCGACTGAGAAGTAATTTAAATTTAATCTGACTCTCAACTGTGAAGTTTTGGCATTAGATCAGACAGCATTATTAATGTGGATCATAATGCTGTGTTGGCAATGTTTACTACTGTTCTCAGTCTTCTCTCCGTCTTACTTTTTAGGCATATAAATTGGATTTATTTTTTTTTTCCTGGGGCACACATGTTCTCTCTGATACTATTTGTATGTGGTTTGGTACAAGTAGGCCTTAATCCTAATCTGTCATCCCTCAGTGTTACATAAGAAATGATAGTTTGTTTATAGTCTTTTTTAAATTTGTTATCCACCTCTGTTCACTCTTAAATGTGAGGCTTTCATGTGTACCATATGTGCAGTCCTTTGGCATAGATCTGTGGAAATGACCCAGATTTTAGCATGCAAAAAAAAATCCAACTAACTATTTCAGGCATTTCCTTCAGTGTAGGAAATATGCACTCTTCTTCTACTATTTTATTATTTAAAAAATGCATTTAAATAGCTTGTTACTTGAATGTATTTGGTTTAACCACAGTGCTCATTGTTTGCTTTTATTTTCACATTCTCCTGGCTCATATCAAAAGGTAGTGTGTTCTGCTGGTACATTTTTCACATACAGTACTGGCCCCATTTCATCACAATTTAATGTATTTGGGACAAAATCTGCTCTCAGAATTTAACGAAGTCATTATATATGCTCTGTTGGGGCACGGAACTTGCTACTATTGAAAAAAATAATGCATGTAATTTGGATTTGAAACTTCATTTGCACACAGTGAGTAGACAGTCACACTGTGTTGGTAACTGTCTACATATTTATGGATAAGCAGTTTTCAGTTTGGCTGATTTTGTTTTAAACATAAAAACAAACCAACAAAAATGAAATAAGCGAAGATTTGAGTCATCATCCTGGTCTTTTGACAACACTGTACAGAAGGTGAGCCATACTCTGACATTTATAAAATAATATTGCATTATACTTCAGTCCCACGCTGAGTCTAGGAAGGGAAGTGGTTGTAGAAAATGGCAGACTTACTCTGTACCATTTGTTGTAGGGAATGGGAGTACCGTCTGGCTCTGTTGCTCTCTGTTAATGGACCCCAGGAATTCAAGTAGAGTCCAGCGGCTACCAGGGGAGAAGTAGGTTGTATTGCTTACAATTTCAAGGCTTTGTCACCTACAGAAGTTCCTAGTTCCCATGAAAAGACAGAGGCCTGAGGTTTGGGATTTCCTCAAGATCATGATGCTAATGAGGAGCAAACACTGAGCCCCTCTGAAGAGAGCAAGACACCTGCCTGGCATCCACAACCTCAGCCTTCCCCTAGCATTTAGTGCCTACACTGGGCTAATCCTTTTTTTTTTTTTTTTTTTTTTTTTTTTTTTTTTTTTTCTTTTGTCATTTCTTGTATGTAACAAAGCTTTATTTCATAAAGCTTTCTGTGAACAGTGCTCTACCATTTCGTAACTGCCAGAGCTTCATGGCCATTAGGTGTGTCCCAGAGGGGTGTCCTGCGGGATGCAGAAGACAAGGAGCTTCTCTGCTGATTGCTGAGCATCAATTCTGCCTATAACGAACGGCTTGCAGTAATTGCCTACAGAGCAGTGCTGAAGCTCTTTTTTGAAATTGAAGTTGAAAGATACTGCAATAATATACTAATTGGCTATTATGGCTCATTGTATCTCTTTGCAAAAATGCAATCTGTCATTTAGACTTCGTCTCTCAGATTATGACCGACAGACATAAAAAGATTTTTGGTGGCAAAACAAAGTACATATTCTCTCTTGTCATTTGTGTGTGTGTGTGTGTGCATGTGTATGTTTTCCTTAGAAAACTTAGTTGTTTGAGGCATTAGTTGGCTAAAATTAATGCTTTTTTAATTAATGCTTTTTTTTTTTTCTTTTTTTTTTTTTCATGAAATGGAGTTACGTAAGTGCAATATAGGCTGTACAGGAACATCTAAAAAATCAGTGCAAGAGAAAATAAGAAAAATCAATTCCTGCAGTCAGTAAACCAGTCCGGGCTAAATTCCGCTTTGTATGTTGATCAGGATAGAGACCTTGACTTTTTTTTTCTGCCAGCTGACTCCTTCCTTTCTGTGCCAATGAAATAAGGGAACTGTGACTTGCAAAGGGGGAATGGCTCAGATATCCAGGGATATTTTCCAGTCCCCGTGCCCAGCTTCTGGGTGGCCTGGCTCCTGCTGTGGTCCTGCTCATGGGAACCAGGCACCTCAGCTCCCACTTGCTGGCCTGGGCAGTGGGAAAGATCCTGTGTTTCCAAAAATGAAGCATTTCAGACATTTCCTTGTGGTGAAGTTGTACCAGCACTGGAGATTCTGAAACTGGTATAATCATGGTTTCATTTTTTTTCACCAGAAATGTTGATTGAAGTTAATTTAAGTGCCAGTGAAGTTGAGTAAAATACGACCTGAGAAAGTGTACATGGAGCTGCGGCTCAGTGCTGTGTGCTGCCATTCCGCTCTGTTATGCTCCAGAGCCTGAAAGAAGGCCTTGCAGTGTTTTGTTGGTGTATTGGGTTTACATGGCAAGGTTTGGTAGCAGGTGGTCTGCAGGGGTGGCCTCTGTGAGCAGAGCCCAGCAGCTGCCCCATGTCAGAGCAGAGCCAGCTCCAGATGGCTCCAAAAGGGACCTGCTGCTGGCCAGAGCTGAGCCAGTGAGTGATGCTGGGTGGGCCTCTGGGAGAGCAGATTTAAGAAAGGGGGAAAAAAATCTGCTGCACAACAGCAGCTGGGAGAGAGGAGTGAGAAAATGTGAGAGAACCAGCCCTGCAGCCCCCAAGCTCAGTGCAGCAGGAGGGCAGGAGGTGCTCCAGGCACGCAGCAGCAGTTCCCCTGCGGCCCATGGAGAGGCCCCTGGTGGAGCAGGCTGTCCCCCTGCAGCCCATGGGTCCCACATGGAGCAGATCTCCACGCTGCAGCCTCCCATGGGTAGAGAAGCCCCCGGTGGAGCAGGTGGATGTGGCCTGGAGGAGGCTGCGGCCCATGGAGAGCCCCCGCAGGAGCAGGCCCCGGGCCGGAGCTGCAGCCCGTGGAGAGGAGCCCACGCAGGAGCAGGGGTTTGGGGGGAGCTGCTGCCCGTGGGGGACCCGTGCTGGAGCAGTTTGCTCCTGGGGGATGGACCCTGTGGTACTGAGCCGTGTGGGAGCAGTGCTTGAAGAGCTGCTGCCTGTGGGCAACCCTCACTGGCTCAGTTCAGGAAGGACGGCATCCATGGGAGGGACCCCACGGGGAGCAGGGGAAGAGAGGGACCGTGAAGGAGCAGCGGAGACAAAGTGTCAGGGACTGACCGCAGCCCCCATTCCCTGTTCCCCTGCGCTGCCTGTGGGGAGGACATAGAAGAGTGTGGATGGGGGACAGTGTTTTTAGTTTGCATTTAGTTTCTCACTGCTCTAGTCTGTTAGTAATAGGTAATAAAATAGATTAATCTCGCTATGCTGAGTGTGTTTTGCCCATGATGATAGTTGCTGAGTTATCTCCCTGTCCTTATCTCAACCTTTGAGCTTTTTCCATCATGTTTTCTCCCAGTTGTTCTAAGAAGGGGGAGTGAGAGAGCAAATGTGTTGGAGGTGAGCTGCCTACTGATGTGAAACCACTGCAGCTGGTGTCACATGGATCAATAAGTGGTGTGTCAGTTGCTGCTGGAGTTAACAAAACCTATAGAAGCTGGAGGTCTTCACAGCAGAGGTGATGGGTAGCCTGCCTGTGGTTTTAGGAGGGAGCTGATGTTTCTAGAGGCAAAATAAATTCCTTTTGGTAGCTGTTGAATTGTGCAGATTAACTGCATAGTCACTCAGAGGTTTCCAGTAGCGCCTTAACTGCTTTAAACTTTGTAAACTCCTTAAAAAAACTTCCAGTATCGTGACAGAGCAGCGTACTTGGACAGTAAGGCAGAGTTTAAAGAACTAAACAAAAACCTTACCCGTCTTTGAGGGCGATGGAGGTTGCTCTGCAGACTGGGATATGTAAGATCAGTTGCCTCTCTGTGGTGGAGATGGGCGAGCCCTCCCCTGCTGAAAGCAGCCTCCTGATCTGATGCCACAGGAGCACCTCACAGGGGTGATGGGTTCCCTTTCCTTTTCTAGAGTTTCTCCTCTGGAAAAGGGGATTAAACTCAAAATGAATTGTCTCTTGTAAACAAGAGAGAAGAAAGATTTCCATAGGAATGGATCAGGAGTAAAGCGTGTATGCAAATCTGCTGCTGTTAGTAGCTCACACCTTCCTGCCTGCACCATTTTTGAGAGAAATTATTCTAAAGCAGAAATTTACATCCGTATAGAAATTTAACGTTTCCCTTTTTAGCTTTATTAAAAATCAAACTATTCTTTAATGTCTAGACTCACACCCTGACAAAATAAACTAATATATATATATTCTTTTTCTGTAGTAGTAAATCAAGAAATAAAAAATACCTGCTCAAAGAGTGGTAAAGGTTGAGGACCACATCCTTTTCTCTGGAAGACATGAGCATAGAGCAGAGAGCTTTGAATAGCGTATATATTTGCTGCTTTAAATATTTCATGCTGGCTTGTGGAGGAATATATGGAAGTTATGTTGTAAATGAATTTAATGCTTGAACATTGTCTTGTGCACATTGTGAGCAGATCGTGACTATGATAATTCTTACAGATTTCCTGTGACATTCTCTGTCTGCTAATTTACATAATCTGAACAGCTGTACGAGATAGATAGACTTCATATAGGCAGATATTAAATTGGTTAACCCTTCTTTGTAGAATAAACCGGTAGCAAAACTCGGGTTAGGAAACAGAAATCCCGTGTTTTGCTAGCCAGCTCACCGAACTGCGAGGTTATGGCCACACCAAAGCAGAAGGGAGGATACAGGTTTTGATACTTCCTCAGAGGCATTTTGCTGTGAGTTTTAGATAGAGTCGATACAGAATTTCAGTGAAGGTTTTTCAGTAGTCTGTCAAGTGTCACTTTCCCCACAACCTAAAGCACTGACCTGGCAAACGTAACGGGGGGTGTTATGAAATCCTCCACAGTACCGCGGGGATTGTTTGGGCTTTTCGACGAGGTACGTGCGTCAGTGTCATGAGGACTTGGCCGCCGGCCTGGGCTCCCTGACACCTTCAAGGATGTCATTGGAAGGCCCTGAGCTTTGTCACCTTCCCTGGAAACAATGCTGTGGGGAGTTCGGATTCGCTCATCTGAGCACAACTTATTCTTAGGCCAGTGCACGATAACACAAGGGGCTTTGTTCCAGAGGTCGGTGTTTGAAGGTGCTGGGAGGCGTAGGTACAGAATGGCCACGTTTCCTTTGTGAGCTCGCCTGGGTCACTTGAAAGCTGATCCAGAAGGCTTGCTTCACTCCACACACAGCAGCTTTTTGTCAAGCTGGTACAGCTGAAGGAGGTGTTACCGGCTGTAAATAGCCAAAACAACTTCATTTCTGGGAATAGCCACACTGTGGGCCTCGTCTGAGGATCTGTGCCACAGCCCTTACAGCTCTGTGGCCAGAAGTAGTTTGGACAGGTCTTCATGGTGCTGAGCACCCATGCACATGCGTGGAAGTCTTACTTGGGACTGAACAGGCAGGTCATTACTTCAGGTGCTGAAGAACAGATGGAGGACACCTGGTTTGTCACTGCCTCAGGGTTGTCTGAGTCAGCCTGCTCCAGTGTCCCGTCTGTCAGCGGAGAGATCAGAAGCTGCCTGTTGCAGAGCGTGTTGTGAGATGTCTCACTCCAGGGTATGGCCTCTCCCATGGCCCTGTTCCAGGGATGAAACACAGCAAAACGCTCCCAAGAGCCTGGTGGGACTAAGTGTTCTCAGGGTGTGTGCTGGATACAAAGAGTCTGTTTGACAAACTGGGTGGAGAGCCGTGAAGCTGCTGAGGAGCATTTTGTGCCAACGGAGGCGGCCACCAGAGGAGCTCGGTGTGCCTTGGAGGTGCCCCCAGCCCTCTGTATGAGGACAAGGAGATGGGGCTCAGTACAGCCCCGTGTTGTAGAGGGTCCATATTGGCATCGTTGGGCACACACGTTATGTGAGGTTGGGGTTGCATGAGTTTAGGGTTGTGTGAGCTTGGGGTTGTGTGAGCTTGGGGCTGCTCCCCCTGTCCCCAGGAGCAGAGGACTTGGTGTGGCAGTGGGCAGCTGCAACTCCAACTCATACCTTGCTTTCCAGTCTCCTCTTAGGGCAGCAGTGTCCCCAGTCAATGGCTGGCTGGCCCCCCAATGATTTAAGGTGTTGAGATGCTCAGGTGTAAGGTGCTACAAGCATCAGACATTACCCGATTTCCCACCCTGCCGGCCACAGTGACACGGCGCATTTCACAAAATGCACACCCCCCCAGCAGGCAGAGCAGTGGGAGTGTTTGGTAACAGTTAATCTGCAGAAGATCAGAAATGGGGGGGTTGCTTTCCTTTAAGTGCTTTGCTTAATGGATTTGTGCGTGTTCCCTTTCTTCTTGGCCGCTAGCAGCGCTTACCGGCGCTTGCCATGTTAGTAGCTGCAGATACTTGCTCAGGGAGATTTATTAGAAACCTTCTAATTTTTACCCCCTCCGGAGTGCCTTTCTTACAGATGACCCCCAATGTCTGCAGGCTTCCAAACGTCAGCTTACTGCTTCACTGCTCTTGCCAGCACAAGGCATGGAAATGCCTTTTGTCTGCAGTAGGACTGGAAGGAGTCAGCTTAGGTCTTTGTTTCTACATTTGAACATTTTCAAATTACTGAGTGTCAGGAAAGATATGCCCAATGCACTCAAAAATGCACTTACAGAGGCTAAGAAATGCTAAATCTAGATGGTTTAAAAGAATGAAAAATAAAATATTTCTTTGGTTGCTAGGATGCTTTTTTTATCGCTGGGATCAATGTGGTTTGGGATTTTTCTTTTTATTTAAATGTGTGACTTATTATGGTTAGAGCGTTGCCACAGTGTATTTTGACAATAGATTTAAGTAAATTAGACAGTTGGCCAGCGCCACGTGAAAAATATGTTTGAAGTGTAGATCGGCCCAGGAATTTAATTTTCCTTTGAGGAAAGAATAATGAAGAGAGTTAGTGGTGGAAACTCGTGATTATTCTTTATTGCATATGCCATAAATGGCATTTACTAGGACATTTGTCCTGGAAATTTATTCTGCATGATGCGTTTGCAAAGAAACACTTTGCATCTTGTGCAGCCGAGTAGAGAAGGGCGAATTCACGGCAGATATTTCCGTGCCGGCATTAAAAGCACGGGGCGGGGGGGCTTATCATCGGGGAGGGAAATATACGTCGGCTTCTTTGTCTTCTGCATTTGGTGACAAAGGCATTCCCATTTGAATCGCCGTGCTCCATCCGAGCCCCCTGCGAGCCTCTGGTTAGCAGCAGTCAGTCTTTGCAGTGTCCTGACGTCATCCAGTGTATGCATGAGCTATGCTATTGTCTTACTGAGAGCAGGGGCTGGGGATTGCAGTATCTGGTGGCTGCTACCTATTTCTGCCTCCCGCTATCACGGGAGGGACGCTGGCCTTCCCTTATCTCTTGGATTTAAAACAGAAGCTCCTGCCTGTGGCCGCCCGAAGAAGGACCTTTGGTGGCAAGGAAAAGCTGTCTGCAGCGTGGAGCAGAGGAGGGGAGAAGAGAAGAGAGGAGAGGAGAGCCTGGCAGCTTGGATAGCTTGGACTGCATTGTCTGGCTTCATGACCCCTGCTGTGTAGCAGTCTCATCCCTGCTCTCGTACACTCCCTCCGTCTTCCTCTCTTTTTTATTCTCTCCTTTTTAAAATAGCAGCATCGGGGGCCAGCCATGTTTGGCACTGAATCTTCACGTAAGTAAATGCATCCCGCTCGCATCCTTTTTCTCTTTCAGCAGAGCTGGCGATCTCGTTGTTGTATCCTGGCACTTGCGTTCCCCGTGCCGAGAGCTGCGGTGCCAGCCTGTTTACCAAGGGGCGAGAGGTGCTGGAGGGAGGCATCTCCCTTTTTGCTGCGGCTGTGTCCTCCCTGCTGGCATCGTTGGGTTCAGGCTGCCAAAGGATGTGGGGATAAAGGCAGTTTTATTCGGACATGGTATTGATAAGATCACGTCTGTCGATGCTCCGTAGTCGCAGCCGCACAGATGAATGCAGTGCTCAGATGAGATGCTGAGGGGATGAGATTGCTGCAGCGTTAGATGGGCTAGAGCCGAGGAAGGATGGTTTAATCTGAAGGGAAAAACAATCTCAATCGCTTCGGTTTTGCTTCTGGGAGAAGGGAGGCTCTCCTGGGATCCTTCCCGTGGCTGGAGAATTAAATGAGTTAAGTCGGATTCTAAATATTGGGAGTATTCCTCAGTTTCTAAATGTGACAAATCCGAAATAGCAGCACTGTTTATTGGTTTCTTCCTGGTCTTTGTGCGGGAGAACTGTAGCTGAGGCTGCTGTGTAGAAGCGATGTAGGCACATGCCATGGGAAGCAGGCAGGGTTTGCTTCAACAGGAACAGCAATTAGCTCCTGGCTAAGCTGCTCGAGGATGAAGACAGGGTTTTTGGATAAATTATGTTTTCAGTGCGGCTGTGTGGGGCGACCTGCCTTATCCAGTGATTATCTGCCGCCTGGAAAACGCCGAACGTTTGCCTTCCACGGTGCTTTTTGCAGACATAACACTGCGTGCTGCAGGTGTTTCTGAGCCGAATGCGAAGCAGCGGCTTGCTCCCAGCGGTGCAGCGGGCAGGGAGCTGGCACGGCCCCGCGCCGTGGGGCTGGGACCCGCTTTGCAGCTCGGCTGCTGCTGAGCAGCGCTGGGAGCCCGGGGACACCTCGGGATCACCTCCTGCCGCCTGTCACAGCCTGCTCCCCGAGGGCTGACCGCTCCCTGTGCCGGGTGGCAGCTCCCCACCTCCTCCCGCACAAAGCCCGGCCAAGGTCAGGCAGACTGGAAGCAAAATTCGCTCTGGGGTTGCTTTTGTTCTGAGAATCGTCTCTCAACGCGTTGCTGCCAACCCCTCCGAAGCCCTCGGTCGGCAGAATAGGAGCAGAAATGCCCGGTGTGGCGTTTGCAGCTGGTGCCGCCGCCAAATTTATGAGCAGCCTGCGTGTGTGTCTGGGTGTGTGCCCGTGCAGAGTGCTTGTTAGCACACTGTGAGATAAAATCAGCCCTGCACCTGCCTCCTGCGGGCACTGGGAAGCTGAAAGCGGTCGGTGTTCATTTCCCGGCTCCCCTCCCGCAGTACCAAGTGCCCTGATAAATGGCGTGCCGAGCTCGGAGGGGCGGCCGCAGCGCGCTGCCTGGTCGGTACCGACAGCAGCAGGGGCTGCTTCTGTTCCCATGGCTCCCACCTAAGCGAATTTAGAAAACCGAGGTAACAGGGGATGTAACAGCCCCTACAGCCCCCCAGGAGGGTCCAGCAGTGTTTATTCACCCTCAAAAGGACTTAAAAGCAGCACCAGTGGGTGCTCTGGCTGGGGCAGGCTGCACGCCCAGTGCCTCTGCTGCACCAGGAACCAGAGGGTTTGCTTTTAGGGCAAGAGAATTGAATGGGAACTAATTTGGGCAGAACAGAGTCAAAATGAGGGCTTTTTGGCCTCCCCTCTGCTCCTGCCTTCGTGCTGCTGAGCTGTGGGGTGGCAGGTGCAGCCATCTGAGGGTTAATAATATTTCTGTCCTGCCAGTGCCCTGCTGGGTCCACTGGGCAGACCTGCATAATGCTGAAGTAAATTAATAAAAGTCAGCCTCGTCGGGTCCTTGAAACAACTACAGAAGCCATTGCTGCAGCTGCCCAAAAAGCACGAAATGAGCAGATTGCAGCTCCTTCATCCTGCTGGTTACCCTTGGCATTTAGGGGCTGAGGCGTTCACATTTTCTTACTCTTTTCTCTGATTAAAAACCAAAACCAAACAGCAAGCGAGAAAAACCATCGCTTCATCCTTCGGCTTCAGCGTGGAGCAGATCCTGGGTTAGATCCTTCCTCCTGTCACTCATTAACACAAATACTTCAAAGGCCAAACACCCCCCCCCCCCCACCCCAGCAGCTCTGTTTTTGCTTTTTCCTTCTAACAGCAGCGAGGAGGGCAGCGGGAGATAGCGCAGGGCCGCGCAGAGACACAGCCGTGTGCTTATCTCCTCCGGGCTGCTGGGAAAGACAAACACGGGGCAGCGCCGACGTGACGGGGCTGGGACGCGATGTACGAGCAGATGCTAACCCCGCGGCACGCTGCGAGCTGGGGAGGAGTGAAGGAAAATGTCCGTGCAGGGAGCCGGGCCCTGGTGTGGCAGCTCCCGTGTGGTCACGCTCAGTCTTTTCCATCGATCACGTACCCTTTCGATAAGCCCCATGGGAGGCCCGTGGGGTGGAGGTCATTCATCCTCGGTGCCTCTGTTCCCATCCGTCCCCACCCCGTGAGGTGCCGGGCTGTGAGGTGCACGTGGCAGGGGCTGAGCTGGCTGCCCCGTGTCACCTTTCCCACTGAGCTGACAGGTGGATCCGCTTGCTCAGGTCGTTTCAGAGTCCGTAGAAGGGAAAACTTTGATGAAAAATGGAGTTGAGAGTGAGATCTCTTTGAACGTGAAATGTCGTGGCACTGTGTCAGCGCCTCACCAAGCCCAGGGAGCACGAACAACGCAGCGGGGCCTTGGGCTGGGAGGAGCTGGGCCCTGAGAGAAGGAGGCCAGGGAGAAGAGGGTGACATTGCCAGGGCCAGCACACCTCCCTGCTCTGACTCCCACCTTTAGGCCTACAGGAGAGACACCACAGCACAAATTAAAGCGACACGGGAGAAGCAGCACATCTGGAGGGGCTTGGCAGTCCCAGGGGAGGTTGGGGCAATGTGGCTCTGCAAAATCTCTCCCTGTGCTGCCAAGGAGCTTGGCAGGGTGCGTTTGGAGCCCACAGAGCTGGCGAAGAGGTGCTAAAATTGCTGGTTTCATACCTGCCGCGTGTGCTTCAGGTAGCGCAGGCAGAGTGACACAGCGGGGAGGGAATTACACGCCCCAGCGCTGCTGGCGGGCTGCGAGTGCGCTGTGAGACACTGAGGTGATTTCCTACTGCTGGGCTTACTCCTGCTGTAGTATCTTAACCTAGCGCTGCACGGAGGCTGGGGGCTGCAGTGAACGGGCTGGAAAGAGACCATGGGAGGGCCACCAGGGTGGTCAGGGGGTGGAAGCACCTCTCTTGGGGTGGGAGGCTTCAGAAAGCTGGGGCCGGTCAGCCTGGGGAGGAGAAGGCTCAGGGGGATCTCGTCAGTGTCTATAAATACCTCGGGGGAGGGTACAGAGAGGATGGAGCCAGGACAAGAGGCAGTGGGCACAAAGTGGCACACAGGAGGTTCCCCTTGAGCACCAGGCAGCACCTCTGTGCTGTGTCTGGGTGACTGAGCACTGGCACAGGCTGCCCAGAGAGGTCGTGGAGTCTCCTTGGAGATCTTCAAATGCCACACAGACGTGGGCCTGGGCAGCCAGCTCTGAGTGTCCCTGCCTGAGCAGGGTTGGACTGGGTGACCTCCAGAGGTCCCTGCCAACCTCAGCCGTGCTGTGCTTCTGTGATCTGTGTAGGGAAATGGAAACCCTGCCCGCTTGCACTATCTTGTAGTCTGTATTTTCACAAAGTGCTTTTGTCCCTGGGCTTATTTTATTCTTTTTCCAAACTCCCAGCAAGAATGCATTAACAGGGAACGGTCGCAGATAAGTGATTTTACAGCATCAGGAGAGCAGTCCTATGAAACCCGGCATAAGAGCAGCCATCAACACTGAGAATTGAGAGACCGCAGTGCTGGATATTAAGAGCAATTTCCACTAGCTCAAAAGAGACAGTCTCTGTGAAGTGAATGGCCAAGTGCTGGACCAAAGGTGATGTCCTCCGTTCATTAGAGGGTGGGATGCCCAGGACCCAGCTCCACAGCTGCATGGGATGGTGGATGTGGGTGCTGCTGTCCTGGGCCACTGTGCCTGCCTCCTCTCATCATCCTGACCTGCAAGGGAGCTAATGGCAGCTTGAATTCACTGCGCAGAGCTGTCCTCAAGCATGCAGCTGTTTGGAAAATTTAGGTGTGCATTGTCCTTTCTTCCTTCCCAAGAAAAGTGCTGGGGTGAATGGAGACATCCTGCAGGCTGGATTTGACTCGTGTACCTGACAGTCTCAGACCATCTGGCTCCTGAAGCCCTCAGTCCCCTTTCCTGTCCTGTTGGTTTGGAGGTTGCAAGGGTCTGATGGAAAGTTACTGAACACAAGTCTAATCTCCAGTGCAGTTAACACGTGAGTTTCTGCAACAGGGAAGAAATCTGAAGGTTCAGGCAGTGAATGGGGTACACCCTCCCCCCCACTTTTTTCCCCAGATTGTTTAATTACAGTCAGTCCTTGCCATAACTAAAATCATAAGCTATAATTAGTAGAGAGGCCCTTGATGGTTAAAGGTGACAAAAGATTTTTCAAATTAAAGACAAAAATCACAGAAGAATTTATGTTGAAGGGACCAGCACCTCCTTCAAAGCAGGACTGACTTCCAGTCTACATCCAAAGACAGATACCAGCTCAGTCCATCTGCTTGTTTGCAAAATGATGGGAGATAAAAACAAGCTTCAGCTTTGACCAGTTTGATTCACAGAACCAGAAACGGGCATAAATCTTTCAGCCCAAGGTCAGTTGAAAAGGTTATTGGAGTCCCTTTGGGCCACGTGACCCAGATGGGAAGTATAGTACATGGCCTGTAATTTGAGCTGGTGTAGAAACACTGGAGTTTTATGTATTTGGGGGGTAATTAGTGTCAATGCCCAGCTAAAAAAATGACTTGCAGAACAATTAAGCCCTTTATTGTCATCTTAGCTGGAAGAGCCTACTCATCACTGAAGCACCAGGAAAAGGTCTAGGAAGTGCTATGAAGAGAGCACTGGAGATTCAGGGAGACAGAGTATTGCAGGTTTCGGGATGAGCAGGTATCTTTCTTCTTCGGTGAAACACCAATGCAACGCCTCAGGTTAGAACCTTTCATCTGAAGGTCGCTATCTGTAACAAGAGCTGAAAGAACCTTAGAAATGCCTTTATGTTCCTTATTGCAAAGGACAGGGCACTGAGCCTCTATAACAGGGAATTAAGCTGTAAAACTAGAGAAAAACACTTGCTACCAGTGTAGCTCAGTGGAAAATTGGCTGGCTTTGCTGTTTCAGGCCAAGAGGAAGCTTATGCTAAGAGATGAAATTATGATGCTTAGAAACCAGGAATGTGAGTGGACCCACGTTATATCTAGACTAAGAAATGTGCCATTGCTTCCCAGCATTATGTGGAAAGTATTTTGGGAGTCCTGAGACTCCTTGTGGATTCATCTTGAATCAACATCTTGAGGTATATCAAGTGTTTTGATCAGTACATGGGAATTAGAAGGGAAATTCTTGTGGGACTCGAAGGCAGTGGTACAAAATTAAATTCAGATATATATGACCTCCTTCAAGAAATCCAGTGGCTGGGAAGATCTTTCCTCAGTGCACTGAAATGAAGGATGCTGAGGTGACCCTCAAGGTGTGCCAGACGGTGGCTCAGCCTAAAGCAGGAGCCAAGAATGAAGCTGTACAAAGCTGGTGAGCTTTTCAGAGGAATTATGTAGTTACAGTGGGGGCTTTTCCCATTTGTATAACCCTTAAACAGCTTTTATAAAGGATTGACGGAACAGGGAAGAAGGATAAGAGAGTGGTAGGAATGAGCTCTGGAAGAACGTGACTTGTGCTTAAAAGGTCTGTAGCTTAAGATGCCCTGAGAAGGTTTTGAAGATGCCAGTGGAAAGATTGTCCATCTCCGTTTGCTTCTGCTCTTACATTTAACATGCCACTCATTAGCCCAGTGATTTTACATCTACGATGAGAATACGATTTCATGCATGTCATCATGCCAGCAAATGCTGGCTTAGATTTTGTTGCTAGGACTGAGTCTTGGAAAGCTGCTGCGAGTGTGGATTTCCCTCTGTACTCATCTGAACGTGGAAGTACCTGTCCTGTGGTGCATCGAGGACTTGTAAGAGGGTATGGTTTTATGCAAGTGCAGCAAAAGGAAAATGTACTCAGTTACAGATGGCAGTAGAAAAAGGGGATCGCATATTCTTCACTATACATGTTCTCTGCATTTTTGAAGGGTAGCAAGGGATCATATGATGAGGACACCACTAGAAGGAGAATTACAAGGAGAAGAGCAGGTATTACAGCTCCGTGGAGCACGGGAAATGGCAGCTGAACCTATCTCTGCTGCAAGAACAGGGAAAACTGCTGCAAGGAGACAGCATCCCAAGCAGAACCCGAACTGCAGAAATCCCTGGCTTGCCAGTACTTACCATGAGTCACACTGATTCTCAGCAAGCTGAGCACGAGGAAAAAGCTGCTGGTCACGAATGTAAAAACAAACAAACAAAAAGGTGTTATAGTTAGTACTACTGAAACATGACAGAAAGAAATGTTTAATTGCCTTCAGTACTGGCAGTAGCAAGGTACCCAAGGCTGTCTCAGCGGCAGTAAGCTGTGCTGCTCTATTTGCACAGGTGTCATAAAGAGTCACCCAAATCAGCAGTTGGATGCTAAAATACATTCAAGCTTTGATTTAGATTATCGAAGAGAATACATCAGAAATACAGAATTATTGGGCAAAGAGACGTGTCGAGTCATGTGTGAAGATCCCGTGCTGTTCCTTGTGGTCCAGAAGGAAACGAAACCAAGCACTTCAGCTAAGAAGCCCTGGAAATTTTACAGGCAGTGAGCGGAGGTGGAGGTCTGCGAGAGGGTTAAGTAAGCCGGGGAGAGTGTTCCTGCAGCTCGGCAGCATTTATCAGCCTGGTTATTCTCTGCTTGCGTGGTCCACAGCGATAACTCCAGATAAGCTGTTATTATTATGTGCAGAGCGGAGAGGGTGATAATCAGGCTGCCTGCGCAGATGGATGGAAAAAAGCCCCGAACGGTGGAAATGAGCAGACAGATAAAAAAGCAGCAAGAGCTGAGCTGAAAGCGTCTTATTCAAGAGTGGAAGTTCCCCCAGGAAACCACCCAAATGTGAGAAGCCTCGTGCATTCAGATTGTACAGGGGGATACGGCGGTGTCCCTTTCTGACAGCAGCAGGAGGGTTTCTGCAGCACTACGAACGGGAGCGTATCCCTGCAAGATCTCTGACTTGCCAGTGACTTCGTTCTGAGGCTTCACGAATGTAATGACTGCACAAGGAGATGGCTCCGGGATGAAGGAATCCTCAAGTGCATAAAATAAGACACGAATAGCACCGTCTTTACAGTGTACAGCTTATCATCCGTACAGATGTACAGCTGCCGTGCTGTCGTGGGACTAGTGGGTTTCGCCCCAGCCCATAAGGATACAAGAGCTACAATGACCAGAAGATTCAATTAATGAATTAATTAAGCCTACCCAGGACAAAGCACTGCCGATCTGTCCATGCAGAGAGACGCAGAAAGAACGGGTTTCCAAAGGTCTTTACACAAGACATTTTTCTAGAGTTGTCCTTGTAAGTATAAACATGTGGGGTTCTTGCAGTGCCCAGAAGCTCGCCGAGCTACGTGTCTGGCATTTAGCTGGGCTGGGCCCAGTTTGTGTGTCTGTAGTGACATTCGGTTGTTTCCTCCACAAAATAAAGACTGTATATATGGCCACACACAGCTATGTAAAAAGATGAGAAGAAAAGGCTCAGGTTGGGACTTGCCATCCTTAATAATGTCCCCTCGAACATAAACACTTCCCAGGGGAACAAAGCAACGTGTGTCTGGAAGCAGGGCGAGGCGCAGCCTAACGGTAGCTGCACATTTCCAGTTATTTCAGAATATTATTTTTTCAGAAAAAAATGAAGAGCCTGAAACCACCTCCCCACACAGTCTGCGACTGCCGACATGAAGCCGTGATCTCACAGCTTCTCTCCAGGAGCTGGAAGGCCAGTCCCACAGCAGCCCAGCAGCAGGTAGCTGCTCTCCTTGTTCCTACCTGTGTGGAGCCCAGAAGTCTAAGCGTGCCTGGAAGCTGAAGCAGCCTCACATCTCCAGCAGCAATGCAGATGGAGCGACAGGAGAGGGCTGGAGGTATCTCAGGGGCATGCTGCCAAGCTGCCTTCCAGAAATGAGGGCTTAGTCTCTGCGAATCAGCTGCTAGAGCTTATTGATCGCTTTGAGTCTTCGTTTGTTTGTTTGTTTTTATGAAGTTGGCCAAAATCTGGCCCGTAGTCCCATCTTTGTGTCAGTTCAGTCTAGAAGTAGCTGGCGAAGGGAAGTAGTTATTGGGCTGTGCCTCTGTGTTCTAACATCCAAGCTCACAGAATTGGTCAGATTAAATGATTTAGTAGAAGAAAATGAGGATGAACAGTCAAATAATAGCAAAAGTTATTGGTGGACATATTCAGACTGATATTTAATGAAAATAAACTTGTTGTTAGCAATGTGAGAAACTAAACTTTAAAATAATTGGTGAACGAGATAACCATGATACGACAATTCAGTTGCAAGAAATAGTTTCGAACACTTTCGAAAAATTACCATAATTCAACATAATAAAAAATGACCATAATAAAATAATTTATTTTCCAACGTGGCATTTGTTTCATTCTTTGCAAGGAGAGTGGGGCACTAGTGATGAGCGAAAGTAGAGTTGGCTTCCTTTTTCTTTATAAAGTTGCTTTTTTTCCAGGGCCTCGTAGCTGAGCCCAAGGCCAAACATGGCCTTCAGGGACCAATGTTGTATCTGATTGCTTCTCTGGAAGTGATTGCACACCAGCTAGTGCAGGAGGCTAATGCCCCAAAATAAGCCAGCAGCAGCAGTTGGCGTATGGTCGGAGTCACTGCAGTCACGTCTCGGCATTGTCCATTTGCTGCTGGCCCCCTTTTCTCTGGAACACCACGTCAATATGGTATCGAGCAATGAAAGACTTGTCCTAAATGGGTGTCAAAACCCTTTGTGCTGGGCTTTTAAGAGCTCAGGGTGATTGATGTGATCAGTCTTTTCTGCGATTCCTCTTCTCAGCAATTGTAGGTGAGCCCTGAGAAGGTTTGTCTGTAACTGTCCTTCCTTAGGTTTAAGTAAAAGTGTGATTTTTTTAAACAAGGTTAATTATGCTGATACAAAAAAAAAAAAACTATGTGGATTCTCAATTAGGACTAGATTGAGTTAACAAGGTGTAGGTTTAAGGTTAATAGAACAAGCTTTCTTAGCTGAAATAAGAATGGCTGTGAACTATATTGCATAAAAATGTGGGTGCAGACAGGTCAAAGTGCTTAAAAGTAACATTTCTGTAAAAATGATGGCACGGTTTCTTGGTTTTGTTTTTAGTATCTTCCCTAACATTTCTTGTAGCTTTTAGAACTCCAAATGAAATATGGGCTTGTTTGTTACACTCTCAGGTTTCTTAACATGCATGAACGACCTTTGATAAAGGGTTTGAAGTTCACATCTGCCGAAGACGAACTACAGTTTCCAAGCATAACAAAGGGGTAACTTTGTTTTCTTTGATCTTGTGTCCATGCAGCCAGCCCTTTGGTGAAGTTTCTGCAAAGCTCATGTTGTATATTGGGAAGATGCCAAGAAAATGGATATTAGGTGGTGTTAATTGCCCTACTGGTAGATATGGCCACACTTCTCTAAAATGCTGGCTTGTGGGGAGGCCCAGCTACATTTTATTGATCCACGGTGGCAGAGCATTAACAGTTTGGAGAGCAGGAGGTGAGAAGAGTCTTTTCAGATTTATGCAGGCATTACCAGTAACAGTTCAGCACTTATCATTGTCCGAGGTGGTATAAAAGTTAGTCTTTATACCAGACACCCTGCCAGCTGTGTTCTGCTCTGGATCTAATTCCTGAACTTGAGCTGGTTTAATAACTTCTGAGATTTTTACAAAAACAGGAATAGAGCACAAAATGTATTATGTAAACTGTTGCAAAATCAGGTGTTGGCTGATCTGTGTGTGGAGACTGAAATAAGCTGCAGAACAGTTGGGAACCTGAAGGAGGAGGCCAGGTCAACTTCTTTCCTGAGCAACAAGGAAACTGGGGAGGTGTGATGAGCTAACAGAGGAGAGAAGGAAGGCTGCAACATGGAAGATCCTGAAATTCTCAAATTAGGGGGATTTAGGAAATGTGAGAGCTAAAATCCGATCTGCCAAACAGGCAGCTGGAGCACCTATACTTGAAGGGGGAGATGAGAGAAGCAGTAGGGAGGGCAGATACGAAGGGGTATTCAATCCTGCCCACCCTTCATGAACGAAGACCTGCTGCGATTCCTGTGGAGAAATCAGGAGACATCTGTGAATTGGGAAACTGAAAGAGAGAATCTGGAAATACCATTGGAGTAATTTTAGTAAATGAGGCCATTTTAGAAATTCCAGTCAAGGTATCAGTCTCCCGTTACTCCAATATCCAAAGAGGTGCATAGTCGATCTGCTGTAGTGTGTGCTACCAGCCTGCTGGGTGAACAAGAGCTTGTTCATGCCATGAACGTGCCACGAATCGTGCCATGAAGCCAGGCCCCCTGCTCCTGCTTGGGTTGGGAAAATCGGGCAGTGTCTCTCAGAGTGGGCTGGAGAAGCAGCAACACCAAAGGCTAAGCACTGTGCAGGGGGCTGTCACAAATCCTATTTATTTCCAGATCTTTTCAGAGGCTGGAGTGTAGGCAGGCTCCTTTCTCCTTCCCTCCCTTCACGAGGGCCGCTTTTGTTATTTTCTCTGGGTCTGTCAATCCCGGCCATGCTCTATTTTACTGAAAGCACCAATTAAGTAGCCGAGCATTTGCTCTTCCTCCCAGATGGCTCCCGCCGCAGCACTGGCAGCAATCTGTGCCGTAACAAAATGGGCACGAGCCCAACCCCTAACCTTGCGCACAGCTCGGTGCAGCCTGCCGTGGTACACCGAATTAACAGCGGGACGGGAGCTGTGCAGTTAGCAAGAAAGAGCAGGGCTGGGGAGGGAGGGTGGGAGGGCAGAAGCTGCCCGGTGCTGCTTTGTGTTAGCCTGGTTTGCTCCTAATCCTGCTCGCCATTCAGCCCGGGTGGTAGCAATGAGCCCGAGCACCAGCTGTGCCTCCCCATGTGCTGCTGTGTTATTCGCAGCTCCTGTCAGAATGAGGCATTTCCATTTAATTTGCATCTTTTTTTTCTTTTTTTTTTTTTCTCTCCCTTCTTTAATGAACAAGTCCAGCAAATGCACTTGTGTCCTCCTTAGCGATGCCTCCCCTCCCAGCTGTAAGATCCCTTTCAGCCGGCTGCCTGCTCCAGGCCTTCTGGCGTCTTGGAGTTAGGAGCGAAGCGCCGGAGGTCTCTGCTGGTTGAGGCCATCTCCTGCAGCTCCCAGCTGCTCCGGGGGCACTTGTGGTCAGGGCTCAGGTTTCTGAGCCGAGCCCTATCACCCATTCAGCATCAGCAGCGTGGCCCTGCTGAGGTTTTCCTGCTAGGTAGGTTTCCTTACACTCTGAAAATCTCGTATTTTCAGAATATGTATTGAGAGGTTACTGGCAGAGCTGCCGAGGCTTTCTCCCCTGTTTTCCCAGCAAACAACACAACTCTGAGGTGACAGTGGAGACCCCACCTGGAGCACTGCGTTCAGCTCTGGGGCCTGCAGCACAAGAAGGACATGGAAATCCTAGTCCAGAGAAGGGCCATAAAGATGGTCAGAGGCTGGAGCACCTCTCCTACAAAGACAGGCTGAGGGAGCTGGGGTTGTTCAGCCTGGAGGAGAGAAGGCTCTGGGAGACCTTACAGCGGCCTTCCAGTGCCTAAAGGCTACAGGAAAGCTGGGGAGGGACTCTGTGTCAGGGGGTGTGGTGATAGGACAAGGGGGAATGGCTTTAAACTGAAAGAGGGCAGATTTAGATTAGACATGAGGAAGAAATTCTTAGTAAAGATGGTAGTGAGGCCTTGGCACAGGCTGCCCAGAGCAGCTGTGGATGCCCCATCCCTGGAGGTGCTCAAGGCCAGGCTGGATGGGGCTTTGGGCAGCCTGGGCTGGTGGGAGGTGTCCCTGCCCATGGCAGGGGGCTGGAACTGGGTGGGCTTTGAGCTCCCTTCCAACCCAAACCATCCTGTGTTTCTACAAGTATCACTGAACATTTTGCTGCTTCATGTGCTTTGTGGTCACGTCCAACACTGGACTGGCAGTCAGTGTTTGAGATTGTCCCTGGAAGACTAGTGTTCACTCTGGAAGTTGATATACTCTGCCTCCTCCTCAGCTGCAGGAAGCCTGGTGTCATCCTTTCTGCTGCAGCCTGTACGGCATGCCAGATAAGGTTACCTGAGCACAAAAAAGTACACTGAATTAATTCAGTAAATCTGCAAAGGCCACTTTTCAGTCTCTGGTGGGCAGCCCGGGTCTAGAAAGCTCAGTCTGCTACAGAGAGGTCTTTGGCATGAGAATGTCAGTGTCCTGGGTACTGGTAGACAAAACCTCTCCATTCATTTTCAGTTAATGGATAGGCATTGAGCAGTGGCAAAGTGGGCAGGAGTCTGTTTTGAAACTAAAAGATTTTTTTTCTGATAGAATCCCTGGAAAGGTAAGAAAGATCAGTAAGCTGCTAAAACCAGCCTGTCCTACTGGAGAAGGGAAGCAAACAGACAAGGAGAGAAAACAGCTATTGTTATCTATGACATGCTCTTCAGTTATTTGGCCCGGAGTGGTCTCTCATATTTTTATCTTGAACCCATCTCTTTTTTATTTGTTGCTGGAGGTGTGCTGCCTTCTGCTCAGTGGGGCTTTCTGGGTGGACAGGCAGAGGTCATCTCTAACAGGTAAGGGGCAGTTTCACCCACGTTTCATCCAAATACATCTCTGCACAGTGCAGTGTTTTGGCCAATTCCTGTCGCTGATCACATCTCCTCTGGGCGAGCTGCAGGAGCTGCTTGGCAGCGAGTCCCCGCTGAGAGTCATCATCAGGTGGGGGGGCTTGGGGGTTTCTGTTCTCAACTTTTTTAATGTTGGGATATACAGAGAGGAACTGAGTCAAGGATGTGAAATTTAGTAAATCTGAAAGTAAAAATAGTGGCTTTAAAGGTAGTCATTTCCCAAACGGAGGCACTTCAGTATTATCCCAATCAAAATTTAGCTCTGAGCAGCCGGCGGATGCTTTTGGTGCTGGGTTCTACTTTGATTGTCAGTATCACTTCAGATTCAAGGAAAATACTGTTGTTTGTTTTTTTTTTTTGTCATTAATTTGATCCAGTTTCATAGAGTAAAACAGTGAATTACAAAAAGAATCAGTCTTAAAATTGGTTTCAGCAACTTTTATTTCAACAATTATTTCTCATTCCTTTCATTAGTCAATATTTCAGCTAGGCATTGAAGTGAAATCAGTCTAAGCTGAGGTACTGCTTGTACATTTAGATTATATTTTCTCATCATGCCTTAAGTTTTATTCTTTTACCATTAGGCAGAATCCTGGAAAACATCAATGTCAGGGAGCTGAGCCATGGAAAAAGGCATATATTCGGTGTAACGTCAGTTGCTTCCTGAAAAGCCACTAAAGGAGATAACAAACGTCTGTCAAAGCATCCAGATAATAAGATGTCTCTTAAGGACTGTGAGTGCTGAGATGGAGCAGCTAGATTTATCCCTGAAATGATGCTTCAGGGCTCCATGGCCCAGGCTGGGGTCATTTTGCCCCTTGCACCTGTGTGGCTTCAGGCTTGATTTGGTGCTGCACCATCATCCTTCAGCAGTAGGATGCCTTGGGTTTGGGACGCAACTACGTGAAGCCTTGAAGTGTTATCCGTCCTGCCATTTGCCCTCACCACACCTTATTTTGGGCTTGAGCACTGTGCTTACAGACAGTTATCTTGGGTGAGAGGCTTCAGTAGCTGCTTGTATTCAGAAGAAATGCATATTGCATTTTTAGTCTTCAGAAATGATTTAGGATGGACTCCCAAACGAACCCACTGTATATTGTAACACTTTCATGTCGGTGCTTTTTAACTGCAGTGCTAACCCCTTCCTATTGATAGCTCATGTGGCTGAAGAATGCAAGACATGAAGGGAACATTTGGGACTGAGGTCAGTTGCCTAAACGAGGCATCCAGAGCCATTTCACATGCCCTAGAACTGTTCCCCTGGCCTCCGGCTGTTCTCCTGGGGGCATTCTGTTCCTGTAGTGTGCCGGTGTTCCAGATACCCCGTGTCATCCCGAACAGCTTGGCATGCACGTGCCTGGGCAGCTCTTTGCCATGAGGGGTTGTAGTTGGTGCAGTCCTAAAAGGATCCGCTTACGTTAAGTAATGTGGCAATCTCAGGTAGCTGAGTAACCACAGGGGCTTCGGTGCACATTTCTGGTCTTTTTCCTTTGTTTTGAGAGTAGAAGTCGCAGTGACGATGACAAACTCAGGCTCTGGTGAAGCACACGTGTCAACTGGTGCAGTCATTAACACCGGCTGCTGGGCAGCACGGGCGCCGGGCTGGAGGAACATGCTGTCCTCGGATCGTCTGCCTCAGGAGCTGCCTCCATTTGCCATTTGCAAGCAGGGACAGACAGAAGACAAACATTTCTCCCCCTAAATATGGGACTTGCTCTCGCCTAGTTGCTTGGCAATCCACGGGACTGTAAAACAAGCAGGCTGTTAAGCAATGCTACTGGTTTCCTTCCTTCTATGGCTTTGTGGGATGTGCTGTGAGCTTTGCACCCTTACAGCGGCTGCAGCCCTCTGTGCAGGGAGGGGGGCACTGCAGCCACACGGCTGCCTTCTCTGGAAGGAAAGGTGCTGTGTTTTCAGGTGCTCCTCCTGTTGTTTCGTTGTTTTTTTTTCTATGTGACACCGCATTTCTGTTCCTACCATTTCCGTTTTCTCCTTTTAAGTTTATTGGCAGCATCTGCTGCTGCTGTCTGTAATTACTCTCAACTCTGGGAGAAGGGGAAGCACCGGGCACAGCAACAGCCTGTGCCTTCCACGTAGGTATTCAAAGTCATCTATTACTGTGCTGGCACAAACAGCTTCCTCCATCATTCATTTCGCCTGATCCAAAACAAATTCTTCTCTCTCGACCCTACATGGACTCAAGCATCACTCTGCCTCCTCGCTGGTGGGGAAAAACAGAACGAGCTCCTGTCGGGGAGAACATCAGTTTCCATATCAGGTTATATTTCTGGGGCTGTCCAGTGGTAAAAGTAGGGTCAGCCACGTGGAAAGCCCTGACAGCTCCCTGAAGGCTGCAAGTGCAAGTTTGGTCCCAAGCAGACAGCTGTATTCCTGCTATCAAAATAAGGATGGTGATTAATCAATCATAATAGATATTGCTACTGATAATAGTTCTGAATAATGCTGATAAAATACAAGTAAGAGATTCCAGATGCTGAGCATGGTTTACCCCAGGACCCTTGGAAGAAAGGTCTCTTGAAGATCTGAGTTTAAGTCTGTAGAAATTACTTAAAATTCTGGCATGCTTTGTCTCGATGTGCCATTTTCTTACTGTCCAGTATAGTAAAGAACCAGAGCATAACAAATTAGCCAGTAGTGATGAGAAAAAGGAAGAGAATGGAAGGAACAATTGCTATGCACAGCGAGCTACAGAATTACACATGGCAGTCTCGTTTGGTGCAAACTCGTGGCACACTCTTCTGTATTTGACATTTAGAGATGAGAAGTTTTGCTTGAGCGTTACTCCCTTTCTGTCACATCATTTGACGTTCCCAGCCAATGAGCCCTGAAAAGTAATTACAATAACCGCAGGAATTGCTAAATGAAAGAGCACTCAGAGATGGGAATTAGTAGAGTTGTGGTTAGCCAGTGGCTGCAACATGCTCGGTGAACAAGACGTGCAAATTTGAGTGGGGCACCACCTCAAATCTTCTCCTAGCAGTGGGGAAAAAAAAACAGTTCATCACTCTTAGCTCGGCACTTGGCATCGTGGTGGGAAATCCGGGCTGTCCATGGCCAGATGTGCTGCTCCAGGGATGGTGTGAGCAGGTGGCGGTGGCTGCGTGTCCCCATGGGAAGCAGAAGGGCCACGAGGGTGTAGGTCTGGGGCAGCTTCTGAGGAGCACGGCACCCTTTTGGCTATGAGGACAGCTCTAGTGAAAGGAGCCATAAGATAGCGCCAAATTCCAAATCCCTAAATTCACGTGCATATATTGTATAAGGTATTGCAAACATTAAGTTTACATACAGAATTCATGCCATTTCTGCTCGCTTCAGCGCGTCGCTCTTTAATACTAGAAACAGATTTACTGTTAGAAAAGTTAGAGAGGGAAAATAAAAGCATGCTCACTGTCAACACATATAAAATGCACAGAGGGAGTTCTACATTAAACAGAATTATAGATAGCATTTCCAAAGAAACCCGACTTTAATGAAATCTGTCAGATGCTAATCACAAAAACATGCTTTGATTCCCTTAAAATGATAGATCATTATTTCTTTCCAGAGGAAAAAAAGCATATACAGGACACAAGTTTTAATTATGCCTACGAAGACTGAAAGTTGTTAACATTTCATATAAATATGGATGTGACTTGTTTTTGAGTTCTTTTATGATCTGGATATAGGCCTTGTCTATATTGTGCAGTGGAGAGAGCTTCAAGTGAGCTGGCTGAGTAATACCAAAGCAATATTGTTCGTCAACACTGAGCTAATTAGTCTTTCCAGTTGTTTAATAGGGATTTGCTGCTGTCTTGGGTGGAGATGAGTGTCTTCACAAGGCATGGCACCTCACAGTAAGCAGTCATTTAGGGTGCTCTGCACTGCACCTTGTTACAGGGTTAGGTGTTTGCTGCATCTTTTGGAGTGTCAGGTTTTCAGATCCATGTTAAATGTAGGCTGAAAAAATCTTCTTAGAGGGGTTGAGTGATGGTTGTTAGCTGTTGGGTTTTCTTTTTACTTTCCCTTTTCTACCAGTAAATGCTCTACCATGAACAACAAAAAAAGGTTTTCTTCAAAACTAACTCACAATGATTATTTTATTTTAAATCTTATTTTATTGGGTGCTTTTCTTTGACTCCACAAAGGAGCCTAATGGAGATGAGTTCCTCAAATTTTCCTCTGTTCCTCAAATTTCAAGTTTTTAAAGTGTCTTAATGTAAGTCTCTAAAATTTTAAAGTATTTTCAAAAATCTTGATCTATGTTTGCTTCTCACTGTCCTGAGAAATATATTCTCATCAAAAGGTGCTGATAATTTGCTTAATTAATGATATGTTTTCATCTAAGTTACATAAGTTCAGATTGCCGCACACCACACTTACACATAGAATAAGCATTTAAAAGGATTGGGAAAAGCTATTTTATCGTTTCTTCCATGGGAAACAAAATACTGAACATTTTGTATTTTTGGTTGCTGTTATTGCTCGTACTTGTAGTTTATGCAACCTTAAAATACTTTTCATTGGTATATAGAGAAAGCCATATAGATAAAGCCATTATTTTTAATTATAAGGGGTATAACCTGCAAATGTTTCAGTTAGGGCAGAGAGTCTCCAGTTTATTTTATTTGTATATTTTAGAGCCCCTTTGATTTTCCAGGTTTAAAAAAAAAAAAAACACCTGGAAAATCAGACTGTTCCTTTGTAGGAGGAAATTTTTCTAGAATAAAGTTGCTTTACCAAAGCCAGAAATTGTCATCAGCCCGGAGAAGCACTGTTTTATTTTACCAGCATCTGTTTGAGGATTGAGTGAGGGTGTTCGCTGTGTGGTCGGCTAGGCTGGTCTCAAGGAAGATGCGAGAAGACATGAAATTAAGTTCTGGAGGTGAAAAACAGCCTGGGAAAATAAAAGGTACAGCTCCAAACTGTGTAGTACTGAGATCCCCTTGGAGACTGATGGGAAGGTTCTGGCTTGCAGTAAGGGGAAGACTGGAGGAAAATACTGGGAGGTAAATCCATCAGATGTGGTCAGAGTGCTGCAGTTGCAGGTCGCAGTAAAACAAATTTCCTTTTCAAGCTTTTTTTTTGAAGGTGGCATCTTCATGTATTGTTTTTCAGCATTTTCTTCAGAAAGCAACAGCTAGCTACATAAATAAATGCATCTCAAGCTTTCGGTGACATAGAGAAAGGCTCCTGGCTGCCCATTAATTATCAAGTATGGGAGGACCACATTTCTGAGTTTCTTTGTTCAGGTAGGCGATATCTAAGGGATCTCAAAAGCCTGATTGTAAACTTAGGCAGAAGGCAACTGTGTGAGTGTCTCCCAAGGACTTTCTGATGTCCTAGCGGGTGAAGAAGGACATTTCCTTGGGAGCTTCATCCCAGGGCTGCGCGGTTCCTGGGCTGCACTGTGTGCCCTGAGACATCCCTGCAGGGTGCTGGGTTTGGACCTGTACAGCTCTCCAGATGCACCAGGAAACGGGGAAATTCCTGCTTTTTCAGCAGAACTGGGAAGGCTTGAAGCAATCCTAACACACACCTATGGCTTCATATTCTGCATTGCTCTTAGAGGACAGTGAGTCAGCAAGGCTCTGGGCAGCACCAGGTATGAGGCTCCAGAATATGCAGTGAAACAGGGAAATTTCTGTCAGTTTGTCACTCACTTGTGGATTCTTACTAGCATATAAGCACAGTAATCAGTATGTGGGGTGAGAGGACTGCCTTTAAATAAGGAGTTCTTGTATCTCAGCAAGCTTATTCGGAAAAGTCCCTGCAGTGACTGGTGTTCCCTGTACCTGCAGTGTGACACTTCCAAGTGTGACTTCCCAGACCCCCAAGTGTGGCTTCATGACCCCTGCTGTGTAGCAGTCTCATCCCTGCTCTCGTACACTCCCTCCGTCTTCCTCTCTTTTTTATTCTCTCCTTTTTAAAATAGCAGCATCGGGGGCCAGCCATGTTTGGCACTGAATCTTCACGTAAGTAAATGCATCCCGCTCGCATCCTTTTTCTCTTTCAGCAGAGCTGGCGATCTCGTTGTTGTATCCTGGCGCTTGCGTTCCCCGTGCCGAGAGCTGCGGTGCCAGCCTGTTTACCAAGGGGCGAGAGGTGCTGGAGGGAGGCATCTCCCTTTTTGCTGCGGCTGTGTCCTCCCTGCTGGCATCGTTGGGTTCGGGCTGCCAAAGGATGTGGGGATAAAGGCAGTTTTATTCGGACATGGTATTGATAAGATCACGTCTGTCGACGATCACGTCTGTCAGCGATACAGAGAACAACAGGCAGTCAAGCATGTGGTTATTTTTTAGAGACTATTTTACTGGTAAAAGATTCTTGTGATGTGAAGTCTATTGACAACACAGGAAGTGAAATGAGCAGATGAAAAAAACAATGGACTCAGTTCTGAAGCAGGTGTTTGTGTGTACCAGGCCTGTCTTTCTGGGAGCTGTAAGATCATTTTGGCCTGGCATCAGGGCACGGATGATGCTTTCTTCTGGTGAGTGGATGTGGCTGATGTGCAAGGTAAAGGGTATCATCCAGGAACCATGTGTTCTGCTGGAACTGCTTAATTGGTGCTGTAGGGATGGCAGCGTTCTGGAAACAGGAACACCAAAATGACTTCACCTGGATGAGATTTTAGGCGAGTCGATAGCCATATAACCTACGGTTCTGTGACTTCACACAAATGGCAGAGGCATCACATTACTAGGGTGAAATCCTGGTCCTGCCAATGGCAGTAGCAAAAATTCCCCTGGCTTTGAAGTGTGTAGGTGGATTTTTCCTATGATTCTTACATGAGATCAGACTCAGTGTTTACAAGCCATTTCTGTATCTAAGTTTCCCCTTCTAAAATGTGAATTTGATGCACATTATGTTTAGCAGTGTATGCTGAGATCTACAATGGAAAGGACACTGAAGTGCTATGCAAAATGTATTAGAAGGGATAATCTCCTTATAGCAGTTGTTATAGTTGAAAACAAAACAAAACAACAACAGAAATGAACCTAGAGGCATGCGATCTCTTCTGAAGCAGAAGCCATGTCACTCAGTCTGTTTCCTTTTTGCTCTGAGGTTTTTTGCTTATGGAGGCTTTACTTTGTCCACTGAGTTTTAGAATCATATAATCATTTAGGTTGGAAAAGACCTCTGAGGTCAAGTCCAGACGTTAATGTAGCACTGCCAAGTCTGACTTCTGTGTTGTGCTAGCAGAGCTTTTGTGGCTCTGATGGCCTGAAGACAGAAATGACGTGAGATTTGGAAGAATCTGTAATCTCATGGAAGGGTGGTGGCACAAGAGACCCAGATGTCCTTGCAAGGTGCATGTTTCTGCACATAAGACTTTGTTAATAAAGTCATTTTTATTAGGTACCCAGAAGTCATTCTTCCATTAATTTTACATCAGAAGGCACCACTGCTGTGCTACACACTCCAGCAGCTGCAGTGAATCCCAGCTTGTAGGCTTCAGACTAGACTAGAAATGTAAAAACAGGACGTATAGATGAGCACAAAGGAGGGAGAACCAGATCTTGGGGTGCATCTCTCAGTTTGCTCCCGTAGTTCTGATCATTTTATAAAATCCAAAATGATGACTGTCTTCATTTGCTGCTTCTTTTCACAGTGTTATACCTTATAAAGGGAAAACAGTATTTATGTGAAAATGGATAGCAGAAGTCTAATTTATTGGAAGATTTTTTCATTTATTTCTGCGGGAAAGGTCAAAACAGAGAAATTGGCTGGCTGAAAACATTCATCCAGAAGAGATTCCAGGCAAACAGACTGGGATAAAAAATAGCATCAGTAATATCAGTTATCTTCTTCATGCAGCATCTGTCGTTCTCAGCACAACCTTTTCCTGTTCACCAGGAGACAAAAAAACAGCCTGTTAAGTGACTTCAGGCTGATAATGTCCCTGTACCTTGAAATGGGGCGGTGATTTATCCCATTTTTATGGTTCAGAAGAAGGGGAGAGGGGAGGAAAGGCCCCTTCCCACCCCAGGTCATGAGCCTAAAAACAAGTGAGCATCTACACAAAAGAACCTAAGTGCACGTCTGGGTGCAGGACTGCCCTCAAAACGTCGCTCCTGCAGCACACAGCCCTGGGACAGTTCTTGGGCTGGGTCAAACAAATAAAACGAGATGAAAACCACCAGCTTAAGTAACAGTGTGGGTAAGTGCTTGCACAAGGGTTTAGCTGCTTAGCTGCCATTCCTGTTAATTGCGAGTGGGAAGCTAAATCCCAGGGCTGAAAATCCTCCCCCTGGGGAGACCATTTTAAACAAGGGTTAGCAAGGAAACCATCTTGAGTCTATGGTTCAGTATCACATGAAATAAAGAGGTGGGGGAAGGGGAAGGTGAACTGGAGGAAGAAGAAAAAAATAGAGGTGAATTTTGGTTTTTCTTTTCGTAATGTACATTCTGCCAGGTACCCTTTTTTTGGCATTAGAAAATGGATTCTGATGAACCTCTACTGTTTTACTTCTTGAATTGTGGGTCAGAAATTGTTAGGTAAGGTGCAGCATGTGTAATCTATCATTTGAACTGGAGCGGTGAATTTTGTTACTGCCATCGCAGCGCAGAGCATCTCCATCCCAGCCACCTCCTGGATGAAAGGTGCTGTGTGCTGGATGAAAGGCAAGGGAGCAGAGTTAGACCTCAAGCCCTTCAGCACTGAATTGTTTTTAACTTTTCTCCCAGTTTCTCTTTCTAAGGCACGTGCCTTTTAAAACGTGTGCTGAAAGCTGGAATGCCCGTGCTTGGACAGGGCTCCAGTGCCTGTGTCTGCATGGTTTGGGGTCAGGACAATGTAACCCAAGGCCACGAGGCAGGATTGAAGCACTCTTCTTGCTGCTTTCTGGATGCCGTCAGCCCTGGTTGATGGCCCTTGTGCAGGGAAGGCAGTGTTGTCCCTCACCTGGGCATTGCACCCCGATGTGCGAACCCTGCCAGGCAGTGCAGAAACCGGTTGTGGATTTTGTTCTTGCAATACAGCAGTTGCAGTGAAGCAATTTCCTTTTATTGAACAAGATTATTTTCCTTCAAGGGTAAAGGAATTATTTCATTCTTCCTTTAAATAAAATAAGCCACTGTATTTCCTGGTCATCCTCTCTTCTCCTTCAAATCTGTTTGCTCATCAGCCACTTTCTTACAATCCGTTTCCTGACTTTTCAGCTGAAGTGTACATGTAAGGAAATCTGATTCTACAAAAAGCTTTGGAAAATGATTTACTGAGAAAAATAAATTGTTCTTTGTCAGTGGGGACTTTGAGTGGAGATTTTGCCCATCAGCATTAGATACACGTTTGGCGCATCACTGTTTGACTCGATTGTATGCAGAAAAGTAGCAATTTATGCTGATTTCTTCAGAAATAGGTGTTGTCATCTGTTCCTGGCAGAAAAGACATAAACAGAAGTTTTGCACTCTGGTTTCTTCTCCTGTCTGAGGCCATTTCCAATGCATGCAGATAGGACAGGAGGATATATCTGCTCTGCGTTTTTCAAATGACATTGCAAATGGAAATTAAATTGAACCAGATGGCAGCCGGGATGAATAATTTAGAGCTCGAAGAATAGGAAGGAGCTGCCGTGAAGGCGAGCAAGTGGATGTACATCACAGAAATGAAGGCAAGAGGAAGCTTTAAAGCTGCTGCAGCATGAAGGAAGGTGAGAATGGGCTTGTGTGCTGGTAGCTTGTGCGCTGGGGAGTGAACTCGCACACCTCTCAAACTCCAGGTGCACCCCAAAGACGTGCAGGCACACAGAATACAGTCCTTGGTGTCCATGAGGGCACCTGAGTGATTTGGGGGTGCTTGGAGCACTTCAGAGCCCACTAATGCTGGCCTTCAGCAAGGAATCTGAAATAGCCCCTCAGCTAGCAAAGCCTCTGTGCTATCCCTGTCAGCTGAGTGAGCTGCTTCTGGAGATAAACCTTTCAAAGAAAGGAGAACAACAGTGGGGAAAAATATTCTTCTCCTCAGGGCAAAACAGAGGAGGAAACAGTGGTCCACACAGGGAGAAAAACATGAGGTTATGGCTGTTATTGGAGAATCCCAGGCTTGTTTCATTTCATTTCATGATTTTGCTTCCTTTTTTTTCTGCTCATTCAGTCGCCAAGGCTTGGGAAGAAATCCCTTGGCTCCCCGTGAAGTGAGACCTCAGGGTAGGAGCGGTACGTGCCCGGCACCCCGTGGTGGAGGAAGGAGGTGTGCTGGGGGATGGTGTGCGGCCCTCGGCCATGAGGGCACTGTGCGCCACAGCAGGGCCAGAGTGCAACATGGCGGCAGCGGGGACAGGCCCGCTGTAATTACTGAGTGCCTTTCCGTGCCGCTGAGTCTGTCAGGTGTTGCCTCATCAACACTCATCCAGCCTGGCTTCCTCTGTAATTCACCTGTGTTTCCAAACATGGCACTATGTGGAAGATGTTTGCTGTGTTTTCGTTTTGTGGTGTTTTGGGTCTCCTGACGTGTATCGACATATTTGGTTTTCTCTCACAGCACTGACAGTGGTGGGATGGGCAGGCGGTGACAAGAGGGCTTCATTCCTCTAGACAGGATCCTGTTGCCTTCCCCTTTTTCTTTTTCCTCATAGGACCATTTTGTGTCCATAAAGCATAGTATCGAAAATATTTTGAAGATCTTTGTAAGTCTTTTGTGTCATGGGTTTCTAGCTGTGGCTTGACTAACTAATCTCCAAGCGATTTACCTCTGTGACTATTAAATTGACTTGGGAAAACTCCTGCAATTCCAAAACAACAAGCAGCTTTAGGGAAAAGATAATGGCTCTGTGGCATTTAGTTGATTATCCAAATTACCAATGTGCTTCATGAGCAGCAAACCTGGAGTAGTTTCTTTAGGAGTCTTAGTCCTCAGCGGAAGGAAACCACCACTCTAGAGAAGCCTAAAAATCTGTCATAAGATCCCCAACTCAAGAGATGCATTTTTCCCACAAAGCCATGTTCATAATTCCCAGATAAAAGAAGATTGGATTAATTTATTTCATCCAGAAATTAAACATCCTCAGGGCAAAGGCCTTGTGAATGGGAAAAAAAAATCTGGGTTTTGAAAAACGTTTTTTTTTTTTTTTTTTTTTTTTAGTGTTATGCTTCACTGAGAAAGTTGTTGAGTGCCTTTGGGAAAGGGTTAATGTAATATTTCTTTATTGATATACTCCCGCAGAAGTCAACAAATCTTTCCCCACTGAATACTAACCGAATGCATTTTTAATACGGCTACAAAATGTAATATCTCTTGATCCTATTTCAAGCTTGCAGACCTATTGGCGCCTCTGCTGCCAGCATTGCCTCTGTGCTTGGCTTTGCTGGTGAGCTGTAGCACGTATTCAGGCATCACGCTCCTTCCCGTTGACTCCCTCAGCTGAGGTTTCCTTCAGGCAGCAGTGCCTTAACAAGCTCAGGTGGTTTGCCCTACCTCCCATGGCTGATGAGGTTTCCTGTTTTCAAAGTTTGAACTGGGATCTTTCTGCTCGGAGGCAGCTTTTCACCATTTAGTAAAATATTAATTGGGTAACATGAAAAAAGAGCTCTTCAGGGGACCCATTCCTTGACAGTGCTAATGTGGCTGGAACTCAGTAATCTCCTGTGGGAGCTACTTCCATTTTTAAAAAGTAACAAAAAAAAAATAAAGAGGTGGTAAGCAAATACAGGGAGATCCAAACCCAACACAGCAGGTTATCTGTAGCATTCACTCTTTCTGCTCAAGGGAGTTTTTAAGGCTGCAAGGTTGTGTTAGTTTTTTGTTTCAATCACCTCTGCATACCCTCTCATGCCCTACTTCATCTTCTGGTCCCTGTGCATGGTGCCAGCTGGCACGTCAGCTTTACAGACCACCATAGTGCTGACTGCCGTGCTGTGCTGGGACAGCATGGGTCGGGATCAGCTCTGCTGGAAGGCACTAAATGAAATACCTTTCCTTGGATGTAATCAGCTGTTTTCCATAATGCCATCTGGGTTTGGAGAAAGGTAGTACCAGCCCCAGTCCGTGGAGAAGGCCTGAGAAATTCACTTTGCCAGTGTTTTAGGAAGTTGCGCTGTGGAGGTGAAGAAATCAATGGCCGTAAATGAGTGCAAAGGCAGCTGCTGGTTCAAAATGTTATCGGGGTGTCTTCCTAAGGCACAGAAACTGCACCCCAAAGCACTGCATTCAAAGACTCACAGGCAAGGCAGCCGTGGAGCTGGAAGCAGAACCCAAACTTCATTGTAAATTGCGTGTTGCTCCAGTATTGTCTATCCCGATGTACATCTCTCTGATGGGCACTTCCAGCCAGAAAGTCAGCAGCCCTTCTCCTGGCAGTATTTCGTGCTCCGAATAATGAGCAATGAGGGTTTTGTTGGTCATTTAAATGCCACAACTCCGAGTGCTTAAACACACTTAGCAGGTCCTGAATCCCTCTGTTTATGAGCCAGGTGGCCTTTTGGAAAGCATTAAGTATTCTCCCACAATAATTTTATGTTCCCTCCTTGAGCTTTCTATATGAGACCGTGCTTTGGATATATTGCTGTATTGATTTTGGCATCCTGCCATTCTCAAAGTTTTCTTCTTCTGGATTTTTCTGCCAATGCTGTTGCTCATTCAGGTGTGTGTGTTCAGATGGGAGTCTGGTCCAAGTGCTGCATGCTCGGAGATCACTTTCCTGTTGCTCTCTTTCAAGGGCTAGGCAGGGAGCTGGTTCCCAGCTACAGGTGTGGGGAAAACCGGGGAGCGAGCAGGTGTGAGGTCGCAGAGCTGTTCAATCTTTTTGCTGAGGTCCCCCCACTCCAAAAACAAAACCAAAAAGGGATACAGAAATTTACTATTGCGTTAGGAAAAAACACGGCAAGGTGTAGCTTCAAATACAGCTTTTCAAGGGTGATCTGAGTAGGTCAAATTAAAGAGGAGCTGAAAAAAGTCCAATACAATGATTATCATAATTTACCACCGCAATCTGAGGATGACCGTGGCCATGGTTATTGATCCAAGGTGCACTAATGTGGACAGAAGAAGAACAAGTGGATGTAACAAAACCAAAGCATTTTTACTGCTTATTTTTACAGCATGGCCTTCTCTGGTTGCTGAGTGCAGTGCTCAGAGGTTATGCAGTGTCCTGCTGCATTCAAAAATGAGGACAGGCAGCAGGCCCTTGCTCCGTGCTCAGATCCTGCCAACCCACAGAGAACGGGAAGCTCCCGAGGTGGTCTCACCGCTGTGACTCACCGCCGGCCCGACCCAGCTTTCAAAACCATTTTCTGACTGCAGGAGCTTGATTTGGGCCATGTTAGCCTGATGTTTGAGGAACTTGGAGTTCCCATAGCTCAAGGCAGAGCTGAGGGGGGAACTTGCAAAGACTCCAGCCACTCCCTGCTTGTGCTTGAGACCCCAATGTGCACGGCTATGGAAGTGCAAGGTGCTGTTGGACCAGCCATGCTCCAGGCATGCGCTCCCTTTGGTTCAGCATCTTTCTCACAGGGCAGCACGTAAAAAACAGTGCAAAAATGAGAATGTAGCCTGCTCATCACAAACACTTTTTTTTTTCTTCTTAATCTGCTTTCTCTATCATGGCATCTGCAGTCCAGCTGCTGTCAGTTGCCTGCAGCTTGATGTGGCATGACATGCTGGGTACTTCTGTAGGGTCATTTGCTGAAATGTGGGGATGCAGCGGTCACCTGCTTGGTACTCCCCTGCACAACTCAGGCAGGTGAATGCACATTTACTTTCCCAGGTCCCAGGCTGGACCGAGATGTGGGTGCTTCCAAACACTGCTGAATATTTCACACAGACTTTGAATTTTCAATTTGGAGCCAATGCAGTGTGGGACAGAGCCAACAGCAGGGCTGAGACCAGAGGTTACACTAAGACCTGGGCTGGTTTTATATCTCACACAAGCTTCTCGGTTATCAGGTGCATCTTGTTCAGCTAATTTAGCCTTGCATTTTTCACTTCTGTCTCCACTTGGGCTCAAGAGGAAAAGGGATCTGACGGAGCAGCTGCTGGGTACCAGAGAGGGCTGGGATTAGCATGTTCGCGGGGTGCTGCTGAGCAGCCGGATTTTGGATTTGGTGCCTGTCGTGCACGGTGCCAAACAGCCCTGCTGGGTCCTGCCTCGCTCCTGGTGTGTGCCCTCTCTGCCATGCGTGAGGAGGCCCACCTCTGAAAGGCTGCAGTAATTTTAAGCAGAAGAAAGGAACATTAAAGACGCTATTGTACAGAATGCTGTTGCACAATTGTTCTTAGCCAGAGCAGCTCAGCTCATTTTTGGAATTAAAAACATCAAATATTCAGTAAGAAACACAGTGGGTGTATTGAGCTGCCTTCTCTCCTGGGATTTTATCTTTATTGTTCATGCTAGTGATGTGGTCTAAGTAGCATTTGCCTTCTCATGAAATGAAAGAAGCTTTAAAACCACGGAGAGCCCAGTTCTGTCTGGTGTCCCAAGACATCTGGAGGAAATGGTTGAGAGGGACTCGCTGCGTGCAGTGGCACAGCACCACCTGGCCACAGGCTGGTGGTGCTTTAAGGGTCTTGCTTAGGGTTGTGCCTGCCCTCACTGTGCCATTTGCCGTGCATTTATTTGGAAATTCTCTCTGTGTAGCTCGCTCTGTTGAACATCATTGTTATGCAAAATTCTCCACCAGAGTTGGTCTCCTTATCAGCTGGGACCTGAATGCAGATTTCAGCTTTGTCTACAGCGTTGCCACTGAGCCTTTTCCATTTTATTAAGTTTCGGGTGTCCCAAGGGATTGCTAGACAATGGAAATTGTCCTGCACTTGTCAAATCTGGTGCTGTGCTTTCTGTGAAAATCCCCAAAAGGGAGGCAAAGAGGTAAAAGTTTTCTACTTAACTTGTCTTCTTCTCCATTTGGTACAATTACTGTGTGAGTCACTCGGCTTTAGGAGTGCTGTGAAGGGGAAGGTTGATTATTACATACATAAACCTAATGAATCACACTTGCTAGAAAATTCATTTCTCCCTTCCTTTTGTGCTACATCACCCAGACCATCAATTACTGGAAAAAATGTCCCGGCTGCATACAGAAATTTAAAATGGGCAGCGCAGAGAAAAATGGCATGAACGCCCTATTGATTTTGTAGGGAGGAAGCAGAGCTGAGTTTTCCGTGCCAGGATAGTGATATTAGCCACTGCGGATCTCCAGGGAATTCTCATGAGGTTGCTGCCTCTAATTACAAAGATGTTTTCCCGTCACCTCTATTCCAAGAAGCACCTTGCTAGTTCTTGCATGCGGAGATCAGCATCGGAGAGACTCTTAAAATAGACGTGCTATATAGGGAAGCTATCAAGGTTAGGATAGGAATGTCAGGAACGGAATAATTTTCCAGAACTTAAAAAAAATGCATCTGAAAAACAGTCGAAATGTCAGTCAGGATGCAAATTGCAGTTTTTCCTTGCCGAGGCAATTTTTTGAAAGCACTGAACACGGCGATCCCCATCTTTGTTGAACGCAACACGCAAGGACAGATGTGCCACTGCCCGTACCCGCAGGCTTGGTGCTCGTAGCAAATCCTTCCTGAACAAAAGGAGGCACGAAGGGAGGCTGCAGGGCAGCAGAGGGTGTCCTGTTCTTGTGCCTCTTTTTGTCTCAGCATGGGAATAGCTGCTCAGAGAGAGGCTCCTGGATAATAGGAACCCATGGGATGTTTTGGCTTTTGTGGAAGGCCAGTAGCTGGTTGTGAACACGCTTTGCCTGATTTGTCTCTCTAAAGTAGATTGGCCTTTGTTAGCTATGCATTGGAATTAATCACTGTGGCAAACTTTTAGCTGAGGGCGTTCTTAGACAGCTAATGGCCCCAAATCAAAGAGTCAGTGGGGCTGGTGCCTCCCTGAGCGTTGTTACACGAGAGAAGGGGGCAAAACTTGGGCTGTGAGAGAGCTGTGCTGAGCCGGCACTTGAAGCAAAAGCCATTAATTGTCTTAAATGACTCCAGATAATGATGTTTAGTAATTGGCTTCTGTTTTAATACAGCTTTGAAAGGCTAACCCATGTAAATCTGTGTAATGCCTCGGGACGAGGGACAGCTGAGGTAACAGGTAGGTTTGACTTCACAGGCAGTGCCTGGCCTCACTGGACAAGACCCGAGCAACTCAGTTACACTGGGGAGCTGATGCTAATAATTTTAAAGCACATTAGGGATTTGTTTGAACACTTCGGGGTGCAGACTGCTTCTGTGAAAAATCAGGGGATTTTGTCGCAGTACTTAGGTACATTTTTGCAGTGAAATACATCACTGTTGATTTTCAGTGGAGCCCAACCGCTGTCTGCCTTAAGTCTTAAAACCATCCAGCTGATAAAGGTGCCACGGCTGTACTCTGAAGAGCTCGGTGTACTGCTCTCTGCTGTACGAGTGAGGTGCTGGCCACACATCTGAAAGAAGGTAGAAGTCTGTGCACAGCGATGCTCCGAAATCACAAGAGACCATCAGGGAGCACAGCCTCACCTGACGGGAGCATCACAGCAGAATTTCCCCTGGTTTTGTGCTGGGGAAATCGCTGTTAGGCGCACATGCAGATATGTTGGTGGCTAGAGTATGGAGCTGCAAGCTGACTGTGAAGGTGCCTGGTTCTGCCCACAGCTCCCCTGTAGCATTGCATCGTGAAGGATATTCCCCATCACAAGCCTGAGAGAGCACCTCCTCTTGCAGTAAGCACAGTGCTTAAGTACAAATTAAGACAAGGACCCGTATGTTACTTGAAACTTTAAAATCTGCAGGGGAGACGTGTATGCTGACAGCGTTTCAAATCGCCTGGCAAGCAAACTGATTGTAGAAGAGTTGAGGTTGAAAGTGCTGCAAGAGAATTTAGCCAAGAACCAAGCAACAGCCGGACCTTACACATGCACATCTCTAAAAACCCAACTGGAAGTATCTTTACTCAGTACGTCGCTGCTCATCCTTCATGTGTCATTCTTATTTGTCCCAGTTCTTCCCTCCCACTTCTGCATTATTAATGCCAGGACTCTGCTTTTAGCAGCGGGGCACTGTGCTGGCCATGCAGAAAGGCACAGGAGTTTAATCCCTGACAGCCGAGGGCTCTGAGGTCCCAGGAAATGGTTTCTCCCTCATTTACCTTTCTTTAAATGGAAGTGCTGGGGTTTGTTGCCAGTGGTAGTTTTTTTTCTAAGCACGGCTTTTGCTGCCAATATATTAGCAAATCCTGGTGTTCAGTCAGCATGCCCTACAATTAACAGGAGCCGTGTAATTAATTCATGTCACCGCTGCATTGTGAAAGCAAGAGGAAATGTTCCCCATCCTTTGGCAGGGGGCAGCAAATGTGGCAGCAAATTTGCATTACAGTAGCTGCTTTCATGGAGGAAAATTGATCTTTTTTTTTTTCTCCATACTTTTATTCTCCCCAAATCCACTAGATAGGGAGCTCATGATCTCAGTCAAATGGGATAGCAAAATATGTGCTGGAGTCTGGCTGTCCTGCGTTGGTTCTGGTAAATTCACGGGTGCTTTTCTTGGGCTGGGATACAGTGGATCCTGTACCTGCGTGTGCTGCCTGTCTGTTCCTGGGGGAAAGCTTAGCAGCTGCTGAAAGGCCAGAGTTTGCAGGCAGCTCGGTTACAAAGGTGCGGGGGTACCTCGATGCCCTGGGCTGCAGGCTCTGGCTGCGCAGCGATAGCCCTGCCTCATCCATGGGAAGAGGAAATAGGGAGAAAATGCACAGGTGGGGGCAGCAACCTTAAGCATCACCTTGTGTTAAGGATCTCAGTTTGTGAGACAAGGCACTGGGTGTGTTTGAGGCCGTGGAATAGCTTGCTGGCAGTATTGCTTCCCCAGACGACCAAAGCTGTTAGCGTTGCCTTTAGCATTTCTCCCGGTGAAAGATGCCCCTGGATCTCACACCGTCTTCTGCTAGAATAAAAATAGCCTCTGTTTACCTTCACCTTGCATGGGATGTTTCTTGTGGGCTTTTTTTGCCTCTGTCTCTGTGATTTGTCCTCCTTTCTACGGGCTCATTTTTATTGTCATCCCATTTTTCATTTTCTTTTAATTTATCTGTATATTCTCCTTGTCTATCCGAGTTGGTTTTCTTTTCTCTTCCCCCTTTCCCTTTGATACCACACACTATGAAGTCATGCTAGAGTCTATGTGTTGTTTTTTTTTTGTCTTCCAGTCCTGGATTTTTTCATTCACCTGTACTTCAAGGTTTCTCCTCCCAGAGCAGATTTTTCTCTAACTTTTTCAACCATTTTTTCCCTCTCTCTCTGGCCTTGTTTTGCCTTCCCCTCTGTACCTCTGTCCTTCTGCCCTCAGCTCCGTGATGGCTCCCATCTCTTACCAGTTATGTTTCCCTGCATCTTATTCTCAGTGGGGACAAGCAAGCCTCATGTCTAACAGCCTGAGTGGTTAATGCACTCAGAAGGACACAGTGTACTCATGCAAGTCCCACAGGCTCACAAACCAGCACAAATTCTTGTTAGGACTGAGCCAAAACTGATCTGATCGCTTCTGGACGTTATAGCATGAATGTAGACCTGGTGTTGAGAGGCAGGCCAGTACTGATCATCGTGTCACATCGGCTTTCAGATATTTAATGCATTAAAATGTTGAGGAGAATGATCATGTTGGATTAGTTAGCAAATCTCAGGCAGGAGTGGTTGGGGAAAACGCGCTGAGTTTGGTTAAGCTTTGTTTCGGTTTTCTGTGCTGGGCATAATGAGCTCAGTGGGCCACTGGGTCACAAAGCGGTGAGAAAATTATTGCCGTCATCTGCAACCTTCAAAATTCTAATTTTTTTTCCAGTTATGAATAAAGTCGGATGATTTTGACCTGGAACTGGTACTGCATTATTGCCTTCTGCTGGTTCTGCTCGTTGGGCTGTGGTTTGTGGCTGAAGGCCTCCCCCATGCTGCCAAAACTTCCTTCCAGGACAGACCATTGACAGGCACTGCCCCTTCTTCATGTGGTGAAGGCATTGCGTGGAAAGGGCAAACGTTTACATGTAAGGTGAGGAAACGTGGAAGAGAGAGAGTGGTGGTGGTGCTTCAGCCTGGAAAGCCTACCGAGAGGTACTGGTAACAGCAGCACTCTGTGCAGGCCTTGGTAGTTACCCAAGTTTGGTATTTATCTGAAGTAACAGCTACCTGTTGGCACGCCACCTGGGCTCTGATCCAGCCTGCACAGAGCAGGAGATGACTTCCCTGGCCATTAGACCCGGCTCCGAGTGTCTGAATGTGACTCCCATTCCGCCTCGTGCCTTCGGGACAAGCGGAGGTGGTTGAGCAAAGTGAGTGGGCATCTGGATTTCCTTGTGCGCAGCACAGACACCGATTGTTCCTGCCGGGAGCGGCCACGGGTCTGCTTCTGAGAGTCAGAAGTTTTCAGGTTTTGAAAACAGAGCCGCACAGAGGGCCTTGGAGAAGGAAGTTGCACGGAGTTTGCAACAACTCACGTAAAAATGAAACTCACTCTGGAGCGTTCCTGAACTGTTGGATGTCCACTTCTTCTTTGGCAATTTCTTCAAGAAGCCTGAAGAAGTACAAAAAAAATCTTGGTAGCTTCCCAAGGGAAACCCTGGTGAATGGCGAGGCTTTGTTTGTTTGTCTTTCCTGAGGCAGTATCACATGCTGCTCTTAAATCTGGTGGGGTTTGTATTTATACCGAGATGGAGGCCATTGCAGGAAAGGATGTGTAATTCAGCGTGACCCTAGCAGGGCTTCCCAAGTGTATTGCTGGGCCTCTTCTGAAGGATGATTCGAGAGTTCAGAAAGGTTACATGTAAATAGTTCAGTTAAAGGCCAGAGTACGCAGTGCATCCTACTCAGAGAGAATTTCATAAGTTTATTAAAAGAAGTTTATTGAACAGCTTTATTTCAGCATTTTGGCTGCCACTGTGGTAGAGGAGTTCATGTGACAGCTTTGAGTCGGGGCTACGTTAATCCATGGTGAGGCCCCTGTGCAATAAGCCAGTCCCTGCTGCATCCTCTACACCATGTCTGAACACCAGCTCGAAGGGGTTTTGTAGCGAAAAGAAGCTGAGGTGCCGTGTCAAGGATCCTCAACAACAGGACCTTCTTCGCTTCTCGCCAGTCTCCGGGACTTGGGCTCTGGGGTCACAAGACCTCACATTGTTTTGCATACCTTGCATAGCGTAATTATCTGGTACAACACCATGATGGTGATAATTTCACCAGTTTAAGCCCAGTATTTCCCTCCTGCGGTGGTTCCTCACATGCTTGAAATGTGAACGCCTCAAAGTGCTTGAAGAGATTGGTAAAGCAACGTATGTCAGTGCCACCTTGAGCAAGGCATTGTGCACGATTTGAGGATGCTGTTGCTTGAAAAAAAAAGCTGGATGATCTCCCTTTATTCTTTATCCCCGTGTTCAGAAAGAATCATGGGCAGTGGCAATAAACATGTCCAACAGGAATGAAATGGTGTTAGCTTTTCAGAACATTTCAATCACCTCTTTCGATTAGCCTCAGCAGACTGGGGCTTGTGCGCTTTTTTGCCTTGTCCGCCGTGAATTGAATTGGTTGTAAATTGGCCGTAAATTCATCTCTGGGCATGCAGGGTTAGCAGTGACACAGGAATCCTTGTTATACAGTAGGACGGAATGATTTACCAGTGTAATGCCAGCAACTTTGGAAATGTCAATAGTACCTTTCTGTGGATGACTCAAGCATGATTAAAACGAAAGCAATAAAGAGAAGGGAGGAAAGGCAGGGGGCTTATTTTTAGGGCCAGAAATGTCTCATAAGCAGACATGCGTGGCTTGTTTGGACAGCATTTATAGGTCGTGCTGGTTTTCTTTACAAAAACAGGCTGTGCTGTATTCCATCGGCTCCACTAACACACCTGAAATAAATCACTCACTATCAAAAGCCTCTGTAAATAATTGGGATGTAACCATGATTTCAAGTGAGTTGCCACTGTAGGGACATTGGGCAATTCGTGTTAAATGTAGGCACGCTTCTCTCTCTGGACATCCATTAGATGCCTTTAATGCATATAAGATAACTCAAAAGAGGATTGATTTTTACTTTGGGGATTAACATCATGAGAACTGGCCCTTGAAGTAGTTTCCACTGAAACAGAGACTGAATTCTCATCGACTTCAGCATGAAAACAGTCTGACCGCAACTCCTCCAGTGCTTGGTTTTATTGTTTTGGAAATATGTTTCTTATTAGAAAGTGTTTGCTTTAGTTAATAATATTTACAGAGACAAAGGGACCGGGGAGGTGGTTAATAATTGGCAGAAGTTGATAGTTTTCATAACGGAACAGAAGGTTCTTTTATTAATCAGTGGGAAGAAGAGCAGCAGAGGGATTAGAGAGAAGCAGGCCAGCTAAGTAGCTCTGCTAATTGCGCGCGACTGCAAATGAAGCAGCAGAGCCGTGCTGGTCAGCTGGGAGACAGGACCCCACGGCCTGAGAGCATCCAGCATCGCACCGGCTCGCCTCGCCAGTCCCCACGGTGAGGCTGTAAAAGCGGACGACTGTAGCAGCCTCTAGCAAAGAGCACGGACGAGCACCAGCATACACGCCAGTGAGGAATAAACCAGCCACAGTGGTGCAGATGACAGATAAATAAAAGCCTATCTCCGTTCGGATCTGATTGCCTGTAAATCAGAACCAATTGCTCCTAACAGAGGTGGTGACAGACCAAAGCCAACATCAGTTCTTATGGCGCTCGCTCCTTCTGCTCTGCTGGTGAGCAGCTTGCAGTCTGCTTTGCGGGGAGGGCTCTTCCAAGGGGGGATGCTTTCCACGGGGTGGTGCGTACTGATAGCAGGCAGTGATGGTAGGTGAGCATGCTGTCACTGCTTCAGGAATTTTGTGCTCTTAGCAGCATTTTTTAATTAAAGAGGCGGTGGGAATTTAAAGCAAATAGACTATATCCGTGTTCAGATGGCTGCCTTTGCATGGAATCTTCTGAAACGCAGGAGGCTCAGATGGTAAATTTGGTAAATTTTAATTTTATTTTATTTTTTAATTTAATGCCTTTGAAATTCAAATTTCCTCTAGGGTAATGTTTCTACTTTAATAGGAAAAGTTGTGGCATTCCATGAGCTATGAAGCTACGGCAGAGGAGGAGAGGAGAAGGCACCTCTGTAAAGCTCTCCTGCTGCTTGGCTCTTGGTGTTATTGTTGGCACTGCAGCAGCCCTGGGCTGCACGGGGAGCATGCATAGCTATACCCCACGACAGAGTATTTTCTCCCAGGAATATCCTGACCTCAGCAGAGGAAGCAATTTCACTGGCAGGCTGAAATATCCCCAGTGACTCTGTTTGATTATGTCTCTGGTTTACATTTGCATTCCAGGATGAGGAATGTTTCTTCTACAGGACTCATGGGTGGTTTGTAGAAGCTAAAGCTATTTTGGTGTCTGTCTTCCTCTTCTTTCTTAGTAGGTACTGGGACTGGAGTAAGCAGGGACTACTATTTCAAAGTCAGTTTGTATTAGACATTAAAAAAAAAAAAAGGAAGGAAACAGGAAAAAGAAAAAAAAAGCAATGAGATGTGGGAAAATCCCAGCTGTTGAACCAGAGCTGGTATAAATCAGTGTAAGGGTGATTACACTGCACACGGTAAGGTGGGGGATGTTTTGCTGATTCACAGTAACTGAGAATTTGGCACCCAACTCATCTGTGAAAAATAATGGGAGATGGAATTAAAAGCCACAGACTAGTTCTTTACAATATCAGCTTGATGCTTGATGCTATTCCAGTGGAGCAGAAAATGACACATTTTAATAATTTATGGCTTTTTCGAGAAAAAAAAAAACACACAACAGTGACTAACTATACAGCTAAAATCCAAACAAAGCAGCTAATTTGCAATGTTTCAATCACTTTTAGCAATGCATTTCTGGAAAACAATTTTCTATTTTACTGGTTATGGAAAATTAATCAAATGTTTGATGATTTGTATCCCGCTGTCGTTGTCTTCCCTTCATTTCTCCGCTCTACGTTCTTTAACTTCAGCAAGTGTCATTTCTAAAGGGAACAGCATGAGCAGGGGGCCTCCCACCTACATCTACGGGTCTTTTATCAGTGTTTTTAAATGACTGTTCAGTAGGTAGGCTGCTACAAGCCTGTTAAATTTACCTGCTAACTACTGTCAGCTCCTTCTTCAGACACGGATGGAGATGACTAGAGCATTTTGATCCATATGCACGAATGTACACGTGTGTGTGTATGTGTGAGAAATACTTTGGCACCAGTTCAGGATGGGACCAGGAAGGTTTTTTACAGACGATATTCTAAGTTTAATGGACAGCAGCTCCATTCATACAAGATGGAGGTGATGGGTAGTTGACGTTTTCTCTTTCAACATCTGGGATTTAGCATTAAGAGCTCCAGTTCTCTCTAATAGCTTCTGTGGAGTATCCAAAAACTACTAAAAGGTTATTTAATTTTCTCAAGTCCATAGGGATTTTCTGGGGGGGGCTGAGCAAGACTGCCTGTTGATTCTCTGAGCAGCTTCCACAATGTGATAGGACTAGAAAAGCCCTTTGAATTTCCAGGAGTGCGTACAAATGGTTTTGTTGTGCTTGCAGCTTGTCTGGCTTTGCTTCTGCCCTGGATAGGGCAGATTATATCCTAGATGATCTAGACAGTGGTGGTGTTGTTGCTGTGGTTTTAATAAAATCTATCAGAAAGCCTTCTAGGTCTTTTCCTAATCTGTGTTATGCATTTATTCGCTATTGCCGTACTATCTGTGTGCTTCGCTAACTGTAATGCAGAGGAACGAGTTAGGGAGAGGCTTTTATCTCCTACTTGGTAAGTGAGGAAAGAAGAAGGAAGGCAATGAAAAGTAACAGGCTTTAAGAAATTGTTTCAACAAAGATGATGCAGGATGTTGAGACAAAGTTGGACACAACACATCGAGACCAACCCATAAGATTTCTAACTGCAATGGAGTAGCAGAGGCAGATAACCGGATATCTTTATATATCACGGGGAATCCTGAAGTCAGGGGCAGCAGAATGCTGCCTGCAGTAGGAGAGACCCGTCCGTACATGTGTGTGACTGGTTTACATTGCCTCGTGATTGACTCTGGTGAAAACAAAACTCTGCATGTAGCAGTCTCATCTTCTACTTTGTCATGCGAGGCAGGTGAAACAGGATGTTCTTGGAAGTTTTTTATCAGAATTAAGCTAATAACTTGCTTGAAGTTGGAGAGCAGCTGGGAGGGGGAGGGGACGCATGGGGTGAACATGTCCTGCTCTTGTACTCATGGTTTCCTCTCTTTTTTTTTTTCTCTTTTGCAGTGAGTATGTTTTTGAACACGTTAACCCCCAAGTTCTATGTTGCCCTGACAGGCACCTCCTCATTAATCTCGGGACTTATTTTGGTAAGTACCAGATATATTAATATCACTTTACAAATTGATTCATGCAGAATGGGATTTTAAGCTTTGATGAGATGTCGTTTTTGTTTTCTAAGCCTACATTTTGCAGCACGTAAATTTTGCCCTTCTATTTCTGTTTAAAAAAGAGAGGAAATGCTTCAGCACTATATTTCTTTGAAGAAAAAAATCTTGAAGGACAGTGTGCCCCGCTAACAAACAACCCTATAATACATCAGAACAAGTGCTTGCACATTAAGTGCTTCCATTGACAAGTACTACAGAAATAACAGGACTGGTGAAAAGAAGAGGAGGAGAGGCACCAACTCTCTCAGCTTCGCTTGCTCAGTTTAGACAGTTGCAGCAGGATTTCCTAGAGAAACAGTGACTAGAATATCAGCAACATGCCTAGTTCTACTACCACAATTCCAAAGGCAGATTATTTCACATCTTCACTTTAAAAATCTTTCTCAATGCATGTCTGCCTATTTGTTTAAAGGTCTAAAGAATATTTTCAAACCACTTAAAAAAAAAACCAACAAACTCCTCCCATGTATAATCCCTGAGGGCTTCATCGTGCAAATCGATGCAGGGGACTGAATCACAATGCCATCACAGCGCAGGAGTCGAAAACAGAGCATTTGCTCTGGATTTTATTCAGTGTCTTCACAGAAACAAACTGAGGTGAAAAAGTCCAACAATCTGCAAGATGTTCTTGGGTATTATGCTTACGCTGAGTAAAGCTGAGAGTGGCTTTCTGCTGACACAAATGAAGGTCAACATCGGGGGCTGGTTCATGTCACCGTGTATCTGCTGACCTCAGAGGAGCTCTCACTTGCACACTGCTTGTTGTAGACAAAGAAATGCCACCCTTCACTCCTAAATGCCTGTGAGACTCTCATCACTTGGATGATTTCAGGTATAAAGCATCAGGTGCACTGCTGCTCTGCCTTGCTCTGGGGTTTGCTTGTGGCAGAAAGCAATTACTTAATGCCTGCACCTTGGGCATTCAGCATGACTGCATGGATCGAGCCCCAAAGCACAGGACGGAGCTCTGGAGACATGAGCAGTTCTTTCAGAACATGAACGCTGAGGTGCAGCAGCCAGACCTGCAAGACTTGGTGCAACAAAACGCACAGGAGGAATGTTAAATTCAGTAATCTCAGTAATCTCGCTCACAAAGGAGAAGTGTCAAAAGGCCAGGCCCCACGAACAAGATGAGGAGTGAGGGAAATACATGGGTTCCACAGGCACAATCCCATATTTGTTGCTGGACATCGAAGACAGCTGGAGGAAGTGGCAAGGAAAAAAATAGTATGTATCTATGGAAATATGTTACAGAATCAAACAGGAACAAAAACCTGAGAGAGAGGCTAGATTATTTGTAACTAAAGTGTTTGTGTATAGCATGATAGCAAATGTAAGTTACATTTTGTACTGTAGTCAGGAAGGCAATTTCTGAGGAATGAGCTCAGTAGGAGACTTGTGAGCAAGCAATTGCTAAGTGCGGTGCTTAGATGGAAAGTGCAAGAAGCAGGTGGCAAGTTGCATTCATGGCTGCGGTATGGTAAAGGGGAAAAGGGCACCTACAGAAGTCTTCCAAGAAGAGATGAGACCGAGTGAGCCTTAGCCAGAGAAATTTCACTAAATGGTGCATGATAGAGTCCTTTATGAATAAATTAAAGGAACAGTGCGGTGATGGAGGTGTAGACAAAGACTGAAAGAAGACTGAAAGCCTGTTTTGTGTTGAAAGCCTTTTTTGTGGACCTTCACTTCTGCTGTCAGTTTTTGCTGCTTATACGCCACCATCCTAAACGTGCAAAAGACACATAGGCCAGGCAGGTGACAGTCAGGAACCCTAGGCTGTAGGGAAAGTGTATGTGCTGAGAGGAACATGTGATCTGTAAACTGGATGATGGAAAAAGAACTCAGCAGGGATGGCCATGGAAAGAAGAAACTGCAGCTTAAGTAGATCATGGAGGATGGTCATCATCAGGATCATCATCATCAGGATCATCATCAGGAAAGACAACTGGGCAAATTCCACTGAGGTAGTGCTAGCCAGTCCCTATCCCAATTATGCTTCAGATTTATTATTTCGTAACAAGATTGCTGTTTACCAATGGCCCTGTAACATGCTGAATTGCTTACAATGCCACCCACTAACCTGTCATGCAGCATTGCAGTTCTGAAGGGTTCTTAGACCTGCTGGTGGTATTAAATGAAACCCTTTCACAAAACAAGCATTCTCCTCTCAAATCTACATCGCTAGGGTATCTGTCAGAATAGATGTACTGATAGCTCTTGGAATTTTCCACCATATGGTCTGGCAGATTTGTTTCCACTACTGGTGGGCTGTGATTCCCAATCAGAAGGAGAAATCACAGCACAGCAGGTTATGAAATGAAGGAAAATTCCATCATTTCAGAAGTGTGGTGACCAATGGGAAAGTGAGTGCTTTTTCTGTTTCATGTTTGGATCATGAAACAATGACTTTGCAGAGTTCAGCTCTGGGGAATTGCATGCTACGTGACTCCTTTGCAGAACAGTGCTCTCCTGTCTTATTTTGTCTCTTACTTTGTTTTCATTCTTTAGGTAAAATTCTGGCCTCACTGTAGATGATGCGATTTGAAGCAAGGATATCAAACCCTTTTTCTTTTCTGGGTAGCTCAGAACAGTACAGAAAAGTCTTTTCTATCTCAGCCATTCTCCTTAACAATTACTTTACAGCACGTAGTTTAAAATGAACAACATAGCATCCTTTGAATTCACCCCAGCACCTATTTTTGACATTAAGAATAGGAACTAAATTAAGTCCCAAACTACATAAAAATATTATATTGGAAACTTGGTTCCACAAGAGTTACTTTCGATTCAGTGAAAAACAGGGCTCTGACTCAGAGAATCCAGTGGAGCTGTGTTGTAGTTGGTGTCAAGAGGCTGAAGTTTGCCACAGGTAGGGTAACACGGAACACGACTGATGTCAGGCAAAGGCTGTGAACTGCAGCTGTGTTCCTAAATGCCACCGAGGTTTCTCAGTAAGGCTGCATATTGAATATGTTACCCCCAGAGTGAAAGTTGTTATGGCATTTGGACTGCAAGCTGATAGAGTCTGGGTTAACAAACCTCAGGCAGCAGTGAGCCCCAGTCTCGAAGCTCCACCAAGAATGCCTTATTATTCCCTGTAAGAGCTTGGGGAAAATAACAAGTTTTCTGCTTTTTTGCAGCTGATGGTGCTAGTGCAGGAAGTCTCAAAGAGGACACAAATTATTTCTTGTCAATATTAACTGTTATTCTGTGTTTATTTATTTACTTGTTCTGCTACCTTTGTGTAGTCTGCTGCAGAGGGGCAGAGAGGTGCCCGAATTCTGCGCGTTCCCACAGATTCTGTGGAAGTCTGACGTTTGCACAGGGACAATCTTTGGCAGCTGAAGACTGATACGTGGTAATTGTTCAAAGCTTCTGCTCTGCTCGGTGGAGGCTGGCAGGTCGGGGAGGGCAGAGGCCTTGTAGGGAGCTCCTGAGAAACTGGAAGCATTTGCCAGGTAGCTGATGAGAGAGGAGGGGTCTGCAGGATGGCAGCCTGTAACCTGCTGAAGGCATAACAACTGGCACCTACCAAGCACTGAGAGAAGTCCTGCAGTTAGGCCAGGCAATACATTATTTTCTTTTCCCTTTCTGTGTTTTCAGAGGCAGGTAAAGTGTAGGTAAAGAGCTATTTTGCATAAGGTGGTTGCTAGCATCGCAGACAAAGGGGCTTTCTCTGTTCAAGAACAAGTAGCATTGTATCATCACAGCCGTATGGATAAACACTCTTGCTTCCCAAAGCAGGATGATCTTCCCCATACTGTCTACTGGGAACAGCCCCTGGGCTGTGATATCCCTTGAACACGTCCAGTCATTGTCAGGGAGAGTTGGCGCAGGCCGGGCAGTGTGCTGACAAATAAACAGCGTGGATGACAGAGCCAGTCCAACACGTGCTCTGCTCCTGTTTTATTTATCGCAGGGGCTTAACCATTGAATGCTCTGCTGTCATCATCCTGCTCCTCAAGGGAGTAAGCCTCATTTAGATCCATTAGATTGGTTGTTACCGCCCCTCATATTAGAAGAGCATTCCAAATCTTACTCCTCAGAGACCTGGATGCCTAATTAGAAGTCTGAATGAGAGCCCTGAGCTGTGGAAGTTGCCTGCAAATGAAATTCTTTACTCTTTCTGCTGAAGACTCAATACGCACACTGGGAGAGGACTACGGAGAGTAGTCACTGCAAGAGAGGATGCCTGTCTGGGATATGATAAACAGGAAAGCATAATTCAGATCGCTGATAGATGTATTTGGTCCAGTGAGAACAGCCATCAAAACCGTCCCTTGTGGACTGATGCATTTCTGGTGGAGTATCTGTTCTGAAAAACGAAGAGGGAAGATCAGATAATCCAAGGGATGCAGAATGGATTTGTTGTTGCACAGAGAAATAAAACAATCTGGGATTGTGAGATCTCGTATGTGAGAGCAGAGATAAGAAAGAGAGGAACTGTGATGTTTTCATCACACAGGGGAAGTACCTGCATAGAGAAGCAAAGACAAAAAAGGTCCAAAACAAGTATCTGAAATGCTTTCAGATTTATGAGTGATTAACCAGCTTTTATTTGACCCAAATATCTTTGCTGCCTATGAGCTGTTTTTTTTGTTCATAGCCACGCACTCGTAGAAGTCATCCTTAAGGGTTTTCCAAAATCAAATATTCTTACATTAAGCATGACCCCCTACCAGACTGAAAAACAAGATTTCTAGATTTGGACTTCAAAACACAAAGCTGAAAATGTTCAGAACAGGTTTTTAACTTGGCCTTTGTGAAGGTTTAAAGATCCTTTGAGAGTCTGGAGTTGTGTGACCCTGATCGGATATGAAAGAACAGGCATCAGCTAGAGAGAACCCAGAGAAATTTGCTACTGGTGTGAAGATGAGCTTCCCTTCCACCCTATGTGTATGAGAGAAATGAATCATTCAGTCACAGAATGGTTTGTGTGGGAAGGGACCTTAAAGATCACCCAGTTCCAACCCCCTGCCATGGGCAGAGACACCTTCTCCTAAAGGTAAATACCACTAAGTGAGGTGGCTTTACTTTCAGAGGTGGTGCAGAAATGACTTTTCTCCCTAATTTCCTCTCTGATCCAGATCTCTTTCTACAGGTAATTAATCCTTGTAGTTCACTATTATTCTGCCTGATGATTTCTGCTGAACTATCAAAAGCTTGTTGACTTCACATTGCCTTCAAACTGGCTGGTACAGTTAGAAATCAAACTTGGTTATAAAAAATCAGGTTTCAAAACAGCTGACGCTGTCTGAGAAAGGTGCAGAAATACTGTGAAGGCAATTTATTGTTTCGACTTCAAAACCAGATTACATATTACCTTCTCATACACCCTGAACAAATCACTCTAAGCAAAGGCATATTGTGGTGATGATTTATGGCTTCATTTTCTAGGAGCTGGTATGCACTGAGATCTGGTTTGTGTTCCCTGGCACTGGATTCACTCAACATTGCAAATATTTCTCAAAGATGTCTTAGAAGATTGAGGAGCTTTAATCCCCCTTTAAAAAGTAATTAATGTATTTGTAAGGCTAAGGAGGAACTTACAGCTGTACCACATGTTTTGACAAGCTCCTGTCACTCAGCTGAACCATAGTAGTGACAGCATGCTTGCATTCTTTCTGCTTGTATCCTCAGTTTCACTGAAATTCAGTGTGACGGTTTCCCGATTTGTGTACAGTTATGCAGGGCAAATGAGGTCACAAGTGCTCTTTTTTTTTTTTTTTTTCTTTTTATGTAAAAGCTGTTTGTAGTTGAAATAATAAGCAGGGAATCATTAACATGTTTTGATTTATTTTTTTTCCTTAAAGAAAGTACAAAGCCAGTTAGATGGCAATCTAACTACCAAGAGTTTTGAGAGGCCAGTCTGGCAAGCTGTACTTCAGTCCCTGACTCTGTTACAGTGATACTCAGTGTCCTGTGTCTCAGTACAAAACTATAATCCTTGATTCCTTAAAACCATGTCCTTTGAGGCCTTGGATAGGCACAACTGTGGCTTGAGTTGTGTTCGAGCTTCAGAGTTGCCAAAGACAGTACAAAAACATACACTCATGGCAGAGCTGTGACTGTATCTTACAGCACAGTCTTTCTCTGATGGTCGGCCATATCTTGGCTGCTTAGGTTATGATGCACTCTTGTATCGTAAGATTTAGATTCTCAACCCTTCAGAAAGCATTGTGTAAGAACATGAGAAGAGCTAAACCCAAAAACTCGCCTGTGCCAGCTCCTTGTCCATCATCCCTAGCATTTGGAGAAGCACAGGAGGTGGTGGATGCCTGGGAAGTACATCAGTGCAGAACAGCATGCAGTGATACTTCCTCGCAGGTCTTCCCACCTGGGTCCATCCCAAGGGAACACACAGAGTGACAAACCCAGGTAGGAGCTCTACATGCTGTGAGGGATTTCAGTGACTTGCCAGGAATGCAGAGTTCACAAAGATCCAGATGTGTTTATGTTCTGGTTTCCCTGTGAGCATCTGTTTATCTTCCCCAGTGCCTGTGACCTTTATCTGTTCACGTTAGTAGCCGTTCTGTCTTCTCCTCATAAAACTGCTTTATTCTTCCTTGTTCATGTCTCCAAGAAGAGCCATTAGCTTGTTTTGGGGACCAAGTGGTCTCCAGGGCTGCCACACATGCTTGTGTGAAGTTGATCTATGGCCACCAGCTACGTTCCCACTCCATCCAGCACAGTTAGCATCAGCTTCTTCCATGTGAATGCTCTTGGATACTTTAACAACACAGCTGGACTTAGGGGAAGCCCCAGTGCTGGGGAAGCTGGACTTAGGGGAAGCCACAGTAACCTTTGGAGAGGAATTCTTTCTTGCTGTGCCCCTGTGGAGTTTCTCCCCTATGGAATGGTTTGAAGAAAAAAAGAAAAAGGAAGTAAACTTTACAGACAATCCTATGGAGACTGAGAGAAGTCGGTTCAATTATATAAAGAGCCCAAGAGGACTTTAAAAAAGCAAAAAATACAGAAATACAGAGACAGTTTTTGGTGACTCAGGAGCGATTCAGGGAAGGCGTGGAGCCCAACGTGAACCTCGCTGCAGACTCTGGGTGTCCCACAGCCCGAAGCCTTGTAAACCCTTCAGGATATACTCATGAGAAGCGTGTGCTGCACTCAAAATCTTTTTTCCTGTTTATGTGAAATAGTCTTCATTTCCAGGTTTATGTGGTTTCCTAAAATGTCTGTTCTTACCCCAAAAATATAATTTCTCTGTGAAAATACAGCAAACGTGTATTTATGTGCATAATTTCAATTTCCAGGGGTTCTTTCAGGCTGTGGAATTTGTTAAGCAGAGCTATGTAAATATATATATACATATATATATATATATATATTTCTGATTTTCTATCTGAACCAAAAGCCTGAAATTTAATTCAGAATCATGCTAAGTCAGGAATACAAAACGAAACACAGCTGGCTCTGTTGGGGGAAAAAAAATAATCCTTTAAAAGGTGTAAGATTGGGTTTTGGGGTGTTGTTTGGTACTTTAAACGTTCTTTAAATGAAATGTGGTGGGATCCTTCGGAGGCATTGCCAGGAAGAGGAGCAAAGCTGCCTTTCCTCACCTTTTTTTCCACTGCCCGTGGAGGGAGGCAGCTGCGGCAGGAGCCCAGCCCTGCGTGCAGCCTCGCCTGGGATGGACGGAGCGGGGCTCCCGTTAGGAGTCACCTCAAAACAACGTTCCTCGCAATGTTAAAAGCCTCCGAAGGACGTGATTTGGTGTAAGGGATGGGATTTTTCGCTGTTGCTGCCGGGGGAAGGCGGCCTCCCGGCAGCAGGGGAGGCGGGCGGGCTGCGAGCCCCCGGCACCCGCGGGGGCGGCGGCGGCGGCGGCGGCGGGGGGCTGCGGCGGGGGCCGCGGTGCCAGTGACGGCTGTGTTGCAGATCTTCGAGTGGTGGTACTTCCGCAAGTACGGCACGTCCTTCATCGAGCAGGTCTCGGTGAGCCACCTGCGACCTCTGCTGGGCGGGGTGGACAACAGCGCGCCCAGCACGGCCAACGCCGCCGGCGGCGAGGCGGACTCCAGCCGCCAGAGCGTCTCAGGTGAGGGGCGCTGTGCTGGTGTCACCCCCCGCGGGTCCCCGGCCCTCGGCGCTGCCCGTGGGGAGCCAGGAGCCACCCCCCAGCAGCCAGGAACCAGCCCTGAGGAGCCAGGGGTCAGCCCTGAGGAGCCAAGGGCCAGCCACGTGCCTCCTGCACAGGGCTGCCCCATTAATCCCTTGCCCTGACCGACGCCACTCGCCCAGGCTGAGGTGCTGAGGTGGCGACTTGCTCCCCTCCTGAAGCCTCCCCGCATGCCTTACGCTTGCTCTTTCTGCCATATTGTTTCTAAAGGCTTTTCCTTTTAGTTCTTCCCAGGAATTAAAAGCACATATAAAAATATGGGAAGCACATTGTCAGAAATGATCAGAAAAACTGATTGCCCACCTGCTACTTTGCTTCATTTTTTAGATAATGTGAGCAGTAAGCGAGCAGCATTCAGATTTCCCTTCAGCAAGCAGAAGCACAGTGGCTCTTACTAGCCTAAGGGCTTGTTCCGTTCCTGGCTCTGCTGCTGAGTTGCTTGGTGGCTTTGGGCAAGTCCTAACGCAGCCGGGTTTGAAACAGAGGCCTCCAGTTCAGGGTGCCTGATTTCAGGCATTTGGGATAGATTTTCCTGAGCTTTCACAGCTCCTATGAAATTCAGTGGGTGCTGCCAACCAGGCTGATGGAGTCTGAGTCTGGGCAGTTCAAGTCTTAAAAGCTGTCCGTGATATGCTGAGGCCTCGTTTCTAATGCACCTAATTATTCTGAATGAACATAGGGTTTAGGAGGTGTGTCGACAGCCTTACACGAAGGGTAAAAACGTTATGAGCTGTATTTTTTGCTATAGACTTCTGTTTAATTATAATGAACACGCATATATTTGCTCCGGTGAAAAAGACAATATTAAACCAGAAGTAGCGAGCTCTGACACCTCGCAGTGTGACTGAGCCAGCTGTGTCCTGCCCCAGCTCTCCCACAGACCAGCCATCTCTGCAGGTCTCCTGGTCCCCCTTACAGAGCCGGGACCGCCGAGGAACAGCCCTCCTGAGGTGCATCAGCCCCTGGAGCACTGATCCACCAGGGCTGGCCGGGGATCCCAGCGAGCTGACGGCCCTGCTTGGCTGCCTCTGCTGCCTGGGGCCATGGACTGAGGACCACAAGGGGTGAGGAAGCTGTGACGGAATCAGGCATCTGACTCGAGCTGTAGATACTGCTTCGGAAGTCAGGGAAGGGGTCTCATTGCTTGCTTTCCTCATCTGTAAAACGAGGTTTAACTGTTTCAGCCTAAGCTGGGCACAGAGATTGTAATATTGGAAATTAATTCAGCTTTCACTGGGGATGTGACCCCAGAGTCAATTAGGCTACACTTAAATTTGTTTCCTCTACAGGCTTTTAAAATATATCAGAATTGACAAATGAGGAAAAGAAAAAAAGAACAAATTCAGTTAAAAACAACACATTGTTTAGCAACTGAGGTACCTCTGTCTGTACCTGGCAACTTCTGCTCGTCAGTGCTCATGAAAACAAGCAAACAAAAATTAGCTTTGAACTCACAAGTTAAATAAAGTAAGTGGCCTGAAAAACCCTTGCTCTCCGCTGGATATTCCCACTTGGGGAAGCCTCCATATAGCACTGCAGATTCAGCTGCTGTCATTCTCATCTGAGGAGAGGCCATGAATAGCAGCGCTGCGTGGTGCAGGATATTAGATTTGGGTGAACGGGGTGGCGTGGAAACACCTGTGTGCACTCATCAGCGTGTGCTGTCACACTTCAGCAACTCCGAAATAACTCCCATCATTTTAAAGCAGAAGGCACAGTATTTTGACTAATGAGGTTCACCCAAGCATCTTGACTTTCCTGATACAAAGAAGCAGTCAGGGAGTGGGTTTGCTTTCAGTGCACAGGCTCTTGCTTCTACAAATTCCTCCAACAGTGTCTTTGTACAGTGTGTCTGTACAGAAAGCCTGCTATTCATGCTTCCAGAAAGATACCAGTGCTCAAAACGTGACCATTGAGTAAGGGCCTGAAAGAGTAATATTCAAGAAGTCTGTATTGCCTATACAAAATAAGGACATAGTTATAGTGTGTTACTAGTTTGTAATGTAACAGAAAAGGCAACCTTTTGAGTCTGTCACGCATCCATCCTGGGATATTTCTTTCACTATTCAACAAGTTGAAGATGGCTTTTTCACTTGGTTCACCATGTTTTCCTGCGTAGATGTTTGACTGTTGTAGAATATCACAGTAGATAAGTTCATCCTCAGAAAGTCTGGAAGAATTATTTGGAAGATTATTGCACTGAAACCATGGTATCAGCAGATCCCAAGACAAAAGCAACAAAGATCTCATCGTGTTTAACTACCCGGACAGATGCCAAACTACCCCCAGGACAGGAGGAGGTGGTAATAAAAATGCCTTCTTCACCTCTCCTTTGTGTTCCCCAGCCCCCCTTCCCTTGCTACAGTGTGGAAGTGCCGTGCCCACACAAAGCAAAAATTTGAGTAAGATTAGTGCGATGAATGGTATCACTGCCATCAAATAGGTGTTGGCAAATCTTATTTATTGCAAACAGAGTAAGCCAAGCCTTTGAATGGTACCTCTGGAACTATTAAACCTCTGAGGAGGCTGATATTAGTTTAATATTTACTATGGATTGCAAGTCACAGTATGTGAGAGCTGTCAGATTGAAGCTTGACAAACAGCCGTGCCCTCGGGCTGCACAGGCCAGCAGCTGAACATTGATCGAGTGCTTCTGTGAGCAAACCAGTGGAGCTTTCCGATACTGGCTACCCGATGAAGTGGTTAGCTGAAAGATGAAGGTGTGCAGTCACTGCCTGTATTTGTCCCAGCCACCTTCCCTTTCCTGTGTCGGTGTTTGATGCTCATGTTATGCTGTGCAGGGCCCAAGCCGAGAGCCCACCACCACCTCTGCCATTTGACTAGTTTTTGTGGAGTTGCAAGTGTTATTTTCCTACAAATCCTTTATGTAAAATGCTTTCCCTCCTTGCCGCTTGAGCTTCATGCTCAGAAGTGAGAGCTAGGTCCATGAACACAGACAAAGGCTTCACTTATCATTTTGAGTTTGTCCCTTACTTTAATGGACTAGACAGAAACTTACCAGCATTGTATGAAGCAGGGTGGATACCCTGCCTGAAAACCGATGCAGATCTCTTTAGAAATGATGTTACTGAACCTCACTGGGAAAAACGTGCTGGTTGGTTTTTGGTGATGGAAAGCAGACGGTAAAATACTGCAAGTCCAATGCTGCTGATTGGCTTTTGCACAGCACTGAACGAGGGTCATCCAGGAACAGATTTGTGGTGAAACAACGAGTCTGTGCTGCAAATACTGGGTTTGATCCTGGTTTCACTTTCACAGGAGTGAATTGTCTTTGGTGAACTCAAGAGAACAGATCTGGTGTTAAATTAAAGCAAGAAAAGCTATAATTAAGACCTCAGCTTTTCAAAAGCTATAGAAACCGATTTTTTTTTTTTTTTACTTCTGTTCTAAATGATGTTGTTGTGGATTTTTTTTTTTATCTCTTCCTACCTGTACCATGAAGAATTTTATTTCTTTTTCCCTGACAGAAGTAGATGAAATGTTTATGGTGTTCCCAAACCTTTGCAATTAACTTTTCTCTGCCAATCAACTTGATACTACTTTGTCAGCCCTGGGATTCTGAAGGAATTTAAGTAAGGTCAGCAGATGTTGCGATGGATAAGCTAAGGAAGAATTAAAACTGGCAGTTGCAGCTGAGATTCTCAGTGATTTACAGTATCAACCAGGCAGCACGGTTTTTCTGTAGAAATAACAAGTCCATAGGGATGGAGTTAATTGCTGTTTTTCAGTGCAGTAACCCAGTGTTACTTTTCAGATCTGCCATATGGTAAATGTGAGTCCCAGCACTAATTGGTATTGTCTTTTTCACCTGGCATTTGGAGCGTTGTTGGGGTTATTTGTCTGGAATTACATCATTTATTAACACTAATTTATAGTGAAATTATTATTTAAAAAGGGAAGAACAATCTGCTTACCTGCATCTCTTATGCTCTTTATTTTTTCATTTCACACCTATAGAAAGTAAAAGTTAATTAAAGCTCATTAGAAGGTAACTGATGTTTCTATTAAACCTCAAGTTGCATTTTAATTTGGGAGAGATTCATTATTGTCTGTTTCTGTTTATGACAGAATGCAAAGTCTGGCGAAATCCTTTAAATCTGTTCAGAGGAGCTGAATATAATCGGTAAGTGCTGTGATGTTACAGCTTCAGGTATGGTACCTGGTTAAGGGCCTTAATCGTACATTTCCATTAATCCAACTCAGGGATGCAAAAAGAGACACAACTGTGGACACCTGTGCTCATACCAGTTTTTTTTTCTGTCATTAGTGAAATGTTTCTCAATGAAAAGGAATTTAAATTCATGCACTTGGTATTTCTGTCATTTTTTTGGTGTCCTTAGAAAAACCGGAACACCTAAGTGCAGTGTAGCTGGTGTGCTAATATAGTAACTCTGTTCAAATCAGTTTTAGTAAACAACCTAATGAATAATATCTAGGTTTCCCATAGTCTTGATGCTTGAACACGTGTGTTATAGATTGCCAGTAAGTACTTTCCAACATCCTCATTATCTCATGTTCAACTGCTGTTGCTCCATCACAGTACAGTGAAATGCAGTTGGTTAGAAGATTGGCTAGCATTTCATTTCTAACATCTCGGACTCTACTTTTCTGTAGGTTTTGCTGAATGTGACCTCATTAACCAAACTGTCTCTCTGTTGACATGTTTGCAGGTATACGTGGGTAACAGGGAGAGAACCCTTGACTTACTACGATATGAATCTTTCAGCACAGGACCATCAGACATTCTTCACATGTGACACGGATCATTTACGGCCTGCAGATGCTAGTAAGAGATGTTGTGAGCAACCATTTTTGCTAGTAGGTTAATGATTATTTTGAACTGCTGCAGAAAAAATGCAGTCAGCCATCAGTTCTCACAGGTAGATTAAGAAAGGTAAAGTTTGATCATGCCTGGAAAGCTGTTGCTGTGGTAATATGCTAGATCTGTACAAGTATCTATATAGGAATAAGCTATCAAATTTGTGTCACTATTTTGTTCTAGTTTCTTGCTGAAGTCATGCAAGGTACCACTTACAAGTGTAAAGGCTTATGTTTTCCTCCTGGTTCTTGCAGTGGCTTCAAACAGATAGAGCTTAATTTGCTTCCAGCTGCAGTGTAGTATTCTGAGTTACATTATCCAGGCCCCATTTCGTCTCTGCTGACAGAGGAGAGCTTGTGTAAAACCTGAGTCCTGTGTTTCATACCCTGCCGCAGTTAGAAACGCTGTAAAATGATAATTAAATAAATAAAAGGAACAACACGCTTAGAGCTGAATTTGATATAAGCAGATTTAGTGGCATTAAGCCTTTACTGTTATGTCCACGTGCAGATTTTGGTTCAGCTAAAGTGCACAACAATGATTTTTATCATCAGAATTTGCATCTGAAGAGACAAATCTTAGGATCTCTTAAGAAAGGAGACGCACTGGCAGTTGGGCGCAGTATTCTGAGGGCATAATTACAAAGGAGAACACGGTGTGTTTTTTTTGACACAGGAGAAACATGAATCCTACTTTCTGAACACTGTGGGCTAATTACAAGGTGGTCCAATTAGCCTGGATGTTGTTTCCATTTAACATGCTACTAAAGCAACAGCACATTAAGGAACTGGACTAAGAAACTCATCTGTCCTTGTTTTCTGTTGTGCCCCGTGGAATCTACCTCCCCCAGATGAAAAAGCTGCTTGCCCTCTCTGCATGTAACAATGCAGATAGCATGATTCCTCAGTCAGACTTTTTCATGGAAAAAAGGTGAATTAAATGAAAGAATAAGGCTGAGCATCTGGGGCAGAAGCTCGCATTGATTATATATCTTTTGAGTGGTCACTGAGCTCTTTGAAATGCTCTGGAGTGAGTCAGGCTGAAAACAGTAAATTCTGTTGTTATAATGCAATAGATTCTCCTTGTTACTGCTGTAATGATTGATATACCCCTTGTCTGCTTGGTTTGTTGAATAGTAATGCAAAAAGCCTGGAGAGAGAGAAACCCTCAAGCCCGAATTTCTGCAGCACATGAAGCTTTGGAATTGAATGAGTGAGTGACAACAAAACTTGCATTTATTTTCTGTCATTTAAAAATCCACTTGATGATAGCTTAAGGCAGGGGGGTTGCTACAGTAATTTTTAACCATGATTATAGGCCTGTCACAGGAAGCCCAACAATGGGAGGAAAAAAAAGCACAGCTGCATGTTGTGCTAGCCACACAGAAGATCCTTAGGGCACTGGTGACAATGGGGAGTCTTCCCACTGATGGCAGTGGGCTTTGGGCCCTGTGTTAGCATAGCAAAGTGTTAATTAAGTTGCCTCCTGATGAGTTTATGATATGTTTATTTGTGGGATGGGGACAAGAGAGTTCCCTTTTGGATTTCTCAGTTGTCCTGAACAGAAGCAACAAGGAGGGGCCTCATAAACACCTTTTGAAATATTCATTTGATAGTGTGAGGGAACACGATGTAATATTTGAGGACTTACTTTCTTTGAGTCTGTTATTTATTTTCTCAATCAGAAATGTAGCATTCTGGGATCCCACAGTAAACTCAGTGCTCTGAAGCTTTACTGGCATGGCAAACTATACAAATGCTGCCAGAGTGCATCAGGCAGAGAGACTCCCTTAGGTTGCTGTCTGAGATTACCACATTCTAGAGTTTTATAAACTGATGCCTTACAGATTGCCCTTCACTTGTTTCATTAGAAGGAAAAAAAAAAAAAACAAAAACAAAAACAACAAACACAACTGTTTGTGCCTGGACAGCAGTTTAATCGAAGGAGCATATAGCAGAAGAGGCTATTGCTTGCAGTGAGCTATACACCTATTCCATTCTCCTCACATACGGAGTCTCTTTTTTACCCAGACCTGTTGTTTCCTATTCCTCAAGTGATGACTGTGTGAAACACGATTAGAGGTGGCAGCGGCAGCCTGATTCTGTTTCTGTATAAAGCAGAATCTCATCAGTAATGAGCTACTTGTATCAGACAGAAGTCAACAGCCTATATCCCATCTAATTTCATCTGTTAAAGCTGTGGCCATCGAGTCTCAAGTAGTTACCTAGGCTCCCTCTATAGTCAATGAGAGAGACATCTCAATTCAGCAGCTCACCCTATTCGTAAAGAGAGATTTAAAGAGGTGAAATGAATGGCTTTGTGGTTTTACTCCTTAATAGACGAGAAGCGCAGATAATTATAAATTCTAAATTGTCAGAGTATTTAAAAAGGTTTGTGAGAACAGTATATCGACAAAACTCCTTTGCCTCTGTAATTGGTACATCCTTTAAAGTCTGCATGGCTTTTTATTGTTTTTACTTCAAGTACCTTTTTCACAGTTCTTCCTCTGACATTTTTTACAGATGTGCCACTGCCTATATTCTCTTGGCTGAAGAGGAAGCTACAACAATTGTAGAAGCAGAGAAGCTGTTCAAGCAGGCTCTGAAAGCTGGAGAGGGCTGTTACAGGCGCAGCCAGCAATTGCAGCATCACGGTGCCCAGTACGAAGCCCAACACAGTAAGTTTCATTGGAGGGAATAGCTACATGTATTTTTTAAAAGGGAGAAGTTCTGGTAATGGTAGGGGTTTGTTTTGTTTTTGTTTTTTCCCCTTTGAGAACTGTGCACTCAGTACATTGGCTGGAATATGCTCCTAGAGCCATATTCCTAGAGCCAACATAATATCCTATTTCAGTGTTTTTGCCTGATTCTGTTACTGAGTTGGCAAAACTGAGATTACAGATGCATCTTTTCTGTCATGGCAGAAAATATGTAGCATTCACTTAATAGAAAGGAGAAGGCTGCAGAGCCAAAAGAGGTTTGATACTCAGAAAATGATGGAGACTGATTTAGGAAGTTGCACCGAAATGCCTTTAGCTGTTTTGAAAACATAAGCTCATGCAGTAAAAACAGTAAAGAATGATGCAAACGGGACCAAAGTGCTTTGCCAGCTTTGTCCATCAGTTGTAAGGATAAACACGTACCGCACGTTGTTGTGTGAAAGCTAATGAGACCCATTCACCAGGGTGACATTTGAAAAGCTAGGTGCATTTGTTAAGAAAGGTCACAGAAACATAAAAATTAACAACTGGAATAATTTAGTGCTGTAATTAAAAGTCTATTTTTTTAAAGTTCTGAGTGCGGAGATGTAGGTGCTGTAATGATATTTACTGGGTGTTTCTTAATTCCAAGAAAATAGATGAGTGTTCACTGCTGGTAAATGAACAAAAAGATAAATAAAGCAAACAGATCTAGATTATTTTTAATCTACAATGGCTACCTCAGGCAAACATAATACCAATGAGTTGCATAAGTACAAGCACGGACATATTTGGGGTATCTGTAAGTTTCTCAGGACCTGAATTCACAGCCTCTAGCTATTCCACATAAGTCAAAGATTGCTGATAAAAACTGTGCGTAGTGAAATTGTCTGTCATCTCTGGTCTCAGAAGTGCACACAAGTTTATACCTGAAAGCCTGAGTTTTTATAAATCTTGGGGGCAGTATTTTAAACATTTGTTGGATATCAAATGATATTTTGGATGATACATTTATGACGATTCATTTATTTTTGGAGAAAAACAAATGGAGAGCAGCTGAGCCCTTGAAGCAGTTTTCAGGTTCTAGCAGGCCTATGGTTGTCCACAAAACCTTGATTTGTGCGTTCAATCCCTCCTAAGCACAGAAAATGACAGCAGTTCTATGAAAAATACACAATAAGAGTGATTAAAGACTGTCGTGATGCTTATCCTGGTGAGCAAGATGTCCAAGATATCCTGATTAAGTTTGTGCAGGCAAACGTAAGTATGGTGCCTTTGTAACCTGTGTGTGCTAGATGGTACGTATCACTACCATCAGCATCCAGTTTGACACCCCGAACCTCCAGCATTACAGCAGAGTAAGCAAAGAGCTGAATCACAGAATTAAGTACGCTGCCACAGAGCAGGAGGGGCTGAAAAGTGATGGCCAGCTCTGACCATTGCTTGGTAGAGGGGCTAGACTGTCCCACTCCTCTCCTCTTCCACCAATAACCTCAGTGAGCACCTACAGAAGTTAGACAAGTTCCAGTCTCAAACAGTGCCTTACACACAAGAGCTTCGTGTAGGATTCCTTACATTATATGCTGGACTTGCATGGCTAAAAAGGTGGGCAGCTCACATTTCTTCAGGAAAAAAAGGACCATGGATAAATATGTCTGTAAGGAGACCACAGTTCCTTTCCTCATCTTGCAGTTACAACATGGTTCTGAAATATCTGTTCTGCCATCTCTAGTCCTTCAGGTTGACCTTGGGACGAAAAGAGGGTGTTTCATCTGTAAGGAGTGAAAAACACTGTAATTTTTGAACAACAGCATATTGTCCCATATTTCTCTGTACTCACATATCTTTCATACAGTATCTTACGTTAGACAATGAATTTTAAGAGTAGATGCAGACTTTGGGTACCCAATTTAACCTCTTTCAAAAGATGCTGGTTTATAGAAGGTGCAGACAGACTTCTTTTTAAGGTGGCTTATGTTAGTCACCCCAAATCATTAGTCACCTCTGAAAACTTTGGCCTGAAAGGTTGTCTTGATTTCACAAGTAAATGTGTTTTGACCATTCCTTCTGAAATGTCTGGAAGGGAGCGTGGCCTGAAATTTATAACTCTTGGTTACACTATATAAACATATCGAAACAGATGTAACTAATAAATTGTTTATTAAATATATAGAAAACAATACAGAGATAAGGAATTACATAATATAAAATATAGCTAATGAAATTCCTTCCCTCCCTTATTTATTTTCTCTTCTCAAGTCAGACCGTTCAGCCTGCTGCTTGATCTATCTGAAAATTGTAATCACAGCTTTAAAACAATTTGTAGGCACTTGGAATGCGTTCAGCACACATCTTGTTCTTATTATGAAAGACTTCAAAATGTTAGGAACAAACGAATCTTTATAGACTGCATAGTGTACATGAAGATAATTTGTAGCAGGTGTCCTATATTTTCTGGATATGGTAATTCTATAGCTGATTACCTGTCTGCACATTTCCTGTTGGTCCAGAACGTTAAAAGTTCACATTGAAATTACAAGGAGAGGATGAGAAACCAAGGATCACCAAAAGAGTAAGGATTCTCCAAGAGAGTTATTCCTGTAGCTGGTTAGTTTCTGTCTTCTTTGTTGTCAGGGCACCTTCCAGCATATCGGATTGTCATATCTGAAAGATGCTAATTTGCAATCCATAATTAGCTGCATGAGGAATTTGAAGATGGTGACAGGATAACAAGTAAAGGCTCAGCAAAAGGGAGGGTCAGGGTGTACTTATAATCAGTAGGTAGAAAGGCTGGTGGACTGAAACTGAGGATCTGATTTGCTGCATCTCCTATTAACACACGTAAAACTTACAAAAAAAGGCAGATAAGACACACGTAGTTTCATGGATGCTGTTGTTTAAACCAAATATGTGAGTTGGTAAGTAATTTAATGCTGTCTGTATAACCACAGAGTTTTTGTGTCAGTGTTAGCTTCGTAGGGGTTCCCCTCCCCTGCCTGATTACTTGATGGTCTGTCTAATATCCTACAGTGCTCTCTACCTTCAGATCCACTTATATTTCATAGGTGTACAGCTATCGTGTGGATCCTTATTTAAACCACCATATATCCAGAGTAATTCCACTGATTTCAGTGGTTATGTCACATTTAAGTCAGCTGAATTTGGTAACTTCTTATTACATGATAGCAAATAACAAAAAAATGTTTAGAAAACTGTTTCCTTTTGTGTTAGAATATCAAATGAATGTATTCTTAAAAATATTTTTAATCTTAATTATGTCATTATTAATTGTGTCAATTATGTCTCTTTACTTTTTTGCAGGAAGGGACACTAATGTGTTAGTTTATATTAAGAGGAGGCTGGCAATGTGTGCAAGAAAGCTGGGAAGGACCAGAGAAGCAGTGAAAATGATGAGAGATGTGAGTTTGGATTTTTTGTTTGTTTGTTCTGCTTTGATATGTAGGTAATAGCACAGAGATGATACGCACTTGCTTACAAGTTAGCACCCACTCCTGCAGCAGGCAGTACTGCTGAAGATCATTTTGTATGTGTAATGTACATAAAGACTAAGTTAACAGATCATTTATAAGATTTATAAGATATATGAAATCACAATGCCAGAGGGATGGTTGCCCATACAGGCTGAATTTCCCGTCCTGGTATGTGTGCATTAGAGTGCAGTCTTTAATTATTTGATCGCAAAGTTACATAACTTTTTTTTTTCCCCTGAATTCTCCCTCTTCCACTAGGACATGTAATGAATGCAGCAAACTTAATAAATATGTCTTAAGTATTCTGTTTTCTCTTACAAAGCTGCAGTTTGGCTCTGTCATTGTTTGTCACACTACACAGACCTGAGGACAGCGTTCTTTATTCATGCAAAACCTATTACTGAGATGTCAAGAACAAGTAACCATTCTTGTTTGTTACAATCTGTAACAAACTGACTTCCCCCCTGAGATGGAGGAAGATGTATGCCAAATTTGTAGGCTATAAATTTGAAACCTCAAACAGTGGCAATGTGGGGGATGGCAGGAAGGGCAGCAGACTCCAGGAGGCACTGTACATGTTCCAAGTGTGTAAAAGGCTCAGCGTTAGAGTTAGCTAGGAGTGCTCAGCGTTTCTTCAGGTGGGGCATCCTGCATGCAGATTAGGAACACAGTTCTCTGAGGAGGTGACTTGCCTCACCCACGGCAGCAAGTCTGCTTCGGTGATGGTTTTTGAAACCACTGAGCAGAGTTCGTGATGCTAGTCCTCATCCTAAATAATCTGCCAGATGGCAAGTGGGAAGCAACTTTCACTTCATGTCTCTTGCCGAGGTTTTTCGGACACACAGCTCACAGCTGTCACTCCCCCAGAATCACCAGGCTCCCAGTTAGAGGTGTTGAAAAAGAACTTGTCGAAACCGAACTGTTGTATAGCTAGAAAGAGGAATGTGGAGGAAAGACCTGGGTTTGCAGCCTTGCGGTCAAGGCAGTCAGCTGGGAGAAAATGTTGTTTTCAGTCCAGTCAGCTCCACGATTATTTATGAATTTTGTTACACAGGCACACTGGAATCAATGCTGTACGAAATGTAGGTGGAAAAGCATTGGAATTCTCAGTTCTGGCACTAATATACAAGAAAGATATGATCTTAAATTTCACATTCAAATGTCACACGTCGTAATTATGGCAACTTCTGGAGCTTACTAGGGGCTGCTGAATGTGTTTGGTGATTTGTAGATAGGGCTATGTCAAACAGTGAACCCTTTTGTGAACCCTTCTGCAGCTGATGTCAATATATATGGCTAGCAGCATGCAGAGTACTGGATTTGGGGACTCAGGTCCATCCAGTCCTAGGTTTCTTACGGAAAGTGAGACCCAGAACACTTTGGTTATAAGAAATGGGTTATTGTGTTACTAGAGAGAAAATCGGGTGGTTTTGAAGTTAAGTATAACGTGGCAAGTGACAATGACAGGGAAACCCAAAGTCATCATTTGTTAGGCACTGGAAGGACTGAAAACACTTTCCTCAGTAGGAACATAAAATGGATCATTCTGTGATTCTAACACCATGCTGAAACAAAAGGACTGGATGCAAGACAAAGGAGGTAGAAAGACAGAATGTCAGCTTCTAGAGCTTCATCTCAGATCAATGCATTCGGTATTTTTCCACATAAAGACACTTAGCCAAATCCTCAGAACCACATTTAAACTCCTCTAGAGACCTTTGTTGTGATTGAGCAGAGCTGAGAATTAGCAGGTCCCTAGGTGAAATATAAAAGCAACAGTACCTCAGGGTCACATCTCCAGTCCATTAAAAGCACGAGTAGGGTCACACCAGCTTTGCAGACGCTTTTCTTAGACTGACATGGAGCCATTTATTTCTGATGAATGCATAGCCACCATTTTTTCATGGATGACATAAATAATGCATTTATGAAGCAGTTTGAACATGAATGTGTCATTGGTGGTTTCTGCGTGATTGATGAGGGAGGAGATGGATTTATTCACCCTAAGAAGAATATGAAGAATAAGTTGGCCGGGGACTGCTGAATCCAGCATCAGGGGACAGAGGGTGGAGGCCTTGTTTGTGTTTGAGAGATTGAAAACAGATTTCTCAAGACATGGAACATGATGGAAATGAAGTGTTAAGAGGTTCATGACACCATCTGGGAAATATGATTGGGATGTAGTGAGTCTTTGCCACTTTGAAAAAATAAAATATTTGAGAGTGTTTTAATTCGTTGCATATATAAGGCCATCTTGAGGACATTACTGATGGATTACATTGTCTTATTTCAATTTTATGTCAGAAAAGAGGGAGATCCTGCTTAAAACACCTTAATGGAAAGAAAATGAGTTGGTGGTGGCTTTAATAAGATTTGGGGTTATTGGTTATACATGCTGCTGTTAGGAAAATCCTATTCTTTGGCGTTTTATTAAAGATACTCAAAAACAGTGATTTGTTAGGAATTTGTCGCTTCTGTAATCAATTTTGAGGAAGCATTGTGGTGTTGGCTTCGCTGCTTTGATCTCATTCATTTCGCTGAGCTGAATTGCTCAGAGTCAGTAAGCTGTAATTGCCATGGCGATGTGTAGCTGAGGCACACATAGGTGCTCTGCCTTTGTTTGTGTTTGTGATGATAACTATTTACTACGCTTCGCTATAGAAACCAGCAGCTGTCACTATTTGTATGGACGGAGTTAACTCGTGACCTCATTTTGATTAGCGTGCGGCTGGAGTAACTCCAGCCCCGTCACCAGAGTTACCCCGCTTTTATTCCTCCTTACGCAGAGCACGGTGCGGTGTGCGGGGGAACCAGATCTCTCATCCTGTCCCGGAGGAAAAAGCCTGCGGTGCTGGTTGGTTTATTTCTTGTGCTGATGATGTCAGGACGATTTTAAAGCAGCGTGTTCCAAAGGGGGTTGGAGAACCTGGGGTGTGCAGAGGTGAAAGGCCGTGGTGGCAGCTGGGAGGAGCCTTCGCTATCCCGTCACGTTACATCTTCACTGGGGATAATGCTGAAAGACAAACCGGGTGCCGAGGAGCAAGGATAGCTTTCTGTACCAGCTGCTGTCTGTCTGCTCGTTCCCTCACCTTCACAGTGGATGAAAATCAGTGTGCTGGGCTTGTGGTTTGTGTTTTCCATCGAATGAAAGCAGAGGGGGTGTGGAGGGTACGCAGAGGCCCTTCTTTCTGTACTTCGCGGATGGCTGCGCTGCTGAATTTCCCTGGGTCTAGCTTCTTAGGATTGCTCTGGGGAAGATTTGGGCTGTGGAATGAGCAGGCTGTCACTGAAGGGCGATGTGTGCTTATGAAAGAGAAGGGAGGCAGGCAGAAAGCGTGCTAGGGGATGAACTGAACAGGGAGATGAAACAAACTTGCTCTCTGGAGCGTTTATATCTCCTACACCACAGCCCTGCACTTCTGTGATAACTGCTTTCTGGTCTTAACAAGTATAGTTACTACCTGCTCATCAAGAGCAGCCCTGCAGAGAAGGACCAGAGAGGCATGGCCAGCAGGTCAAGGGAGGTGATTGCCCCCCTCTGCTCTGCCCCTGCCAGGCCCCACCTGGAGCACTGCGTCCCGATGCGGAGTCACCTCATTGCAGGGTCAGAAATGCACACTTTCTTTCTGGGATCAGTGATGTCTGCTGAGAAATTACTCTTCAGTTCATTTTTAAAGGGCCTAGAAGTTTACTGTTATGGACCTAGCTCTGAGAATCTCGCTGAGGATATTTCAAGCTGGATGTGTTTGTGTTCATCTCGGTGCCCAACTGCAATAGCTTTTTTTTTTTTTTTTTTTTGCCGGAGAAGATCCCAAGGGGCTGTCAGTGTCTAAGCAGCTTGCACTGCTAGAGAGCTGCTTGAATATCAATGTGCCGCTTGATAAGCTGTTTAAACACTGAGGCTGCCCTGAACTTTTCAAGTGGTTTAAAAGGTTATGCCATTTGGAGGCATCAAAATGATACTCAGCCACGCTGAATCTATTTTAATGATAAGGGGAGGTTGGGTTATTTATCTTTGTATCACCAGCAGCACTAGTGATTTTTGTTGGTGTGCCAGTTCTTCAGATCTAGCGTACTTCCTTGGCAACCTCTTTTACTGGACTTTGAATGCTGTTTTTTATTCAACATTATCTTGAATTTTCTGTTTCTGTGTGCATTGCTGAGTGCTCTTGGGTAAGATATAACTAGAACGATTTTCTGTACTTTGTGTCATCAGGCAGTGTGAAAGGAAAGAGTCCTGACTGCTAATAGAGATGTTCTGATCCCTAGCAACTCAACAATGCAGCTTCTGCAGCTGTTTGCACCCACAGCTACTGTCTGTCTCTTCCAAATACTTCTGCGCTTTAGGCAAGGATTAGTGAGTCAGTCTTTGGCGCGCGTTACACAGGTCAAGTGAAGCAGGCTTCCTTTGCCTTGAGTGGAATGCTAGCTTTGTGAAAATCTGTAGCATCCATTCAAGGTGCCATTTATTACAATTTGAAGCAAAAATTCTTCTGAGTTCAAGAAGACCAAGAGCTACCTCATGAATTTCAGAGGAGCGCTGCTCATGTGAGCAGCGACGTTTGCCAGTCTCCCCCACAGGGAAGGATCTTTGGTTAACTCCTGTTCTGACACACAAATGGTGCAGTAACAGCAAGTGATAAACACTGATTTCTAACAGTGAAAACACTTCCACATGCCTCTGTATTCAAACATATTTTCTTCTGTAACAGCTGTGCACAGTGTGGATAAACTGGGGGGAGGGAAGATGAGGACATCCTTCATCTGGATGGGATCTTACACAAAATGGAGACTCCCGTGACTGCCCCAGTGCTGTTGGTCCTTTCACTCCACCTGCGAGTCAGAGCCCTCACTTTCTGTCATGCCTGTCATCCTGTGCAAAACCCTCAAAACTAGAAATTCGGTGTCTGTAACCTGAAACTGATGGTAATGTTTCTCATATGAATTGTGCTTAAAATTGTAATAGCCAGGTGACTACAATGAAAGATTGCCTTTTAGGCATGTGTTGAAAACAGGGGTTTTTCTTGCAGAACATGTGGGCCTTCTCAAAAGATTTGTCCAACATATTTAACGACAACTTACACCCAGCTGGAGCAAAATGGCTGTGCTGGGCACGTGTCCTGTACAGCAGCGTACTTGCTTCCTGTACTAAAGCTACACTACACTGTCAGGTTTTGTTTGCCTTACAATTTGTTGAAACATATATTCAGCCTGCTGAGCATATACTGCGTGTTATCAAATCCTGTGTAGCACAGACAATTGCATCTGATTTTTCGTCGTACTCAGTGTATTTACCCAAGGGTTTCCAGCACTCTGATTCCATTAAGACAGAAAACGGAATGTAGTCATGTGGTCTTACAGGGACCCTGGTAACTTGGGTTCCTTTTTTGTCAATCCTCTTGTATCAATCCTCGTTCAGAGGCATTGTATGTCTTTTAATTGTGTTCCTCCACCTCTTTGGAAACCCCTAGCACATTTTTGAGTTACTAGATCATTTCCTTCTTTTAATTGCATTTAAAAGTCTAAAACTATGGCAAGGTTTCTGCAAAGTACTTCATGATAATATAAATAAAGGATTTTCTCCTGAAGAGGGCTATGAGTAATCACTTTATTTTCATGCTTTATAAAGTTGCTGATCTTTGATATATCAAAAATTATATAATTTCTCTTACTGCTTTTATGTGATGCAATTATTTAGTAGTAAGTGTACATCTGGAACAACTTGTGTTCTTCTGGTTTCATGCCATGTCTTCCTTCAAGATCCTTTTTATTCCTGGAATGTGCATTTTTACAACACAGTCCAAATAACAGCATTTTCATAATTATATTCCTTAAAGAACTCAAGTCTTACTCCAAAGGCTTTCATCCTCCAATGCTGCATGTTCTAGCATATTTCCTTAGAGTTTGCGTAGTCAGTAAGATATTTATTCCTTTACTGTCTAATTGCTAATCCTACCTTGAATTAAAGACACATTATCTGTAAATATTTTGGAACACTAGAGCTAAACTTGCATTTGCCAAATAAAAATGGAATGTCAGCTAAATTCTATACCTGTCCCATCCCACAGTGTAAAGTGGAGCCTATCTGTGTGCTAGCCTGTGTTTGCTGACAACATTTCTTCTCTCCTTGCCAGGTGAGCTGGCCAGGGGTTTGTGATATCTGTTCTCAGGTTTTGCAAATCAGCTCCATTGTATTAAGTTGGCTGACAGATAGCTTCTTTACAGCTAGTAATCTAGCTTCAATATTAGGGAGTTTACAACAATACTCTTTACTAGATTGTTTTTAGCCTGGTTTTCTGGGAAAATAAAGCTTACGAAATCAAGTCTCAACTGTTTCTCTCAGTACAAGGAATATTTGATCCATCATTCAGATTCAACAAAATTTGTCAAAGGAAAGGAAATATTAAAGACATCCAATTTCTGCAGCTTTTATGGGAAAAGTAGCTGAATACAAGGAAAAGATCATATTAGTCATATTAGACTAAAGAAAAACTTAGCCATAAGTTAATTTTATTAGACATCAGAGAGTCAATGTGGAATGATGTTTCAAGTGCCTCCAGCCCAAGGCAAACTTCAGACAGAGTTTAAGACATCTGAAAATCTAGCTGTAGATAACGAAGTCCTAAGAAGTGGGGTCTTCTATATTTCTGCTCAGAAATGGCTTGATATTTTGCCTTTTTACTTTGTTCAGTTAACAGTGCTTACAGATGACAGTCATGTACCAGAAAGCAGCTTATGCAAAGTGCTGGTGAACGTAACAGTGCTATCTACAGTGCGCTCTTGGTTCTTTGCTGGTGGCTGACAGTCACACCTGGAAGATGGCAGCTTCAGTCATTTCTCTTCTAGGAGGCAGATTTTACCATTTCACATAGCCACAGTGGGAAGAGATAGACTCGAAGTTAAGGTTGTAAATTCCCACTGAATTTCTCATTTATTTGTTGTTGTTTCTTTTTTGTAAGCTGAACTCACTTACTCATATCTACAAATGCATTCAGTTGAATACATGGATTTTAAAATGCTTGTAGAGAATATATGAATATAAGCAGCAGTGAATGGTTGTGTGCATTGCCCATAAAATACGTGGCCATTTGTACAGCCACAATGCAAATAAAGAATAAATGTGTCAACACCAGGTGATGTATAAGATCATTCATTTATCCACCTCTGTATTCACTTGAGCCCCATGGTCTAGTCATAGTCATAAACTGTAACTCAAGGCTGTTCACTACACAAATGATGTATCATTGCTAATTGATGCATGAGGTTAATGTCATCACAGGAGGAAAACAGATATAGCAGCTAAAACTACATTCCTTGAAAATGTTTCAAAATTAGATCTAAATGACAAAATACTGATGATGGAAATTTTTTCAGGAAAGGGAGTCCTCTTCATTTAACTGTTCTTTGGGAGGTATAACTTGTTCCTCATCCAATAAATCAGACGGGGATTTCCTTGTACCATAAAGCATATTTTGTGATCATCACTCTTTCGTATCCATCAAAAAGTCATTGAAACTACACCCTGCAATATGGATTGGGGTGAGTCTGGAATTACGGCCCTCCCAGGACTAGCGATAAGATATCTGATTGTGTCAGACTTAGTTCCAGATTTCTTCTGCAAACTTGTACTCCCAAAATATCGTGAAAATTAAAAATTACTAATTACCTGCAAAAGCTGCCATTCCTGTGTATCTGCAGTACAGCTAATGAATCTTTCAACAGAAGCAGTTCCACTTGCTGTGTGTGTATGTGTTCCTCCCCAAATGTGCAGAGCAGTTGGAACAGAATAAGGGCTAATGGAGCCACTAGAAATTATTTTGACAAGTTCAAAATAAAATCCTTGCGAGCACGTACTTGGTATGATGCATTTGATATCTACTTGAACATCTCGTGTTGTAAGGTAATACATTCGTGGCCATGTTGTGTTGGCTTTGATATGGTACGAAAGCAAGCTTAGCTCAGAGGAGTACAGCTCTTTATACTGGCTGAGAGTCCAATAATTAGCATTTTATAATGAAATCTGTAGTCCTAAGCAGTATTGAGGTAAGAAGGTACAGTTGCTTTGGTGAGAAACGTCAAGTGCTGAATCTGATGGCTGTCTCTTGAGGTCTTAAGTCATGGAGAAGGATGACAGTAGAGCTTTCGTGTCATCTCTAAGTGCAGTGGTTGGCACTAATATAAAAGTGTCTGTTACAGTAAAGATGAAAAGAGAATGAAAATTGATCATTGGACACCTTGGCCAATGTTAGTCTCTAACATCACAGAAAATTCACAGTTAGGTGCAAAGGGAGCCGTGTGTCTCCTTAAACCGGAGGCCAGAGAAGAACCCCGTGCTGTAATGGCCTGGGGAACTCGAGGGTGCCTTCTCCTTGCCCTGCTCACGGACGGGGTGCCCGTCTTCACCCCTCGGTGTGGGGCATGAGGCCTGCTGGGGAGGAGATGGGAGCTGACCCTTGGCTCTCTGCTGCTCCTCAGCACGGCACAGGGTTTGGCCTGCCCTCAACGTCCAGCAGGCCAATGTTGTAACCTCTGAGGCGTTTTTTTTTTCTTCCCCAGTGTTTCCCCGCACTCTGGGGCCTAAAAGATGACCTGTGGTAATACACTTGCATCTAAGTGGCGTTACTTTCTGGGACGCTTCTCAAAAACCACATTTGTACTGTGAAGAGTATTCGCAGTAAAAGCTGTGTGTTGTCCATCCTGAGATGGCAGAAAACTGAGCTCATGTCCTCTCCTCTTATTTTTTTATTTATAGCAAACGTGCTGTCATTTGTGCAAAGTCAGCGTTAGCACAGCTGAGTGGCTGGTTAGAGGTGTTTTATTTTTGTAACCACAGCATCAACCGAGTTCGTTTTGACTCAGTTGGACTTGCTAACATTGAGCCCTTCCCAGATTAAACCTTCATTAACACGTGTCAGTCTGGAGGTCTGGTAGGCCGGACAGTGACCTTTCTTCTGCTGCTGTCTCAGGCGAGGTTTATCACTCTGACAGAACCTAATTAAAGCTGAAAAAAAATAAAAACCAGTGAGTGATGTCAGTGAGAAACAGAACCAGAGTAGGAACTTTTACTGGCCACGGCACATCTGTGACTGGCTGCAGCTCTTCCCTTTTCTTCACTCGTGGAGGGAAGGTTTTTCTGCCAGCCATTATTCATCCGCAATGAAGAGGGATAATCTTTCTTAATCCCTTGAAGGGGTTGTTTGCAATATGCTCATTCTGAGCTTTAAATCACTTTTTATGTAGGGCTAGATTCTGTCATGCTTTTTCCTTCCAAGTAGTAGCTTCGACCGTTAAATATGCAGCAGTCAGTAAGGACAAGACTGAGAAGTAGTAGGTGCCATGCTGGATCCATAACTGATGGAGCCAGCTGTGTGAATTTTCACCTGCAGTTATTTTTCTTCGTGAGCAAAGACTTAAACTTCTTATTTTTATGGTCATTTTTTTTTATCTAGATAAGCACCAAGACCTGTGGTCCATTTTTTTTCGGAACACTGGAGAAGAAGGAAAGCCTGTAAACTACACAGTTTCTTTTGTGTGTGTGTGTTCCTCACAGGTTCAGCTCCATCCATTTCAGCTGGGAACTTTATGCCCATCCCTATCCCACTGGAATCACAAATTCAGTGAATCAGCTTCTGTCTCAGTGATCATGGTTCGCACCAGAAATTTGTATAATCCATTATACAAAACACTCCTGTCCTTGCATTTTTGATACTTTAGTAATCCTCAAAGTGCAACAGAGTCAGTGCTACCCAAAGAGCCAAATTTAGACAGACTTAGCCCATAAGGACAGATTATTTCTTACATTAACATGTGCCAGGCAAGAATTTAATGTACAAGGAAGAATTTCTCTGCACGTTGCACATCTGATAATCTTCCTTAAAGAGGGAAGAAGCTACAGACATTACCTGTTTCTTATTTTCTAAAATTCCTGGTGAATCTTCACCATTCTTGTTTCCATCCTGTTCTCTGTTTGCGAGATTAAGATTTGGTGGTTCTCATCAGTTTCTCTGTATCTTCAGAAGTATGTTTATTAATTGACAGTTTTCATATCCAACTTAATATTGTCATAAAGACCAAGGCTGACCTGGAACTATTTTCTTTACATGGCTTGTTAGAGTATTCCTGTTCCTGTACACCTGATTCAAGGATTAAATGCATCCTATGCTAAGCATATTTTGTCAAGAAACCTGCTCCACTGTCTGTTTAGAGCTCAGAAATTTCTGAGGTAATAGTGAACTCTGGGAAAGAGTCAGGAATGTGGGGAACTGAAGGGTTTTAACTTGGTGCGTTTTGAACATGAAACCATTTTCCATGTCAATAATCTAGCCCTTTCATATGTTATTGATTTTAGTTGATGAAGGAGTTTCCTCTGCTCAGCATGTTCAACATCCATGAAAACCTGCTAGAAGCTTTGTTGGAACTGCAAGCATATGCAGATGTCCAGGCAGTCTTAGCAAAGTATGATGGTAAGTCCGTATGTATTTATATTTTTTCTATACAGTACTCAGAAAAACAATGTTTTGGTCAAGCTTTAGAAAGTCAAACTTTAAAATTTCAGAAATATTGTAAGTAAAGTGACTTGCACAAGCTTCATACGTCCCCTTACACAGTCCTTGATCCAGAGATTACATACTGTGTGTTGTGTTTTTTTTCTGCAAACCCTGCTTCATTCTCTGTGCAGAGTAGTGGAATTCACTTACTCGTAGCTCTTCAGCACTTTCTTTGCTTTCTGTTGATGCTTAAAGAATGACTGTTTTGGTTCTGTAGACTCTTATTGCATGTTATTCAAACCTTGTCTGAAGAAAGGATTGGTGTATGCATGAACCAAATGGCTGAATTAAGTGCAAAAGCCTACATTTTGATATTTCTTAACTCTTTCTCTAGCTTTATCTTGTTGCCTTTAAAATGTCCTTAATTACTAGATTTTATGGCTTTTCCAGTGTTACTTAAGCAGAGATTTTAAGGCTTTTAACTTCAAAAGTTTTTGAAGAGGTGAATGGAGGCTATTTGAGGTGCTGTTGCATACGTGGCTACCAGTATGGGCACTGGAACCCGTAACCACAGAGCTTTGGCCACTCTCTCTTTGATTCTTTGAATAGACTTCACGTCCTTTCCAGCCTATCCCTAGTTGATCTTCTGTCCCATTTGTCTACTGAACTCCCTTCTACTTCTGCTTTGCACAGTCAATTTCAGCTTTCTTTTGCTTCCAGTTCCTACCAGAGGCTCCTGTTTCAGCCAGTACCATTCACTCCCAAAGCCATTTTCCTACCTCACCTAACTAGCTGTCCCAGTCTGGTTTTCAGGGCAGTGATGGTCATTATACATCTCCTCACCCACTTTACAACTCCTCTTTTACCACTTGCATCTTTTCCATCTACACTTTTCTCTGTGGCTTCTGTCTTGGTTTTGATCAGCTTTGTTCTCTTTGCCTGGACACCAAAAAGCAGAAAAGTGTAACAGCCCATGGAGACAGGAGCTTCTCACTGTGGCTTCAGGCACCATGGGACTTCAGCACATCCTTGTCTTTAATGTAGTTATCTACTAATAACTCTGGGAAATAGCAGACCTGTGGCGGAACAGGAAATTAAATCAAGCCCTCCCAAATCTCAGATTAAACTCCTGTGCCAACGCTGCTTTTGCATGGTGAAGCACTGATCTCTAGGTTTAAACAATACTATGGTGGCACTTTGAAGATGCTAAAACTTGAAGGTGCGTTTTGTTTTCTCAAAAGCGTCTGATATAATCAAAACTGAGGTCAGAAGTATAACAGATGTGGCTTTTCAAAATTGAAACTCTTTTTACTTCATCTGTTTGAGCCTATGCATTTTCAACTCATTTTTTTGCCATATATAAAGAAAGGTGTGTGTATATGCTAGGTATGCACAAGGACTCCACAAGCACAGGCTTAACCAGTATGACTCTTACAGCTCATGAGTCTCAGAAGGCTCATCTCAGGGAGTCTCAGCTCATTTTAGAACTCATCAGCTTCATGTGTTGTAAGATTTATTGGATTATAAAACAATGAACTCATTTATACTTTCCTATCTGCAGTTTCTGTTGGTTCCACTCCACTGCCTTTTTTTTGACTGAGCCCAAACCTGATTTATTGTATTTTGATAACATATGAACAAATTATTTCCTTGAGCAGCCTGCCCCCACCCTGGGCTAAAAAGTTGGATTGCACTGTGCAAAACCTCAGCCTCTGCAAGCAGACACACTGCTTTACTAAAAGCTGTGTGTTAAATAGTGTTTATATTATGTACCTGGCAACAGAGCTGATGTCTATACTCATTATTCATGGAAAAAGGGCCTCATTAGTGGGAAGTCATGCACTGTTGCTGAGCTACATCATTATGGTTTCAGAGTTCAGTGCCTGTCAATAGAGTGCAGATGACCTAAATACTGTTGAATTCTGAAAGGAGTTTTGGCTCCGATTTGACATGGATCCATGTTATTTACAGCAGAAATAGTTATGGCTGCTGAAAAGACTGTTCTTAATGGAATAAGCTTCTGGTATTCATAACAGATAAAGTTTATCTGCTCCTATTTCCTTATTTTTTAAATTGATCGTTTTTCAGTGGAGTAGGTCTGCTTGTTGTGATGCTCAGAGCAAATGATTTATTAACTTCCCTAGGCAGCCCGTCCCTTTGATTGTTATTCTCTGGTAACCTGGGTACTATGTGAAAACTCAGACCTTTCTGGTAATTGAAAATCAAATTAAAAAAGGTTGGAGGCCTGTTTGTTTAGTTGTAGTGATGCAGTGATCCCTCCCTGAAGATCTCCTTGGCTTCTTTTTTCTTTTTTTTCTTTTTTTTTCTTTTTTTTTCTTTTTTTTTCTTTTTTTTTTGTAGTAAATGTCACTGTCTTACTTTCTTGTGAGACTGTAAACTTTCTGGTTTGCAGGAGGAACACTTTGTACAGATTCTCCTTTCACTTACCACTTGCAAAGAAGGAGAAGGACCTTGTTACCATGTAGACAGGCCTGAATTCAGAGTTAACTTGAGAAGAGAATTTATACTATATGATACATAGAAATAAAATGTTTGGTGGTTTTTGTTTGGTTGGTTTTGTTTGATTTATATTTTTTTTTAATGCAAAATGTCTCATTCTGCTCTAGGCTGTTACACTTTTATTTGGTAACTGCTTACTTCAAAGAATCCTACTCTAAATTAGTGTCAAATCAAAATGTAAACCTTTTTTTAAAAAAAAAAACACAATTAGAAACAATCATCTTTATCTTGGAACGTGCACGGTGAATGGGTATTGATCATATTCTTATTTGTTAACAGTTAATATAGAGAAACCAGTTTTCTAAAATGTATCCCATTCAGAGTTACTCTCCGTTCTTCAGTCTCCCTCTGTCCAACTTCTTGTCCTTACAACATATGAAATACATGTATGTAGGTTTTACTTACATTGAACTTAGAATCATATCACAGAATGGCTTGGGTTGGAAGGGACCTCAGAGATCATCTAGTTCCGACCCTCCTGTCATGGGCAGGGATGCCACCCACTAGATCAGGTTGCCCAGCGTCCCATCCAGCCTGGCCTTGAGCACTTCCAGGGATGGGGCATCCACAGCTTCTCTGGGCAACCTGTGCCAGTGCCTCACCACCCTCACAGTGAAGAATTTCCTCCTAACCTCTAATCTAACTTCAAGGCATTCCTTCCGTAGGTAGTTCGTAGGTAGTTGTAGATTGATCAACTAATCACATGGAGTCTTCAGCTATGGTCTCTGGGGCTTTTGTGGATATTTGCCTCAATCCTGTGTCTGTTCATACCATCTGGTCTCTCTCTCTCTCTCTTTTTTTTTTTTTTTGCCATATGATTCTGTGTTTTGCTTTGTTTTGTTTGTTTCTCCAGCTTGTGCATCAACACAAGAAGTCTAAACTAATTGTCTAAACTAATGGTACTGATCTTGCTCTTTCTAATCTTCTATAGGAGAAAAGGTTGCTTCCCCTTTAGATGCATTTAGGATTAAACTCAGTCAAATCAAAGGGGTTGACATGTGTATGATTTTGGGGTCTTCCACCAGTGAGGAAGAAATGTCAAAACTACAGAAAATCCAAACCGCTTTGTGTTACAAGCACAAAGTAAGCCTTAGGTCATCGTGTTCATAGTTTTGCTCCCTCCAACATACTTTCTACCATGTCTTGTGGAAAGAGGGCTCAGGCAATGACTGTTCTTGTGGGAGATGATACCACAGGACAGTAGATCTTTCTGACAAAGTGTTTCTCCCCTGATGTTCAGTTCATATTTTCCGTTATTGAATTCCATCCCTTTACTCTCGCTTTAACCATTTGTATCAGCTTAATTCTTTTTCTTCCACAATGTTTGTATCTTTATAGATGACTGCATCTCTCTTCTGTCACCACTGATCCAGCCAGCACATATTTATGCATTTTTAGTCTTTCCCGTAAGCAGTTCCTCCTTCCACCTGTGCACGAGTTGATAATCTAGTCTGCAGGTGCAGAGAACTGGGGGAGCTCTGTGCTGACAAGGCAAGTGTTGGCCTATCCCTGAAACACTGCAGAGGGAGAAAAACACGGGCTGAGGGAGAGAAAATCAGACCAAACCACAGCACAATGCGTGTCCTGTAGTCCATCGCTTTTTTCTTATATCTTCACATATTTTTTTCCAGTTTGTTGGCATACTTAAAGGTTGCATGTTTAGAAATATGTGAGTTCATCTGGTACCTTAAGTGTAGCCTCTCTTCAATGCTGTATGGAGAAAAGCTAAGAGTTTGACTGAGAAGATCTTACTGTACAAATTGTGGCCCCGGATCTACAGCTTATTTCAGCAAATACTTTTGATCCTATTAATGTTGATAAGACTAGTCACCTATCTAAAGTTAAACCTGTAGGAATCTTCACTGCTGACTTGGAAATGACATGTCCTTTTGGGTCAAAAAAGGGAGTAGTTTCTGACCAGTCACTTAGATTTCCCATTTATTAATACCTAAAGGAATTGCAGCATGCCCATGTTTTCACATGTAGGGCTTTCTGATGACTTGGATAGGGGATGTTGCACCAGCCTGCACGCAGATTCATCATTTCTTGGTTTAGTTGCTATTTTATGAGAGTAAGAAATCCCATGATCTATTTAGATGATGTATGGCATATTCTGGATACCACGAATCACAGAATTAGTGATACTCTGGTTGCAAATCCCTATGCATAGCATCTTCCATTAATTCATTCTCAAATGCAATCACTTACAACGCAAATAACCAGTAAGAATTGGCTTTCCCAGCCCTCCCAATAGCTCTCTGGGGCTACTCCAAAGAAAATGACTGTTAATTAAATTTCAGCTATTTTGTATTCTGTTTGAAGATACAAGCAATAAAGAAGGGAGAGCCTTTTTTAGACTGTCATGTCAGTTCTTACTAAGCAAAAATATCCTGACAATTTTGAGAACAGAATAGCAGTTGCATATTTTCACACATTGTGGGAACTCCACAAGTAATCACAGGAGGGTGGGAAACCGTATATGTGAAGATACTTTGCCAGATGGCTCAGCGAGCTGGACACACTCATCTATGAAAACCTTCACTTTGGTTCCTGACAGAGGACTTATCTCCTACAGCAAGTTTAGACTTGATTTGCTTGCTAAAGTCAAGTTATAGCCAGCCATAATTGTTTTATGCTGTTTTATAAAATACGAAGGTCCAGTTTAGGAAACGAAGCCTAAATTATATGAAGGTTTTAAAGTATTGTAGTGATCAGGCTAGGATATAGAAGAGCTGAATCCTTACAGTCTAATATGGGGCAAGCAAAAAAGAGGAGGGGAGCAGCATGGATCTACTGAGGGTGATCACTATCTCCACAGCAACATAAACACCAACATTTGTGTGCATTTCTTCCACTGCCAAGGGACTGTAGGTATTACCCTCAAATAATTGCTGCTTGCTTATTAGGAGCCTAGTAGTGAAGAGCCCTCCTGGGTAAGGCAGGTTCCCTGCCGATGTATTTACTGCAGATTACCCTTTCTGTGAGCTGAGCAAGCTATTAAACAAAATTAGCTATTTTGTTTGCCCAGTTATTCTACCTGGAAATCTGTCTCCAAACTTGATGTCTTAAAACTTTCTTTTAACCCCCAGCCTACATTTGATGTTGGACTGTTTATTCTTGTGCCAACATTGTCCTTCAACTAAACAGCCCTTCTCCTTCCCTGGTGTTCTCTGCGGGTGTGCATAGGCAATCGTTGTATCATTGCTCAGGCCATATTTCATTTGGATTGGTACACAACCAATCCACAGTCTTTTTGTTTACTTTTCTTGATCTTGAACATGGGTGATGAGATTTGAACACAACATTCCCTTGAAAAATCCCATTGCTTCTGCAGGAATGACTCAGGTGGTGTACCTAAGCCTTACCTCACCTCACCGCATTTCCCTCCTGTGCAGATGCCAGCACCTTACAGTGCATCATCCCGAAATCTATATGCACAGATTTTCCTCAGCTGTTTCCAGCCTAGGAGCACCTGCTTCCTAGTAGAAGACCTTGTTTTGTGATCTAGTGTTTTGTTTTAGTATATTTAACCTCACATCAAGCTCAGTTCCTACTCCATGATACCTTAAGCTCTTATCCTAGAATTAATTGTACTCCTCACAGCTTGGTCCATGTCACTTCCACTGAACATTTGCCATTCAGGTTATGTGGAGCAGTCTCATTGCTTCACCTCATGGATTGTGTATCAGTGACAGAATTGCCATGTTCTTCCTGTCATTCTGTTTGGCTGGCATACCTGCGTCCTGTGTTGAAATAGAGCAGGCAGCTTTCATCAGCATCACAACTGGTTTTCCTCTGCTGCATCCATTATTTGAAGAAGGACAAGGATTCTCACTTTTTTTTTTTTTTTTTTTTTTTTTTTTTTTTTTCTAGGGATTTCTGACTAGCAGCAGATCTACCCCTTGCTCTGCATCATTCATGCAAAATTTTGTAACTGTCCAATCCTCAACAAACATGGCTAGATTTGAACTGAGGGAAGGGAAAATATTTCCTGTGAGACAAAGATGACCTGGTGGCCCAGAAAAACGCTGTACAGATCAGGGGAAAATACGGTGTTCTACTGACCAAATCAAGCCCCCACAAATGACTGCAGGTCATTGTTTTGTTGTTGTTGTTGTTTTTCTTTTGCATTCAGAAAGAAACTCTACCTTCCAATCCGTTTATGATTGAAAACAAGCCTTTAACTAGGGGGCAGAGCCTAGTATGTTCTGCAAAACACCACTTCTGTTTACTGGAAATTTACTCCTAATGCTAAGGAGAACCTGGTGTAAGCAGGGTTACTGGAGGTGCTTATAAATATTTTCTCTTCCTGTCACTGAAGGTGTGCTCAAGTGTGTGTTTGTAGCTAGCTTCTGTTATTGTAGCAATTAAGATATGCATCACCTAGACTGTTCTGCATGCTGTTGACTTTAATTACTTTCATTGCTACAATTACACAATCCAATGAAATCAGAGTTGGAATATATTATAGGGGAGTATTCAACATACTCACTACATCTCACTCTCAATGACAAACTGAGGGACAGATAGTTTCTGAGAACAATAGTCTAACCATTAACTCTCCACTCTTGCAGTGGGCCTGGTCCAGTGCCTTTTATCTACTGCACTATTTATTTTTGATATTTACTGGTGGAAGCTGTATATTATTTCTGGGCCATAGTGCTTTTTATATCTTACTTCTTGGGATTTTCTTACAGTAGTAGCCAGTGTGCTGTGTGCAGAATCCAGCCCTTAGGTTCTTGGTTGTTTTTATTTATTTAACTGTAATCTTTACACTCTAATGCTGGAATATTTCACCCACTAGATAATACGTCTGCTAGGCAGATTACTAGTGTGGAAGTCAATTCTTTATAGAGTGGGAACAAATCTCTAGATGAAATCTGTTAAGCAGCGTTTATCTCTACCCTTCGGGTGCTTGGTGCCAATCTGCTGGTAGAGAACAGGTATGAAGTGGAACTAATGGGTTAAGTCAGGTGTATGGCTGCTTTGCATATCTGGGACAGCATAAAACGGCCCGAGGCTGTCTGGTGAACATTTTGGTTCAAGATTTCCTTAAGAGGCCAAACACCTTAATTGTACTCTTGATCTTTAGCTGCAGTGAATCTAAGAGTTGTTTGCTTGCATGTCAAATCCATTATTACTTAAATATCTGTCTTAACTTGTGTAGCTGCCTTGTATTCATATTAAACTGCTTCTTAGTGAAAACAAGAGGAAGGGATAAGATAGCTCTCAGCTATTTCTTAAATGTTTCATAAACTGGAAAAAAATCACATTTTCCAGGTTACCTTTATGTACAAAGTAATGATTTTTTTCACTGTCTCTGTAAATCACTCTGTGAATTAGTTCTTTAATGAACCAGTTGATGATTGAATGGCAGTTCCTGTGGTCATTAACACAGGTTTTAAAGCCTGTATATTTTACCTGAGTGGAAATTTAAAATCCATGTAACATGAGAGTGCAAGTTCTGAGATCAGAATGTACTCTGCATTCACTTAATAATTTTGCACATCCTATGCATACTTTGATGAAATATTGATCAAGCACTTCTTTCTGCAGACTCTTAAGGGCTCAGATGTTCACTTTTTTCTCTCTTTTCAACAGATATAAGCTTACCAAAATCAGCAACAATATGTTACACAGCTGCATTGCTCAAAGCCAGAGCTGTCTCTGACAAGTAAGTGCATAACAACCTCTCTCCAACAAAATTCCTGATTTAATTCAAGATTTCTCTTAGGTGATCTGCTGAGCCCACACCCTAACAATCTGCTGGGTTAGCAGGAGAATTCAGTCCTGCAGTAAATTCACAAAATTAATTTATATCTAAGAAGAAAAAATGCAGTGATCAAACATTGCAGTTCAAATATTAAAGAAGAAGAAAAGAGAAATAGCCCAAAATCAATTCTTATTTCAAATTTATGTATACTGTCTGGGTGAGCTTTGGCTTCCTAGATAGTATAATGAAGATGTAACCAAAAGATCCTGTAATGTGTACTATCTGGGAGAGCCGTGGCTTCCTGGGTAGTATAAAGAAGATTCAACTGAAAGGTGCTGTGTGGCTCAACCTCTTCAACTTTATATAAACCTGACCTCAAAAAGGTAATAAATGCATGTGGATACACTGGTAACAATGTCATTTACAAATGCTGTGAGAAGACTGCTTAAATAGTGGCAGGTGGATGTAGCGTTACCATGTCAGGGATTCTGAGAGGTAGATAATTTTCATATTTTTAGACACACAAATATCTGCTCATTCCTGTTATGGCTATCTCTTGGGTCTCAACCTTCCAAGGTGCTGAGCACATCTACTCGATACCTGTGGACTTGAGGGCGCTGGCCCACTCCAAAAAGGTGCTCAGCTCCTTGTGAGATTGAGCCCAAAGATCCCAGTTCTGCTCTCAGATGCCTTTACACAAATCCCAGGCAGGAGTTGTGTCCGTGCACCTGAGGGCCAAATGCCTCCCTAAAGTTGGAAAGCAAGTAGAGTGGAAAGCCGTTCTCTTGACTGACATCCTGACAGTTTTTGCTTTTAAAGTGTATGTACACATCAAGATCTAAGTAATTTTCTTTCATTCTTTTTATCCTGTAGATCGCCAGTACCTACTGCAACATCTTTCCTCCCTACACAGCGACTCCAGCTTGGGAGGGCAGGGCTAAGGTTGTCACAGCTTTCCCTGTGGTGTCTGCCTGCCAAGTACAGCTCTGGAGTTAGCCGTGGGGTGTGAGGTGAGAAAGAGATTGCATGGTCTGGTTTTTCATTCACTGGGGCAGATGAATTGCCCGCAGTTTGGGCATGCTACCCTCAATGGTGCTGCGGCCAGTAGACCACCCGCTACTGCTGCTGCATCGTGCTTCCATCCCAACCTGGCCCAGGGGCATTGGGTTGGGAACCTCCCTCAAACCTCCCCAAACCTCTTTTTAGTAGAAACCCTCCAACGATTATTTGGCATTGGGTTTTTTTACTTTTATTTTTTTTCCTGCAACTTCAGCCTTGAATATGCCCCTTAGAAAGGTATCTAGAGCAAATTTAGATTAGTGACAGAGAAAGATCTGACTGAACTGACTTCCTGCCTTGACTAGATGCAAACATGCTTTCCACTTCTGCTGGGATTTTCATTGGCCTTCACGTAATAGATCACTTAGAGTTTCCACTTACTATGGAAGTTTGGAGAGCATAGGAAACTGACGCAGTTTGGTTACATGGGCCCATGATCTAGATTCTTTTTCTGCCTTCTTCTTACTAGCGTTTCTGACCTAATGTGTTTGTTCCTTTGCTTTTCTAGATTTTCTCCAGAGGCTGCCTCAAGGCGAGGGCTGAGTACTGCAGAGATGAATGCAGTAGAAGCTATTCACAGAGCAGTAGAATTTAATCCACATGTGCCAAAAGTGAGTATGGAGAAAATATTGTTCTAGTTGTAAAATTGCTGAGGTCCTAACTCCTGTTTGTTGTTTGTTTGTTTGTTTTTTATATTCAGTTATCACATGATTTTGTAGAAAAGGGACTAAGCAATAGGAGGGCAAAGAGACTGATAATCTGCAATTTTTTTTTCTTCAGGTATTTCACATAAAGTGTGACACTTGAAGCTTGAAATTTTAGCTAAAGTGAGTCTTCTGTGTGACCAACAATTGCATACTGTGTTGTGGTAGTAGATACCACCAAATGCTATGCTGCAGGACAGAACTATATATAGGGACAGATTATTCTTTGCCCAATAGCCATAAAATATCTTCTAGTTTAAAGTAGCATATTCTCTTTATTTTGATGACTACATATAAGAACATGGTTTTGATATGCCATATAAAGAAACTTAGATTTTGAGTTCATGCTATGCTTCAGACAAGTTGCATTAGTAATCCTTATGCAGCACTCTGTCATTAAGCTCTGAGAACACATAGCTCAGAGATGAAGAATCACTGAGGACTACAAAGATCAGTAAAAAAAGGGATTTATGCTTTAATTCCCTAATCCTCGCCCTAGATGTGTATCTCAGCAGTGAGAATCTTGCCTGTGGCTACTGAAAGCTAATTTATAATTTTCTCACCTGCAGTCTGTAAGTTCACTGTAAAGGCAAATTAGAAGACAGATGCTTTTTGGCCCCAGATCTGCCTCTGAACCTCACCGTGCAAACCTCCTTTGGACCAGTGTTGCACTGTGAAAGCAAGCGGCCTTTGCTGGAGAGCAGAAGGCTCGTGTGTTAATGTAGGGAGCCTATTCATTAGTTAGAACTGAACACCAAGTCTGGTCAAAGTACACTCAAAATTTCTTCCTTGTATATGCATGTATTTCAGAAAATTTGTTCCCATTCATTTCAGGAATTAAGTATTCTTTCTGTGAGATATATCTTTTATGCCATCCACTAAATGGCATGGTTTAGCTATCAGAAAGATAGACTGTTTAATGAAATTGTCTACGTTTCTACGTTGACTATGAAAGGAGCAACTACTTTCCATTAAAAGCCTGATTTTTAGACTAGATTTAGGTGAGTCCATTTGTGTTATTAACTGATCTTCTACTTTTGTGGCAAGGTGTACAATGAAAACAGTCAAATTTGGTTCCAAGACTGCTCTTGGATATCCTATGGAATTCTGTATATCTCTTCCATCCCAATGATTTTTACACCAATACAGCCATTGATGCTCTCTTCTACCTGGTTGTCTGTTTGCCTGTCTATTCCAGTCTTGTTCTGGATAATTTTTTTCAAATTCTTACTTACCCAGTTAAAACATACCCTTATTTAAAAAAAAATAGATCACTTGCCAAGCAAAGATGTCAATTTAGTCTTGTCATGAGCTGTCCTTGGAAGCCTACTTGCCTTCATGCTTTTGAGTATTTTTTTTCCTTCAAAATCTTTTTTAACAGATTGTGTACTAATAAATCCACATTAACATACCTTATTTCCCTCCTTTAAATACGTGGTACTCCATTTACCATTCTCATTACCAGATCACTTGGTTTTGAATGGGGATCTTCCTCTTTTAAGTTTGTAGTGCAAGTCTGGCAGTTTCTGGATCCAGTTCTTTCATTGCTCAGGGATGGGGAGACTATTGGCTGCAACGGTTTCCACTTCCGAATACTCTTTTAATGTCCATCCTGCTATTGCCCCCATGCTCAACACTACCAAGAGCCTTCTTTTATTTGGCTTGATTTCCATTGCAAAATCTAATTTAGTGTAAGTTGTGGCAGTTGCCCCTGTAATCTCTGCACTTCCAGACCTTCAAGATGCTGCTTTGCTTGCAGGTCGTTGCTTTTATTCATTGCTTGTGACCCTTGTCTCACTCACCAACTCCTGTTTAGGTGACTGTTCAATAAAAGGCTGAAATTCCCTTTCCAACAAGCATCCCCCATGTGCAAAATGCAAATTTTGTGTTATTTTCTGTACTTTTAACAAAAGTCCAGTCCTCATTTAAGTTCCTCAGTCTAGTTGACATTGTTAATTGATTCCTTCAGTTTGAATTTCACAGGCTGTCATTCTGAGATTAAAAATCATTGTGAAAGGGATGAATTACCAGGATAAGGAGGTACTAATGGGAGCAGACTTTGTTGTTGTTTTTTTTTAAAGTTTATATTTTGACATTAAAACAGCATAACCAGTTGTAATACAGACTAATATACAGCGCTCCTGATTTTGCACTTATATTCTCTTTGCTATTAGCTAAATGCTATAAAGGTAGCAATAAAATATCCGTGATTATAAATTTATGCAGAGTGTGGATATTGCACCTCAGTTTCTGCTCAATTATGATTGAAGTCTCTAGAAACAGAGATAAGCTGTAGCAAGCAGCTAAAAAGAAATCACCAGAAATTGAACAGTGCCACAACGCTAATACGTCTTCAAAGCTTCTTTAGCATTTTAACACTAATGAGTCTCTTGTTCTGACCGAGGAAGAAATAAATTATGAAGTTGACATATTACTGAAAGCATTTGCAAAGTTCTCAGCAGAAGCCTTGAAAGGACCTACATTACAAAGGAGGAAAAAAATTAAATGGTTCAATATATTTACGGTTTCTCTCAAAAGGAGATTTTCCATTTTCAGTGTAATCATTAACATTCATCACATAAAAAAGATTATTACTGGAAATGCATTTTTGAGACGTTTAACGGGAAGCAGCGAATTTTCATTAATGAGATTCTGAGATGAGGAGAGAGCAGGGAACACAGTTCGACCATGCTGAGAGATGTTGCTGAGCTAGACTTGGAAACAAAGGGAGAACGGGTCTGCCTTTGATCCGTTACAGGTTGGTGTAAAACAATCATTAGACTCCTACTACAGTACTGCTGGAAATGTATGGCCAGATTCCAGTCCAGTGTGCCATCATGTCAGATGGTCAGATTTTCCTTCTTACACTTTATTTCAAGCATAGCTTGAAGACCTAGGAACACTTTAAGAAACATTTTGAAAGTCCCAGATTCCCATCGTTACAAAGAGGTGAGAAACCCTGCAAAAGCACCGGTCTTCCACTTGGGAGCCAGCGTGCTCTGGGCATTCCCTTTGTGTTTGTCATGTGAAGATGTAGGCAAAAGAAAATGAAAATGCAGTTACTCTTACATCGAAAAGGATTTCTAATAAGTAAATAGATTGCTTACCCATCACAAGCATTTTTGAATGCAAAGGGGCTGATCATCCTGCGTAAAGGAGAAGGGAAACAAAAAAGCCTAGTAAGCAACCTGGCTTTGGAATTTTGTTCACCAAGTTTCTAGTTATTAATTGAATTTGCTTAGTGTAAGCAAATGGACAAAATCCGAATTCTTCTCTAGAAGATAGGGGAATTCTCTGAGCACTGATGGTGAAAAGTAAACATTCAAACACTGGCTGGTTTCTGTGGTGTGCACCCAACTCCACTGATCCTGGATGACTCCACATTTATTTTGTGTCCACACAAAAATGCCTCTTACGGAGACCTAGTAAGGCTGGCAATCTTTCTTCAGGCAGCCCCCTTTCCAGCAATTAATCTTCTTTTGACACAGGGCTCTCCTTCCATTTCTTTTAGTATGTTTCAATGAGTTTTCCTCCCAGAGACCTGTCCCTTAAGCCTCAGCTACAGGTGATAAATTGTCATTGCTTTTCAGTTACACTGGAGACAAGATGTGACACGTGGAGGTACCAGAACTAGGTTTTAGTGAACAAGGGCAATACAGAGCTCCGTGCATTTTGCCAAATCTATCCAGAAAGCTGGGCAGCTGAGCTGGCTGTGCTGTTTCTGGAAGCTCAGCTGTGTAGTGGAAGGCCAGCTGAGGTGTGTCAGCAGAGATTTCTTTCTTAACTGCAGTGAAAACTGAACCACTGTCCAACTGATCATGGTTTCTCATTCTGAAGACATCTTACCTGTAATCAAAAGGTTTCTGTGCTTGAAAGCCACTTAATTTTTTAAGCTGTACCAGAAAAATATCTGATAGAAGATATTACCTCTGTCTATAGAGTTTGTCTTGTTTATGTTGCTGAGACAGCTCAGCTACAGCAAACTGCAGTTCTGTACCTTGGCAGAGATTGCCTTTGTAAAGAGAAAGCAGGTGACCAGGCAGCATATTTTCAGGCTCCTTTTTAGTAGAAGAAAAACATACCAGTAGCAGATGTAAGTCAGCAGTACAGCAGGAAAGAGAGCAAAGCAAAGAGCTGTGAGTTCCACTAAGAGAAGAATAACACCAAGTTGTATTGCTTGTTTGTGGCCACTTGCCTGATTTTTTTTCAAGCCATCTCTTTCTTAAATGAGATTGTATGCTCTGGCATACCTCTGTGTTAGTATAGCATCAGGCACTGTAGAGTGTTTGTCCCAAGGAAATGTGCTGACACTGGCAGCGTGCTGCTCCAAAATTTAAGAGTTAAACAACAGGAAAAAGTTTTTATTGCCATAGTTGGGGTATCACTGTATTCCTGAGGGGTTTGTATGGAAAAGAGAGGAGTACCTCCTCGGTCATGGGGAGTACACAGGTCATGGAGCATATGAAAAAGTATGTATGTATGCACGGAAGACTTCATCAATATTATTTATATGTTATTGTTGGAGCTTCCCCGCTTCTTTGCAATGTAACTATCTCGAGTTAATGCTGATAAAATACCACAGCTGTGTCTGAGATGTTCCTCAGTTGCGGAACACCCTTTCTGAATCGATTTGCAAGGCTTCCTCCTCTCAAACTCATCCTGAAAAGCGCACCCCTCCCTCCCCCAAATCTTTTCTGCAATTCATAAGGCACAATCATTTTTAAGTTCAGTAAAGTCAGCGGGTCAGATGGTGGTCCATCTATATCTAATCGTTAAAATTTAGGCAGAGGTGTGCCCTGCACACAGTTGTCTGGGGTGGCTATGTAGGCCGGGGGCTGAACTGATGCAAAGAGGGTACCTGCTGAACTTCACTGCAATCTATTCAGTGCAAATATTGATGATACTTTAAGAAATGTCAGTTTTGTGAGTAAACTGTTTCTTAAAAGGTTATAACCAACTATTAACTTGAACACTTTTAAAGATTTACCTGTTCTCCCTTTCATTCTTTCTCATTTCTTTCTTATCTCCTTTACTGTAATTTATTTTATAATGAGAACTGTGTCTCTGAACACACCCGTGGTTTCTCGTAAGTTGTAGTTGCTAATAGAAACAAATAATGCAAACAAATTTATATACCAGATGGGAAAGGAATCCGTCCCGCACACCCCATGATATTACAGAGAAACTGTTCCAGACATGTTGAAGAGAGCTTTTAGCTGCTCAGTGAGACAGTGATTTGTTTTGTATCTCCACCAAAAAGGCCAACCTTGTTAATTACCATCAATCCAATGAGGACTTGTAGTGTGACCTACAGTTGGCTTCTCTGGGCATGTAGAATCCAGTATTTTGGAACTTTGCTTTAAGCTTGTGCTGCTCATCCCACTGGGAGGAAGAGTTCCTGTCCAAACAGTGTTAAATTCTGATGTTCTGGCCTGGAGGCGATGCTGTCACAGGTGCAGTGAGTGTTGCCTGTGAGCAGCCTGAGCTGTAATTTCAGAGGTAAGACGCAGAACTGAGGGAAAACCTTCCTGAGATAGGTTGATGTATTTTCTAACGGGGTACTGAAGTAGCTCATTAATTTGGAATGTTGCAAGCACTCCCAGCAGAGAAGTGGTAGGCAGAGTGCTGTCAATATTACGGAGGAGATAATGAGTATTCAATCAATTCAAGTAAGAGAACTATGAACTCCACCATATTACACCACGTGTACACAACGAAGTGCTTGTACAGCACTTACCACAATGTTTGCACCTATAGGCATTATAACAACAGTAACACCCTTGCAAGTTTCCACAGTCATCCTCCAAGTGCTCATTAAAAGGTGCACTCCCACATGTGGCCAGAGTGGCTGTAGCTGGTGGTTTTTGCTATTTCAGTGTCAAGTAGCCAGCCCAGAAGCCTTATGTGGAAGTACATGCTGTTCCCCTTGTAAATCCTAAAAGATAGCTTTTTGTCAGGAAGAAGTATGGGATGAGGGAAGAGGAAGTCCAGGAAACAAACAAACAAACAGAAACCAACACAAAATTCAAACCAACACAGTGCAGTGGAGAAAGGCTGGGTGAGCCATCTGTTGGTGACAGTAATGGTTGGGCAACTTGAGTATTCACTTGTACCTTGATCACAGCTAGATCATTCTGGCTGGAATTTTCTAGATTGTCTTCCCCACATTGGTCCTTTTTTTAAAGAAAAAAGGTAACCCCATAATGGTGGTGGTGGTGTGTATTGTTTCCTGTTCTAGTTAAACCTCTTCATTTGTCATTGAAAAACAAGTGCAGGTGGAGATGTGCAAGGCTTGTCACCTCCATTTCCTCCCTGATGGCCAACTCTTTGCTCACTGTGGTTATTTAGCCTGTTAACTTGGCTTCCCTTGCACAGGAACCGTGCTTGGGTTCAGAGCCCCGTCAGGATGACTGAAAGTCCCTCCCTGTCTTCCCTCAGTATTCAAAGTTTTGAAAAGGTGATGAAGTTTTATTGCTTTAAATGTAGGATCATGGCTGTGCACACATGGCAGGCCATATATCGAGAGGCACAGGTGAATAAGGGATCTGTCAGGTGTTGGTTGTTCTCTTGGAAAGCCAGCTGGAGTTCACAGTGCTGTGAATTTTGCTGGTATGCTAGGATCTTACGTCTACGTTAGTAAGAACAAGTCTGTGCTCTGGACTGAGGCCTTTGGAAATTAGGTATAAACAGCCAATTTCCCACCCTGTAGTCTTTGATGTTAAAGAGAAAGAAGACTGTGCCTGTCTCATGTAGCATCTTTGATTTAAGTGCAATAGCAGCAACTTGGGAACCAAAATCAAACGTCTTTGGTTTGCCAAGAGCTGCAGATTTTTGTTGCGCGTTGAAGTTCATCAGGCTTGCCTTTGCCATGATAAATTGGCAGCTGATTGAGCAGATTTGGAAGAAAGATTTATTTAATTTCATTTCATTTGACTGGAATTTGCCTTTTTCTCCAGTACAAAATGGTTGTGGGGACTGTGTTCATCACAGTGACAATCTGCTAGAAACCCAGCAGATACCTGAGACTCAGTCCTGTCTGTCAGGTACCTGGGTGGCAGTAGCCTGCAGTCACCCAAAAATGGGGTCTGCCTTGGCTGTGCTAACTGCAAGCAGACCCTGAGCCCTCTCAGCCAGACCTCCAGGAAGGTGGAAGGGCTCTCAGGGCCCTTGAATTCTCCTTGAGAATACAGCAACACAGGGATGGATGTCATTCTAGGATATCAAATTCATTCGTTGTCATGGACTGCCATATCCCTCCTTCAGATGATCGAGCTCAGCCTTCAGCTGGGTACCTTTTGGTACCCATTTCTGCTCTATAGGTAGGTTAAACAAACGGAAGCTCTCACGCAGCAGGCTTGCCATGTTCTTGCTTGGCTCTGTTGTGTTCCTGTAGAATTTGATCTTTATGTTTCTGGATGTGCCTGATGTGCAGTGTTCCAGCTGAGGTCTGCCTGGGGCTGCCTACAGGCAGCATTCCTGCCAGCAATCCCTCCAGAGTAAATTACTTGATAGCTTTTATGCCCCAAAGGTGGGCCTGGCCTCTGTGCATAGAACAGAAACGATTACAGGGCCTGAATGAGACTCGAGCCATCCATCGACTTCATGTGGGCTGTCCTGAATGTCACCAAGCCATACTACAGGCATCTTGTTTGGGAAAGGCGCTGTCACAGAGCAGTGGGGGAGGAGTGTCTCCCGTTTTTGACCCAAGAAACTTTTAGAAATAGTTTTGTCTTTCTGAAACTGAGAAAAACGCAGGCTGAAAAGGTAGTTGTACGTATCAACACAACTTGATGTGCAAGTCTCAAGATACATCCTACCATCAGGTATTTCCACTTGATTTGTTTTTAATCACTGCTAACAAGCAGTACCTAAGAATCAAAAGAGCATGTTTCTGTCTTAATGCTCCTAGAGATAGGACATTCCTTCCTGTTCTTTTTCCCTACAAATAGTGGCATTTTTTTTTCCCTTTGATTTAAATATTTAAATACTTAAATATCTTATTTTTGCAAAATATAAGGAAGCGAGATTTATGTTCTAAAAGAACAGAGCAGTTAGCAAGCAGTCTGCGTCCCACACAGCCATATTCCATTCTGTTTAATGGGTAGGACCTGAGCTTTTAAAGGGGTGACAAATTCACGTAAGCAGTAAATAAGAACATCCCCTGTATCTCTGCAAGCTCGGCAGCTCCCTTGTCAGGTCTTTATTCCATTCTTTCTGCCACTCAATCCCCATCAGACTGCCCTGCCTACTAGGCTGCAGCTTCCTGCACTAATCCACCTGCTCCACAGAGCTCTCTAATTTTTCTGAATGGCTTTAGATAAAATCCAATATCCCATGTTACTCTCAGTGCTAATTCATTTTTTTCTCCTTCAATAGTGACCTGCATCAGAAACACGTGTGATTTCTCTTTCCCTTTGAATTACTTATCTGTTTCCTGGTGTTGCCAGTTCTCTGCTTTGACCTTGGCCTCTTCAATCCCTTACCTGTTTGTCTAGCTCCTTTCAGGCGTCCTCTGGCTGAAGGGATGACTAGCTCTAGGATGCCCTCCAGGAAATCATGCCTGTTGATTCTCCTTCCTCTTGGGCCTTTCCTCTTCCTTTCTCCAAGGATGATTTGGAATTGTCATTTGTTTCTTTCCCCCTCTTTTTGTTCCTCTTTCACGCATCACTGAGCCAGCGTGCAAGTCTCCCATTTGCAGAGGTTGGTATTTGACAGGAGCCAGAAGGGTGCCATCACCCACACCTCTCCGTCACCTTTGATGGGTCACAGCAACCTTCTGGCAAGTGCCTGCACTCGGTTCGTGCCAGTCCTTAATTCTGCAGTCATCTTTCTTCCCAACCAGAGCAGAAACCAATGCATAGGCACAGAGACTATCTAAAGTAGAGGGGCTGCACACTGTCTCTCTCTTTGCTGGTGATTGTCCATACCTTTCTTTTGTACCCTCTTTAATTTCACCAAACTGTTGTCCTCCCTATCTAAAATCTGCAGTCTGTTTCTCATCTTTAACTCTATTTTTGCTACTCCAAAAAAAAAAAATTTCCCTTCCACTGACTGGGACAAAGTAACGCCAATGCTGAGGCAATGTCTGCTGATCTGGTAGTGGTCTAACTCTTGGGCAGGGGAATGAGGGGATCCACTAACTGGGCGAGTTGTTTGTGGGTTTGGCTAGTAGTGTTTCTCATTTTCATGCCATTTTCAATAAGTATTTTGAGTAGCAATCTTAAATATCAAGTACTTTTTTTTTTTTTTTTTGGGTGGAAATCTGATATTTGTTACATTCTGTAAACCTTATTTCTTCGTAAATTGTTGGTAGCCGCTTAGGTGGCTGCCAGCCCTGCATGTTTATAGACCTAGCACCCTGTGGATGGTAATGCAGTAAAGCTACCTGTGTGCAACCTATGACTATGTGCATCCAACTGCTTAATGTCGTCTTCATTTCGTTATGAACATTGCTAATTAAAAAGCTCTTGTAATTACAGTCTCTCTTCTACTTTGAGCTTTTTTTTTTCTTCCCCTCCGATAAGAGAGGCATCTCAGTTTGAAATTCTCCACGGTCTTCCTGCTGCAAGTGAAGAGCAAAACATTAACCATCTGTCAGCGTGTCTTAGTGTTTGGGAATCATTTCGTAATTATCTCCTAGTGCAGTTGCTGATGTTACACATCTGATGAAACACTTATGAAACAAAATGCTTTAGGGAAATAGACCTTTCAGTATGCATTGTAGAATTGCAGGAAGCTTTCTGTGTTTTTTGTTACTCCTGAAATAATTGTACTCTGCTTTTTTATTGCAGTATCTACTAGAAATGAAAAGCTTAATTCTGCCCCCTGAACATATTCTGAAGAGAGGGGACAGTGAAGCAATAGCATATGCTTTCTTTCATCTTCAACACTGGAAAAGGGTAGAGGGAGCATTGAATCTCTTACACTGTACATGGGAAGGCAGTAAGTAATACTTTTTCTTACAAAGAAGCTAATCAAATATTTTTCAATGAATGTCATGAGAAAATGAGAGATTTTTGTGAAGTATAGCATGCGGAATTTTTGGAGGTCAGTTATATCCTCACTAGCACTGAAATACTTGAAATGTGTAGTATAAAGCAAGACAGTATTTTATGATTTTTATTTTTATTTTTTTGCATTGACAAGCTGGAGTGGATCCAGTGGAGGACCACTAGAATGCCTGGGGAGATGGAATATGTGATGTAGGAAAAGACGCTGGGGGAGCTGGTTTTATCCAGCTTGGGAAAGACTTCTGGTGGGTGTAAGGGGAATTTGGCTGCTCTCTTTGGACACCCAGTAGAAAGAAATTATGGAAGATAGAGACAGAGTCCTCTCAGAAGGGCACAACACAAAGACGAGAGGCAATAAACACAAGTTGCAGCACGAGAAATTCAATCTAGACATGAGAAAAAAAGTTTCAGAATGAAAGTGGTGATGCATTGGAACAGGTTGCTGATAGGTGGTGAGATCACCATCCCTGGAGGTTCTCGGAGCTCAGCTGGACGTGGCCCTGAGCAGTCGGATCTAACTTGGAAGGTGACCTTGCTTTGAGTAGGAGGTTAGAGTATATGATCTCCAAAGATCATATATTACCCCTTCACATCTAAATTATCTTATCCTGTCTTTAACGTCTCCTTTTCAGGTTCCAAGGAATTAAAAACAACCATTTAGAAAGAGCCTTTATGGCCTTTTTTATGATGATTTTTTCTTTCTGTAATCCAATCCATTTTTTTCTGCAGTGCTGTCTTCTGCTTTCTTTCAGCCTTTTCATATGTTATCATACCACCAGTTTTTTCCTTCCTCCATTTGCTCTTCTCACTTAGGCTTGTTAGAGAAGGTGGAGGTTGTCATTGTGATAATTTCTACAGAAAGGAACTTACCACTTGAAACACAGCTTAAAAGTGACTTACTGTCTCAGTCACTGTATTAAATGACCTGAACTTGCCTGATCTGCAGGATATGTTTCCTGAGGAAACAATGGCCTTAATTCTAGGTGTGTAGAACACCTTGTTTGGTAATTTGTACCATAGTCATTTGGGGGTTGATCTCTCTCCTATCTGCTTGCTTTTTTCCTGTGATTTCTTCCATTCTGTTACTTTCTCTGTCATAGCTTTCTTCCCAGTGGTTTATTTTCAGTGTTTGTCCTTCTGTAGTATTTCTTTTCCAGATGCTTGCAGAAGTCCTTTAGCCCAAAGCCTCATTATATGCCATCATTATGGAGCAGCGTTTTGGAGAGAATCCCAAATAGATCTTCTTTTGCTTTGTCAGGCTGGGGAGTCCTTAAGGGGCTGTTTCCAAGACCAGCTTTTGGCACTGGAGGCTGGTTGCACTGCAGTCATCCTGCCAACTAGGAAATGTAGTCATCTGTGCCTCAAGGCAATGTGGGGCATTCCCATCTAGCTACATGAATCGATTCCTCTCTTTATTACCCCCCACAGCAAGCTGAATATGTAATTCATTAGGAAATATTGGTACCTTAGCCTGTAAGATGTTAATGACTGTTGTTGTGTAACCTATAAAGAAACATCTCTAAATCATTTTGCACAGCAACTTCAGAGAGAGATGAACTGTGCAGTGGCCCTCAAGAACTTTTTTCAGATTTTCCTTAAGCATGGATAGTCATGGGATTTAATGGTTTCACCAGAATTTAGTCTAATAATCACAGAATCACAGAATTTTCTAGGTTGGAAGAGACCTCAAGATCATTGTAACTTCTGGTCCATATCTTAGTATGGGTAACATTCTTTAAGGATATAGGAAGCTATTTATGTTGCTGTTACATCCTTTATTTGATAAAGGCTTCCTTAGCATCTCTGCCTAATTGTAAGTTAAATCCAGTGGAAACATGACAGAGAAAATAGAGTTAATTAAATACTATTTCGTACCAACAGCCTGCCATATGGGGTCAGTTGCCCTCGCTTTCTTTCATTCATGTGTTTGTCACGTCTTGAAATTGTGCAATTCTGTCAGTGCGCTTAAAATACCCAGGAGCCTCAGCTTAGCAGGTTGTGTGTAGGAAGCTAAAGCACACAGACACGTGTACTCTTCAGCTGTAACCCTGTGACAAATGGGCAGAACTAAGTACAGTGTCTGAGTTAGTTGCTTGGATGCACCTTCTGAATGCTTCTGAGGAGAATAAGGTCATTCCTAATCAAGGTGGCCTCTGACAAAAGTTATCCAGAGTTGTCTTTGTGGTATTTTCAGCTCTGAAGTGCCTACAGAGTGCTTAGTCTATATTCAATATTAGGTCACGTGGTGAAGGTGGCTGTTTAAATTCAACGCAATCCATTCTGCCATCTTTAGCTTTACTGGCCCTTTTGATTTCAGTTAGAGTCTTAACACTACTGCAATTTAGGGTGAGGCAGAAGAGGTTTGATCATCTGTTTAAATATTAAGCCAAAATTTCAGGAAAATACTTCTGTTAGTGATTTTGAAGTAACAAGCATTGAACATCCATCCCTCCACATACATTGTTGTACAGACACTCAAGGTTGTTTCATGTGAGGATCACACAAGGCTTGGTTTATTGGATTTTTACTTGGCTTTTTGGGGGCACTGTGAAGAGTATGAAGGGTTAATATCAGAAGACCTTTACAGCCTGGGCTGTTGTCTAAAACTGCTGGAAATTAAGGGACTGCCTCTTAGGGAACAAACGTGGGGCTGAAAGCTCTGATGCTCCTCTGCCACATGCTGACTTTGATGCTCTTGTGATGTTTGTCAACAGTAAGCACGTGTATTTCCGTAGCTTTAATGAAGCCCTAAGGAGCACTGTTACGCAAGTATGTAGTTGAGGCTCATGGAGTTAAAAACAACTTCCCCCAAATTCTCCTAGTTAGTGTCAGAACAAGAATTCTGGTTTTCTTCTCCCTCCGAGCAGTACCTGATTCAGGTCACTTCAACTCTGGGTTTCGCCTTGTCTCCAAGGCTGCAGATGAATGTCATGTTGAAGCAGAGAGCCAGGAGGAAAAAAGGCCACTTGTGTCCTCCAATCTTCGGTGCCCCAGAGATAGATAGCAGAGCAGGAAATGAGCAGAAGCATGACTACAACTTGTCATTTTCCAGCAGAGAACCTTTTTGTTTGTTTGTTTCTTTTCAAGAATGAGTATAAACAGATTTTTAGAGCAGAAGCTTGTTGAATGAACTTGAATTTTCTGTCATTAGATTCCCTTGCCATCAATGGAAGGGAATAGATGCTGGTTCCTCCAACCTGCTTTAGACATCTAGGTTAGAGTGAGATGCTTCCAACTGCCCAATGCTTTCCACCGACTGAGTGTAGACAACGAGTTTGAATGGAGACATCTTGATGGTAGTTTTTGCTGTTTCTCAAAGTAAGTTTCTCTATCCTTCTCGCAGTTGTCTAACACCTCCTAACTGGCTCTGAGGTAAGACAATAGCTCTGTCGGGAAGCACCGTACGTATCAGATCAGTGGAAAACACAGAATATGTCCTGAAGTTCATGATGATAGCAGATGGATGAGAGATTCACGGCTTTAGACTGATGCAAATCTCCAGAGGAAAGGAGGAGCAGCAAGATTTTGGAAAGTGTGCTTCCAAGACTAGATGTTTGAATTTCCTGGTCCCTTCAGCAAATACTCACTAGCAAGCCATTTTTTGACCTCTGTGGCCTCAATTGCTTGATACCTTCCTTGTGGGTCTGTTAGTGCAGACACTTCATATGAACAAAGAATGCTGTCCCTCTGCCTCTGCATATTCTATAGCCTAACAGATGGAATTGCCATGTTACTTCATAACAGTGGTGCTTGTAAAATCTTACACAGAATATAGTTAATTCGATATTTTTAAAGCAGCTTGCAAGTAAACAGCATGGTTGTGTCCGTAAAGACACTCTTTATACACTAAGAAGACCTTGAAAGAATACCACCTGTCCAACAAAATCTGAGAATCATTCCAAGATTGTATGCAAATGCATTTCTTCTTAATAGTGCTACTGAGGTTGAGATTCAAATTCGTTGTCTCCTGATGCAGATCATGTTCTGACATTAAAGAAAATCATACTAGGACTTCTCCTAGAGGATACATTGCATGAAGAGGTTTCTAGGTTCTTTTGAAAAGGGTCTTGGTAATTCAACAGTCTTTTGCACTTCCTCATATAGAGAATAATTATTAGATAGGTAGTTTTACTTTGCAGAAACACTTAGAAACACAAGTCTTTGATTTACAAAGAGCAGGGGCACGGAATATCTTTTCTTTCTATCTCAGTTTAAGAAGTTTCTGACAACAGAGAAAAATTTATAATGATTTATCATAGTAATCTCCCAAAAAGCAGTGTGTTATGTAGATGCAGATAGTCATACACCTGTAATACAGAATGGCTGCATTCCAAGTCTTGAAATTTAATGTGTAATGTTTTTATTTTTAAACAATATTCAAATACTCTCAAATACAAGAAGAAATACCACAGTAGCTGAAGTTACACTGGCTAATTGTTATTCTGCTTTGAGGATTTCTGACTCCTGTACTATTGCTTTAAACGTAATCAAAAATTAACACACAATTGCACAAAAATTACAGCTAATATTATTTCAAATGCAGTGTGCACAGCTGAAAACGTTGGGGTATTGTGTATTTTAAACCAATTCCTCAGTTGCCTTAGAGCAAGAGATAATGGAATATTATTGCGTGGGGGTGGGCAGCACCTAATATCTAAAATACACAGTGCTTCTAGGACATCTGGTGAGGAAAATATTGCTTCAGTGACTGATGTTCATAGGGACAGTGAGAATAACACGTTGATGACATTTTAACAGTGAGAATAATATATAGGATAATGGAAAAGGAGGCATTGATTGCAGAGCTATAATTCAGTCAAGTGCACTGGTGTTTCCATAAACCACATGAGCATAACTCAGATGGCCTATGACATCACCACAGGCCAGATTTAGTAATCCATCTCCCTCCCTCTGCGTTATTATTTTCAAATTTAAAAGCATGTAGGATTAAGTATTATTTTATCCACGACCTGAAGATTTGTATCAGAAACCTGACTTTATCTGGTGCGTTTAAAAAGAATGTATTTGAGGAACCTGGTTTTAATAATTCGATATTAATCTTTGATTGCCAAATACAAAATGAAAACGTGACTGTGATGGAAAACTGGTTCTCTGGGCTTGACTCATCCACGTTACCTGTATTGCTGGAGTGTGATGGGTAAATCACTGCGGCTGGTAGTGGGTTTTTTTCCATGCAACTTTTAGTATGCCTGATGCACAGAGATTGCAAGGATTGGCCAAAATTCACAAGCTTGTTTGGTCGTTTTTGCAGGCTACACCTGTTATATCAGATACAGTTCTTTCCCTGAAATTTAAAAATTCTGGGGCATGAAAGTCAAAGACAAAATGTGTAAATTTGGCCATAGAATTGTTAAAGTATGTCAGGCCATGATCGTGCAAACATTTGTGTACATAGCTGCAACATGGTCTCACTTGACACTCCCAAGAATAAAAGTAAACTGTTTTCAGTATCAAAAGCTAAGTGTAGATTTATATTTTGGCATTTCATTTATCAATATATAAACTGTTTGTAACCACATATAAACATTTTACTTTTTCTGTGTTTGTTTTTCAAAATTGTCAATGGAGTTAAATGTCTTTGGTGACTGCCACGCTCATGGTAATTCATGCATGGTGTTGTTTTCTTTCCAGCTTTCAGAATGATCCCCTATCCACTGGAAAAAGGACATCTTTTCTACCCTTACCCTATTTGTACAGAAACTGCAGATAGAGAACTACTACCATGTACGTTGCACTTTTCTTATTGTTGGCATCAAAGAAGTGTTTACGTGAGTCTCACCATACCGATTGCTACTGATGCTCTTTAAATTGAATGTGCTGGATTGGAGTAAGCAGTTGACAGCAAGTCTCTGGAGCTCACTTGATTGTTTAAAAGGCAGTTCCTAGCCATAGTTCATGATGATTAGCTATCTTTATTGTTGTCAACAGCATGGAGATAGGGAGTGAGATTACTGAGGAGATATAAATCTGTTAGATCTCGCTGCTTCTCTCTTGCCAAGACAGTGGAAAATATGTCTGATCTTTTATCTAGGATAACAACACATCAAACCAAGAGCACAGTTGCACAGCCGTGTTAGTCTTGTGCAGACACACTAGCTACTTAATTCCAAGGCAAGATCAAACCTGCCTGAGGACGGCTGGATCATTAATGCAGCTGTTATTCTGACAGGTTATTTTGACGTTTTCTGAAAAGCCGTCCAAAATAACAAGAAAGGGTTTTCTTCATGTAATGATGTGTGTGCTATTATAAAGAGATTGATGTGAAAATATCTCAGTCATTTATCATATATGTTTATGGTATGTATTAGCTAAGTGCCAGCAGTGTTCCCAGTGCTCTGCAAGATACAGCTATAAAGACAGATCCAGCCCTGGGGAAGAGTTTTAGAACAAGCAAACGGGACTGCTTGCGGCGCGTGCAGGGGAGCACAAGAATGCAGAGGAAGAGCTGAAGCAGCCAGCCTTGTATACAGTTAGGCTTCGGTCCCACATGTTTTCTCACCAAAGGCAGTGGGATCTGTGAGCACACATGGGACACGCACAAGTGCAGAGGAGACAAACACAGGTTGATCTGAGGAAGGAGATCCTCTCTCACTGTCTCTATTCGGATGAAGCAATAAAGAGAAATCTTTGAAAAAAGTAAAACTCAGCCTGCTTCTGCTGGGAATGCTGGTTTTGAGGGAATGCTGCTTTTGAGGGCATTTGTGCTCTTTGTAGTCTTTCATTCATGACCTCTCTCCTTTGGGCTAAAAAATGTATCACCACTTTTAATGAGCCTGGGTAAACATGAGGTGAGAATAAGATGGCTACAGTACGCTCACTGTGAGGCTCCCCTTCACAGCGCATTCTCACTGATATTACACAGAAATCCTTGGCAACCGACAGTATCTCCCCACCCCATTAGAATCACCCTAATTATAACAACACCTCTTTGAGTGCTCTGCATGCTTTACTCGGAGGGATACTGAACTGGGGAGGGTGGAGTGTCAGGAGATGCAGGAATGACAAAGTCATGCAGAATAGTTCAGCACTCTCGTTCTAGATGCACAATGATTTTTTCCTGTCAGATGTTAGAAGCAAGGGACTCCTTAACAACATACTCGGATAGTCATGTGTTGTTCCTGCAGTTATGGGAAATGCATTTCACTGCAAAATCTCTTGGTTTTGAGTAGGGAAGGGTTTAATGTACTGTGACAGACACAGATGGGTTAAAGCGGTTTGTCGTACCTGTCCACACCCTTTAATTGCTTGCGATTCAAAGGAGAGTCAGCTGGAGTGATACCAGAGCACTGAGATCTGAGAGGCTATTCCAATTAAAAATACCGATCGCATAACTTTAGCCATGACTTGATAACACACAAGAAAAAGAAGTTTGAGGCCGTGTCAAAGGCACGTGCAAACAACTGCACACCAGAAATTGTCGACATAAAAATTGCAAATTATGTGTTGTTTTTTTTTTTAATAATAATACAAAACCCCTAAATTAAACATGGTTTTGGTTTATAATATTTAAATTTAAAATCTTAAGAATTCCTACTGTTTGTATTGGAAAGCACTCCACCCTGGAGGAGCTCAGTCATATTGCTCTGCCATGCTGCTGGATTGCCCTGAGCTTATGTTGCCTGCACATATGGTGAGATGAGACCTGATCACTGAAGCGAAGAAAGTAGGCAAAATGGAAGAGTAATGTCTTGTGTGCATATAAATAGTCAGGGGATTTCGGTATACGGGAAGCTTTGAGGTTGGTCTTGTATCAGAAAAAAATATTTCGAAGTTTGCATGTATCTTGGTTGTAACTCCAAACCATGGAGTGAATGAGTGAAGCAGTCAGACAAGAGTTCACCAAACGTTTTGCCAACCCAGACAGATTTTCACCTTGAATCAGAGCCACCATAAAGGTTTAAGGAATATAATCTTCTAGTAGAGTGCTGCTTGTCCTCCTCCGACCCTGTAATTATTGTCTGTGCTGCTTCCTCCAAAGCCCAGTGAGCAATTTTTTAATAACCAGAGTCAAGGAAATTCTTGCATTCCTTTTAGTATATACTAACAAATAGGTTAAAATTTCACTGTTAAAGTTCATTTTTCAAAACTTTCAAAAGCTGTTGCATTGTTACAAGGATACAAAGAATTGTGAAAATTGGGAATTGAAAATATGTGTTTGTGTGTCCTACAATTAGGATAGCATTTCTTGGTTCTGCACATGTAACCCCCAGAATTTACTGTTACAATGAAGGTGGTTTTACAACCTGCTTACACCAATCCACAACCATGCGGCTGCTGAAAGACTGCTCCCACTGCTGCTCCCAGGTGCACGTTTCTGCACCCAGTGTTTATCAGCATTAGCAAACATGCAGCCATATGGCTAGTCAGTGGTCTGCAGAAAAAAATGGCCATTTTATTTGTAGGTTAGTAACCACTGGGGTTAGTGGTTGCATAGTTGCATTGCAGCTAGCTCTGACATAAGGAAGGCAAAAGTAGTTTTTTAGGTAGGTCAGAGTAAGGTAGATAGGATCTTGAGATCAGAATTACTTGGCAATAAGACAGCTGACACAATAGCATTGGCCTAAGATGTTTCAGATCTTCTGTATGTTTCTTTCTTCAAAAGCGTCTTTGGGTGTCTATGACTGTTTAAAACCATGTAAGAATGTTGTTTGTTTTTACATTCAATGCCCTCTCCTTCCCTCTTGTTTTCTACAGCATTTCATGAAGTTTCAGTTTACCCCAAGAAAGAGCTTCCCTTCTTCATCCTCTTCACTGCTGGACTCTGTTCTTTCACAGCCATGCTAGCCCTCTTGACACATCAGTTCCCAGAGCTTATGGGGGTCTTCGCAAAAGCTGTGAGTATTCCCTGCTGCTGCTCTCTTCTGGTAACTAAAGACACAGATACAGGAAGAGCTGAGAGAAATATTGCTGAGCATTAAACATCTACACATTCACTAATATAAATAAAACATCACGAGATGTCTGAGCAGGGACATTGAACAACTCCTAAGGGTTTTAATCAGTGAAACACACTACTGTCTTCTTGGGTTTACATGGCTCTTTGGTTAGGTTACATCTCTTGTGATTTTGCCAAAAAAGGTCTCGGTTGGACAACGTAATATCTGTGTTCATGTACATAATCCAATAAAATAAACTAATTATGGTTTGCAGAACTCCTCTTTTTAGTGTAGAGCCATTAATGACTGCACCATGCTTCCCAGTGCAATGAAAACTCTTAGAATGAGCAGAAGCAGTCTGCTGTTAACGAGGGGAAATTTCTCTGTTCTTTCCCCATGAAACAAGTATCATCAGTGTTTCCCTCATAACTTCTCTTAACTGTATCCAGGGAAGTCTGTGCTAATTCTGCTTCTGTAACCCACTAAGGATTAATAAGAGTTGGAGGCTGAGGGGGAAAGGCCACGAACTGTTCACATACTTTTTTTTCATTTCAAAGCCAAGAACATCATTGTTCTGGTGTTCTAGGATATGAAAACAAACAAACAAACAACAACAACAACAACAACAAAACACACATTCCAGAACAGTTCCAAGATGATCAAAAAACTGTGTGCTCTTCCAGGAAATGCTGGCTATCCTCTGTAAGAATATGTTTTCTCAAATATATTTATACCTGATGTGGGTGTTGTGGCTTTGTTGCTTTTGACTTTGAGGGGTCAGGGGTGAAGAAAACTAGGCTGAATGGCTTTGTCAAATTCCAGACTGCAAATACTTTCTCAAGCTCCCTTTGCAAGTGAACCAGGTCTTCCACAAGGCTTGTGAGTGATGGATGTCTGGTACAGCAATGGCTCTAGCGTCAATAATTTTGCTTCATTAGTTCTAGAAGACAGACAATAAGTTAAGCTGTAGCAAAAGATACCACTTCTATCAGTAAAAAGTGCTGAAGACTATCTGAAATGCTATTCTTTTCTCTTGTTTCTATTTGGTGGACAGTAATTGTGCAGCTCAGGCATATGTTCCGAAGCTTCTTTGTTAAGCGTTTTTGTTTGTTTTTCCATTCCGTCTTTGCAATGTGTGACCCTTGTTTGGGGGCTCTTTCGGTGTCATCTTCAGTTTTCTGATGCTGCCAGTTAATGAGATGAAATCTGTCCCTGTTAGACTTGTCCCTGTGCTCGTCAGCCCTGTATCCTCAACAAAGGGCGGATGTCAAGCATGCGGCACGATGAGGTTTTGCACTGAGTGTGCCCACTGCAGGCAGTGAGCTGCTGGAGCTGGAGAAAATTGGTAGCGTGTTTGTGTGAGCTTAACTCACCTGGCTGTGGTTACTGAGTGCAATCGGACAGAAACATCAGAAGTTTAATGGTGATGTTAGTAATTGTTTCTCAGTTTTGTGGAGCCTCCAGGCTTCAAGGCCATTTGGGGAGCGGAGTCTCTCTAGAAGGATCTGCTTCCTTGATGTGTAAGTGCAGCTGCCGTTGGTGTTAAACTAATAGAACAGACACCACAGCTCGTGTTGTACATAGGAAGGGCAGAATCCAGGCCTGTGACGTTCCCTCAGTGACTCACAAAAAGGCTTTGCTTCAGACGGCTCGTTCTGGTATCTCCTCTGGGAGAAGTAGCTCAGGTATACGGGACTGAAGAAAATCACGGCAGCCATCTCTTTGAAATGTGGCTGTGTCAGGACAGAAAAGAAAAGGTTGACCAGCCATAGCTTGTCCCTTTCAGTTTTAGGGAAGATAGTTTCATAAATAACTCAAAGATGGATGTGTTGACTGTTGCTGTAGCTACATGCATTGAGTTACCTACGCCTGCATGGTCAGTGCTCATTGCCTTGTGTTCTGTTACAAACAGCACGAAACTGTGGTTTAATGGGACAAGATTATTCTTTCTCCATGCCTCCCAGTCCCAAAAGCGTTTCACAGATGTAATATCATCATCACAGCCCAGGCTTATGTTACTGTAAGTCGATATTTGTTGTATTTCACAAACACTAACTAAGTTAGCATGAGTGGGCGTTGGGAATTGGCTTTGACCTGTTCTCCAGGAAGCATCTTGTTGCACTTCTCCCATAGCCCGTTAACCCACACGCTCTCACTGTCCTGGCACTCCAGACTGATTTGGCATACATACAGATTTGTGAAAAACCTGTGGAGACCACCCCATATGTGGATATCTACTCCATTTCATGAATTAGTCTGCAACAAATCTAGGTGCGAACTGTGTTAATAACAGCATTTAATCTTGTATGTCAAGAGGGAAGGAAGAAGGAGAGAGAGCAAAGGAAATAAATCACAGAAGTGACATTTTCTAACCCCATCTGTTCCATCCATTCTACTAACTGCTGGCCAGTTGGTCAGTTATGGTCAAATCTGACGTGGGGGTCCCAAAGATGTGGTGTTCTGGCACAATTTTGTGAAAATGGGCATCTGGCTGAAAGAGGAAGAGTGGTACCACCAGGAGGGGTTGCCACCTGAGTTCTGAGGCATTACTAAAGGTGGGAGTCCACATGCATGGTGAGACCAGGCCTCACGGATTCTGTTGTTTGCAGAGCTAAAGGAGAAATGCTGGTTACAATGGGAACTAAATCCAGTGGTACTAGGCATGTCCATACAATTTCAAGGTAAAATTCAATTTGCACAGAAGTCTTGATCATCTGTACTTAGAGAAAACTGTTTTTCTCATGGAAAGACCCCCACGTCAGCTAGCTGGCTGTCCTAGGACCACAGGTATGAATCCGGCAGTGACAGACTCCCCAAGGCAGAGAAAGCCCCTGAGTGCTGAGGACCTCCCTGTGTGAGGCTGTGCCTCTGTGGCAGTGCCTTTGAGCAGCCTGTGTTACACCACTGGATGCAGAAGTCCAAGGCATTTTAAAGCTGTTTTCCTCTTCTCGGACGTTGACAAAGGCTCACAGGAGTTCACCAAACCCCATCAGTGCACCCCGTGTTTTGGAGCCACAACTTGCTCTGAGTGCTGCCTGCCAGGTGAGCAGCAAGTGCAGATATTCCCAATGCATCCAGCCAAGTTGGTCAGGTTGCACCTGGAAGTAGGCCTGGCTCTTCCCATGCAGAAATGAGAAGAATCCAGTTCTCCCATTCGAGTGTTTTGTCAGCCTGAGCATAAGTAACTTGAAAGTGACAACAGCTCTGAGCATTTTTGCTTGGTTAGGAGAAGCACATTCCTAGCTTATGCTTTTAGTTTTTGCTAGACTTTCTAATGAGGCTTTTGGAGGTTGAATACATGATTTTGGACATGAATACAAGCAAAACAAATTCCTGATTGCATGGCTTGGATGGAATTGCGCAGTGTAAATGCGTTTGAAAGTCTTCATCGTCATGCAGAAATATAACAATATCTAAATACAGCTCCTTCATAACATGGCAGCAATAAGAACGTGTCTTAAAACTGAGAGAAGTATTAACAAGGGAATCAGTATGTAATGCATCAAGTCAAGTGTCTAGCAGTGCAGTGCCTAGTTACGTCACACCGAATTGCTAAGATGAGTGAAACTTCAGCAGGACTAACTTGTCTTTGATTTGATTCCTTTGTTTGCCTGGGATCACCGGCCTGGCCAGTCTCAGTATTTCTTGTATGATGGATGAGACCTCAGCTCAGCAAGCAGGTTTGCACAGGGAAATCTCTCATCTGCTTGGACCCCTATAGCCGCTGAGGTAGGGAACGTGTGGTCAGATCACAGGGTCAGTTCCTTCATGCAGATACTGGCTATGCCGTGGAAAAGCTTAAAAAGATGCTTTTCCACATCTGTTTTATCAGACAGTATTCAGAAGGTGGGCCTGGAAATCCACTTCTGCCAGCTTTGAAATAGCCAGGCCATTTGCTGTCCTTTAAAGTACAAAACAACGATAGCAAACTTTTACAGGTCTCCCATCGCCAGCTCTGCCACCTCAAATTCCTGGGTTTTCTGTTCTGTGTGGGGAAAGAAAAGGTAGGACCGAAGGGAAGAGCAAAAAACATTAAAACAAAAATGTGTGATGCAGACTGAGCCCTCCTGGGTGGCAAACCAGCCGGATAGGCAGCTGCCAGAGCTGCTGGAGGGCAGGAGCACAGGAGCACCAGTTTTCCAAGGGCCTCACACCATGCCCTGCTCCAGCAGCCTGGTGGCTGGCTACCAGGCCTTGCACCAACCATGCTGTCAGCTGAGAGGAGCCCTTTGTGTCCTGCAACTTTCAGGGCCAGGAAATGGGTTCTTTGTTACCTGTGAGAAGAGAAACTGAGCTGTGGGGTCAGGGTTTTAGCTGGCTCTGTGAGAGACGGGCTGCTTGTGCCTGGTGAGCAAGAATATCGTGGCAGAGCAGGGGTTAGCAAGGAGAAGGCAGGAGGCAAACATCAGCACTTTAGAAGGAGAGGAGACTTTAAGATCGCCCCTGGGACAGCCTCAGCGCACCCCATTTACGTGGGCTCGAAGAAAAGAGAGGTGGCATCCTGAACCACTTGCTGTCAGCAGGGGTTTTGCTCGGACTTCAGTGGAGCCAGGCTTTGGTAGCCATGAATTCAGTTATCCTTTGTAAACCAGCTGATTTGCCAGGTGGAAAAGACGTAGCTCATCTCTGCTCCAGAATCTTTGTTACGGGATGTAATCGACTACTTCAGGAACACAAAATCTGTGAATTACAATAAAACTTACCATCAGGCAAATGAGGCTTAATTGATTTAACAAGTAGGCAATTAGCACTGGTCACAAAGCTGAGTGTTATCCACGTACGTGTGCTGGTGCAAGACTACCACTTAGATGAAGTGCTGCACAAAGAGCAGAAGTTGGCCTCTGATGAGCTTTTTGCATGCTTCAAAATTTACGGGATGTGTTGGAACAGTTCCCAGCTTAACCAGGGGAATGGTTGCACTTGGGCGAGCCACTGGGAGCAGGAATGGCAAACTCTGAGATGAGGGAGGTCAGCGCTGCGTTCATCCAGCTTTGATTCATGCCAATAGCTTGACAGCTGGTATGTAGCGCTACAGCTGCAACACTCTGTTCGGCTGCAGGTAGGAAAGGCTTCTTCTCTGACCTGTGCTTGTGACAAAATCTCTATACCAGCAATGGCCCTACCTGATTCTTCCATGAGGCACAAGTTGACGGTGATACAGGGTGTGCATTGTATGCAAATGTGTCCAAGAAGGGAAAAACGAGTTTCAGTGCTCCCTGTTGCCTTTAAAATGCATGGACTGAATTCAGAACATTAAAAAGAGTGTTTGTGTGTCATGTATTGTCTGATGCCCTCGTTTTGTCAGGAGAGAGACTTCTTACGGGCAAAAGGAGAACACATCCAGCACCAGATCGGCTTTAACACTGACCTCCGAAGGAGACTGAATAGACACGCCGGGGTAGTAAGCAGAGTTTGTGCCTTGTGCTGACTGCGCAGCAGTAACTGAAACACAAATCTGGTGCAGCTCCGTGCTGCTCAGTTCCACTCAGAGCTGTTTGTTTCTGGCAAAGTCGCATCAGCCAAAACGGTGAGAAGGCACAGGGCTCAGAGTCTCGAGGCAGCCGACTCTGCACATCGTGGGATTCTCTCACACATGTGTAGGGCTCCAGAATACCTCCATGGGATGTGCAAAGATGAGTTAAAATTAGTGTAATTTGAAATAAGTGTAAAATGAAATAAAATAAATAATTGTATTATTAAGTAGTTGTAAATAAAATCAGTGCAATGAAGCCTATTTCACTTCAGTAGGATTTGGTTTGAGCTTTTAGTGGCTTCATTGTGTGCCTTGGTCCAGGATGTTAGACTTGTGGAAACTTCTGTAGTTCATCACTTTGATCTTTGTAGAAATGGGGCTCTTCCTTGCCTGACTGCAAAATCCAGAAATCTGTACACATGTAAGGCTCAGAATTTGGCAGAAAGGCTTTATGCGTGAATTGCTTCATTTCTATAATGCCAGAGAGTTTTACAGAAGCAAGCAGCGAGAGTTTGTCACGTCGGACAGCTTTCTCCTGATGCGTATCGTGTCCTGGATTTTGCCCTGAACATGTATCTGTTTTTTTGCAGTTTCTCAGCACCCTCTTTGCCCCTTTAAATTTCGTGATGGAAAAAGTGGAAAGCATCCTGCCCTCCAGCCTGTGGCACCAGCTGACGAGGATCTGAGGGAGCACACCCGCGGACTGACTGCCATGACGTCTTCTGTGCCAACTTTTTGTTGACCACAAGAAAGCATGATAAAAAGGGAAGCAGTTCTAAGACTTAAAAACTCTTCATGGATTGTCTGTTCTCATATGAAAACTGTTTTGTTGTACAAAATACATTGATGTTAGGTTCTATTATATTTTGCCTTCAGAAAAGACAAACTTAAAAATAAACTTTTTGTGTATTGCAGCATCGCTGTCTTCTGGCTTATTCTTCAAAGTTCAGACTGTACTTTGTGTTCTTCCACATCTGGGTGCTGTGTCTGCCTCACCACAACCAGGGCTTGGCTTCCCGCTCGGTTAATGAAGAGACACGAGCAGCCCCACAGCTGAAAGCAGCAGAATCGCTGCCTCTTGTTGCAGAGTTCAGCCGGGGTGAAGCCCTCACCACTGCAGATGGCCTAGGCCAAGCTTCTCGGCATGTACAGCTCCTGCTTCGAGCAGCTTTCGTCTCTTGCTTGAGACAGTGTCAGCTCTCTGGGTGGTTTTAGTGGTGCATCGGGCTTCTGATTCCCATCCCTGCAGACAAAGGATTTGTGTGTAACTTACTGCTGGAGGTGGGAACGTCCCGCAGACACCTCTGCCATGAGGCCAGCTCTAAAATGAACAACTTGGCCTAGAAGTTGAAGGAGGTAGTCCCTGCTGTCAGAAACTGAAAGTGCACCCTTAGAGATGCCTCAAGGATTTCTTCTCAGCTCGCCTCCCAGCTGAGGGAGCATTAATCTCAGGCAGTGGGGAAAGAAAGGCAACTTCGCCAGCCCAACTTAGAAATGTACAACATGGCACGGGGCACTGCTATGGCTTTAAAAATGCTGAGCTATTTCAGGGACTGTGATTAGCAGGAGAGAAATTCGTTTATCAATGAGGAAATTAGTGAGCAAAGACAAACCTCCCGTTATTGGTGTTGCTATTAGGGGAAAGCATCATCAGGAACAAGTGAGTTACTTTAGTTTTTGCCCTTTGGACCACAGGTGGGCTGCTCTGTGCAGGAGCAGGTTTTTGTGCAGGCGAGCAGTGGTGCTGCATTAAAGCAACAGCTGCTGTGCAAGGAGCAAAGCGCCAGCCCCGCGCCAGGAGCGATGGGTTGTAAGAATGAGACCCGGGATGAACGCAGAGGAGCAGAGAGCCCAGAGCTGGCGCCCTGTGGCACCTGGGGGCTTCCGTGCAGGTTTTTCATCTCAAGCCATTAGTCCTGCAAAGCAGCTCACGGTCGTGTTGAAAATAGTGTGGCTTACACCCAGTGTGGGATGTGGCAAATGATTACAGGTGGAGGACAAGGAGTGGAAATGTGAAGTGGAGCAATGTTTATGTTCTCAGCATTGCACCTGAATTGCTAAAGCATCCACAAGGGAATACCTGTAAAGCAGGCACTCCTGGGCATCTCCAGGGGTAAAACTGAGGATAATTTTATTCATTTGACTCACAACCGTGCTGTCAAATCAGAAAGATCAGGCTCGGCCAGCCTTTGGTTGCTTTGCCCTTGTTGGCTCTTGTTGCCCCATGTAGCTTTGTGTCGCTTACTCCCAGCCACCTTAAACACCTTTCAAAGTTGATTTAAATATGCCATACATTTCATAAGAACAAATTGCTGTGATTGAATATATAAATGTGCTTGCACGCCAGCGTATGTGTAGCTGTGTGCAGATGTCTATCAGCAGCTGAGGTACGAGCTTGGCCTGCTGTTGGAGGAAGAGCTAACGTGACAGTAGCTGTGTGGGGATTATTACCTGCACCAATCTGTGTGACAAAAAAAGAATGCTTAATTCCTTGGAACAACCAGAGCCTTCCCTTGAACTCCGGGGAACTTAGAGGAGCTCAAAAATACCTTTATGCGATTATTATTTCTACTATCCATCTCCTTTATAGGCAGTAATGAGCTATGGTTTTTATCTAGAAAGCATCTTTCTGCCTTAATTATTCTTCTAGGCATCTGAGAGACCAGGCAAGTCAAAGGATTTTCTTTTTCATCAGGCGTAGTCTGATGCCTCAGGGTTTCGTGCCTCTGACATGTTTCCTGTGAAGTTCAGCACTGCTGAGATCAAACGCCCAGCACAGCCTGTGATTACCCTGATAGAAAGCCCCTGGCTTGGTGCGGAGATGAGCGCTCCGAAATCTGGTTCGGGTAGTAACTCATCTGTAGTTTGAAGGCTTACGGAGAGGGGGGCTTTTTAACTCAACGTTCACAGCTCCTGGTTTGTTTTTTGTTTGTTTCCTTAAGGACACCCCCATGCAGTTTGGCTGCACGCTCAGCCTGGCTAAAGCTCTTTTCCCCCTTGCCACCATCGAGCGCCTGGCCTGGGGCTGGGCAGGGGGAATTGCCCCCAGCCTGCGGCCTGGCTGCCAGCCCCCAGCCGCTCTGCAGGACCAGAAGTAGGGACAATGAGGGACTGCATTTCTAATTAAAACCTAATTAAAATCTGCGAAGAAGGTTCTGCAGGGCTGGGAGGTGAGGAGGTTGCGCGTACTGCATGCGGAGATTTTTTCAGGGAAAAAAAAAAACACAAAAACACAACACACCACAAAAGCAGCCCAACAATCTCTGTAGCTGTGGTACTAACATGACAACGTACCAGTCCTAAAAGTCATTCCCAGTGTCCAAGAGGTAAAATAAAGTCAGATTTTTGGGGTGTGATTTCTCCTAAAAGAGATGAACAAGTTTTTACTGGTAAAGTTTGCTGAAGAATAAAACACTGGTGAGGGACCGATCCCAAATTGTTTGGCTGGCTAGCGGCATTGCAGAGACATTGCTGGGGTCTTATTTCATGCACCACAAGTGACAGGAACTGGACTGTATATTAAAAAAATAATAATTTCTACAACATTTTGCCTCATCTAGCGTTTTTTTCTGACACTGAATTGTCTGCCTAGGGAAAGCACTTTTCTTCATGAATAAATAGATGAGAAAATTTCTTCCATAGGACAACCAGTAGGATTACTTAATTTAATTTGTCTTGCTTGATTTCTTTGTTTCTTCCTTTTTTTTTTTTTTTTTTTTAATTAGATGAAGGTCAAAGAAGTTCTTTCTTTTTCTGAGAAATATTTACACAATCTCTTCTTCCACGAAGAAATGGCAAACGCTCCCAGGAGTGCTTTCTTCATGGAAGAGGCAGCAGAAATGCTTATAGATGCAAGAAGCCTGCATTAAGACCCGTATTGTTTGTTTTATTTTATTCATACAAATAAAGCAAAACATATAAGCAAATAATTGTCCAATTCAGCTGTTACACACTGGTTGCTCTGCAAAATATTCTGATTCGTCTCTGTTGAAATGGATTTGGTGGGGCTTTTTCTGCGCTGCAGCTTATTGACGTGGTACTGAAATGGAATATGAACTTCAACCCGCCGCACACCTGCGTGGGGCAGGGGATCTGGGGACAAAGGACAATGAAAAGGCGTCCCAGTAGCATCCAGAGCCACCTTCTTGGTCTTCATGGCGAGCCCAGTCTCAGGAATTGCAGATCCTCGAGAGCAGGGGATTGTCTGGAGGCAGGCTGACCGCGGTGCAGGACTGGGACGGGGAACATTTAAACACAGAGGACAGACAGGAGCACCTGGGACCCGTTGGGATGCACCCACGTGTGCTGAGGCAGCTGGCTGAGGTCGCGGTGGGGCCACTCTGCATCTGCTCATGGAGGACACGGCAGCAAGGGGAGGCTGCTGAGGCCTGGAAGACAGAAGGGCCTCGGGAGCCAGAGGCCAGCCAGCCTCACCTGGGAAAAGTAGTGGAGCATGGCCTCCTGGAAGCCACGCTGAAAACACTAAGGGTAGGAAGGTGACTGGGAGCAGTCAGCAGGGATGTATGAAAAGAGAAATCACGTGGCTGTTGCTTACCTTGACCTTACCTTGATGCCATCACCCACAGCGTACTCCTAGGCACAGCGATGCCGTGCAGGCTGAGGTGAGCGGGTGTGAGGCGGCTCGAAGATTGGCTGCACTGAGCTCAGAGCTGTGACAAGTGGCAGCCATCACCCAGGCGGAGGCCAGTCACTCGTGGTGCTTCCCAAGGGGGGGTCCTGGGATGCTCTGGACAACAGGAGGGAGCGCAGCCTTGCAGGTTGTGCAAAACGGGGCGGCGTGGTTGGGCCTTCAGATGGTCGCTGCCATTGAGAGGGACCTCAGCAGGGCAGAGGAACCAGTAACCAGGCGTCTCAAAGAAGGGCACCTGTCCAGGCTCACAGCTGGGGAGGAATAACCACGAGTACCCATACAGCCTGGGGCCAACTTTCTCAAAATGAGCTTTGCAGAGAAGGCCCCGGTGGTCCTGGTGCACCATAAGCCATCACTGTGCCCTTGCAGCAAGGACTGTTCCTAAACATACCTATGTGGTACCTTTTGTACGTTTTCTGCTTAGATTGCAATGGATATTGCAAAGACATCAATTTGGTGTAAGAACTCAACACACACACCACCAGCCACCTCTCAGGGTTTCAGGCTTTCAAAAAGTGCTGTTCCCTACAAAGTCGAGATACCCTGTAAAATGAAAGTAAGCTAAAATCCCCAGTCCAGAGAAACTGAGTTTTTAAAGGGCATTCTATCAGCATATTGGTTATTTCTACATCATTTCTTGCACAGGTAAAATGAAGCCTTAAGTAAAAGGACTTACATCTTAGTTACATTTTCATGTAAGGTAAAGCTTGATGGTTGTTGCCAGTAGTGCTCCAGGTTTTGTGATATTTTGTTCTGCCAAAATAAAAGTTCCAGCACCTTTAATACAGTGACCTCAAAACATTTTACATGGGACTGTAGCATTCAGGTGTATTTGTCTGCTGCTGCTGAACTTAAGAAGTGATTGAGGCTGATTTCATTACCTTTTATTCAACTTCCTAGAAGAAGTTCTCTTGCAGTGAGTTTTTTTTTTTCCAGAACACTGAAATATTTTCAGTGTTACTAATGGTGAATCTGTAGATTACTCAAAGGATCTCTGAATTGTTCCAAACACCCGACACACACCAAAAAATAATAATATGCTGCTTTTAGGTTCTTTAAGGCTTAGAACGTGGCCTTGCCCAGACTGTGAACTCCATTTAATTTCACAATGAAATTTTAATAAAAATTCTCATCAGAGCTCACCTCTAAAGACAATTAGATGTGAAATTTTGCGTATCCAGCCTAGAGCCAGACTTTCCAGCATAACCACCGAACTTTAAGTGTGTACAGATATATACATTTGTGCACTGCGGATGCACGTGGGGAATGTGCACACTGTGACTAGCACACCTGCAGGGCTATCCCCACCAGCACTGGGTGTATGCCCAGTGGCATGACTGTTGTTTATTTCTAACCATGGTCATTACATTAGTGCTGTACACATTAACAGGAACATTATTTTGTCCAGATAAATAGCTTTCTGGATCCTCCTAATCTTTTAATGCCAGCTGTGCCTTCTGGAGATGCCTTGCCCATTTTAATGATTAAAGCTTTTCTAAATGAATTTCAGATTTAAATGACTGCTCTCTCAAGACCTTTGAATGAAAATAAAAAATAAAAGGAAACACATTCTGTTTTAATATTCTTTGAAAACAAAACAAAACAAAAAACACATTAACCTGACGACTGACCTTGCTTTATTGCCATGGTGTGCTTCTTGTCTATTATTTTTTCACTCACTGTTTGTACACACTAAGATTCCTCCAGTCTTTTCCATTTTTCGTTTTCACATGGAAATATTTTCTGTCACCCATTCAACCTCCCTTTCAGAAGTTATTTTTTCATTACTGTGCCTGTCCCTGCACTTCATGGGTGCTTTTCCACAGCCTTCCAGGGCTACCTTATTAGACTTGGTGGCACTGGCCCCATTTCTTCCCCCTGCTCCTCAGCAAGCTGGCTGTTCCCTGTCTGACACAGCTCCCCAGCATCTCTCCTGTGAGGCTACAACTTCAGGGCCTCATAAGCCTATGCACATTTCCAGCACTTTGTTGTTTTGTGCTGATCTGAGCCCAGAACACAGACCTGGCACAGCTCACAACTGCCTCCATCAAAGGCCAATGTACAATCAGCTGCAAGTTTGTGCAGCATGCATTCCGAGAAAAGCTCATTTGGAAGTCCCCATTGGAACTGAAAGTATCATTCTGAGCACATTTATATTAGGTTTATTAAATTTAAAAGAACATAGGAGTTGATAGATTCTTTAGAATGAAACCCAATTGTTATTAAGACAAGGTATTGCTTTCTCCATCAGATTTCTGCAAACGTTTCAGTAAAATTCAGTACATGAAAAATAGGAAATCTTATCCTTAGGTAGTTTAGTGTCCTGTCTCCAGCTGTCATTGGGCTGGAATTACTTTTCTTCGATCCTTCAGATCAAAAAGAAAAAACAAAAAACAAACATCAGTGGTTAGTATTAATAACCTTTTATAAGTCCTTAAGGCAAGTTTTCACAAATATATACCTAAGACAATTGCTTTGGCTCCTTAATAGCAGATGGGACTCTTGCAGTTGAACGCTTCCTGCTGCTCTTTGCTTTCCCCTACGGGCCAGACTCTGCCCAGCGCACCTCATAGCCCGGAGCTGTAAGGGCCACCACAGCGCACACACCACCCCACAGCAGATTGGTGGGCAAATTCACCTCTGGTAAAGCCTCAAAATCATCCTGGCCACAAAGTTTTCCAAGGAGGAGTCCCTGCTCAGGGCCCAGGTCTCAGCCCAGTAGGCCAAGCACCCAGGGCATGGCTATGAGCAGCACCAGGCCCTCAGCAGGAAGTCGTAGCAACCCGCAGCCCCCACGTTTGGTGGCATCCAGTACGAAATGGCTCATCCTGACATCTCGCCGTGTGTCCAGCAGCAGGAAGGACTTCCCTCAAGGAGCTCAGAGTTGTGTGTTGGTTGGGACAGCCCCAACAGAAGCAGCTCCTTCCAGCACGGCAGTGGTTGTTACACAAACCGTGCAACAACGCGGTCATGTGGAGACATGAAGTGAACACTGCAGAGTCTGTAATAGTCATTGAGCAGCTTCTGTGTAACGAAAGGCGAAGGCAAAACCAGCGTAAATCCAGCAGAGGCCTCGGAAGCATTCCCTGCGTGGACCAGGCAGGGCAGCAGTACCCAACCGTCATGTCCGGGACGTCCAGGTGGCGCTCTTGGGCGCCTTGCAGGTGTGGACATCCACCACCTCCAGGCAGTCCTGGCAGCGCACGGCGCAGCACCAGTGGAACTTGCACTCGCACTTCGTCATCCTGCTGACGCGCGCGGTGTCGTAGCCTCGGCCGCAGCACATCACCTCGCAGCTGTCCATGCCGCGGGACGTCTGGTTGCAAACCCGGCCGGCCGTCCCTGGGGACCCTGCAAGGCGAAGGCAGCGGAGGTCACTCGAAAGAGCAGGGGGTGTGTTTTAAGGGAGGACAGAGAGCATACGACAACAGGAAAAGGAGACATCGTTTGTGAGGGATCTGATCCTGCAACATCACATCGCTCCGCAGAGGAGCTGTGGGAGGGCTGCCAGACCCCAAACCACTACATCCAGGGCTGCAAGGGACGCGCTGGGCAGTGCCCCCTGCTGAAGGTTGGAGTCTCTGCCAAACCCAACACCACAGCAGGCATTTTGGGTGGTTAACAGCCCCTGTGCACACCAGCCCAGGGGGTTGCTGATGATCCATGCCACCACACATCCCCGCAGAGCAAGTACAAAGGTTTCTGCTCTTTCCTGGTACAAAATGCACTAAACTATTTACAGCCTGCTAGGGACAGAAGGAGGGCAGGGAGACATCCCGCACCTCTCTGCAGCTCTCTAGAGCAACTTGAACAGCTCTGCCCATCCCCAGGGGGCACAAAGTGGCTGGAGGCGGCCCAAATGGAGGGCCACATGCCTGGCTCCCTTGCTAGCTGGCCAGCATGGCGCAGAAGAGGGCACGCTGAATGTGTGGTGTGGCCGGAGACACGCTCTGGTCCTTAGGCCTGGCTGCTCTGCCTAGCTGAGCTCTGCCGTCCCCATTTCAGCTCTGTCCCGTTTGCCCAGCTCAGCCCAGCACCGGGGCAGAAGGGGAGCTCGGGGGCAGGCTGAAGCTGCATCTGTTTGAGGGAACACCTGATGTTGGTGTAGAAACCAGTGAAGGACCTGGGAAGATGCAGAGCTGCGTGACTTGCCCATGGTCACATCGGAAGCCTGTGGCAGAAGCAAACCAAACCCTGCTTGCAGGCTACCATGCTCGCCTCGATCCATGAGGCAGCACAAAGAGCTGGAAGAGCTGCACGGTGCTGTGCTTGTGCAGCCCACAGACACATCTATCGCATCCCAGGCTGTGCAAAATGCCTTCAACCAAATAACCACATTTGTAGGGGCTTGTCCTGGGGGTTTACCACACTGATGGGGCCCAGTAACGAAGTCCTGGGATGCCTAGGCTGTGTGATGTGCTATGTCGAGGACAATAATCTGTAATAACAGTGATTCAGGTTAGGTTTCAAACTGCTATGGGAGGAAGACCTCACGCCAACCTCTGCGATAAGGTCAGGGGGATTCATCGGGAACTGCTGCGATGAGGTGCGGCAGCTTTCCCGGGAAGGAGCAGCAGCATTCCTCAGCCAAGCACAGGTTATTTCCCAGCCCCAGAGTTCTGATTTCCAGATGTTTGAGGAAATCACACAGCAGCCAAGAGAACCTGAATGGGAAACTCCCACCCATTCTATGGGAGTTTTGCCACCGACTTCAAAATGAAAATGATTTCATCCCCTAGCAGATAGTCAAAAGCCAGTATCACCTGATGTCACCCACCACACACAACCAGCAGCACTGTGCCACTAGGGGAGAAAACCAGATCATCCACAGAACCTGGTGAAAGAGAAAGGCTCATAGTAAGGCATGGTTCCTAAGCAAAGCCAACATTTTGGAGAAGTTCAAAGAGCCCCTTCAGCATCTCTGTGGCTCTGCCAGAGCCTGGGGACAGTCCCTGGTCACCTGCCCTCACCAGGGAAAGCAGGACATGGAGCAGCCCATGCTGGGGCTCCACCACTGGGGACTGACAGACACCTCCAACTCTTTGTCAGCATTCAACACACACACTCAGCTTGCCTCAACATAAAACCCTTGCCAAAACAAACTCAGCTACGACACACGCACACACAAAACCCATTCCCTTTCATGAGAGGGAAGATGAGCAATAGCTGACAGAGCAGCCAAGCACACCACGGCACTCCTTGGAGGTGCTCCAGCGCCGAGGCCACCAGCAGAAACTGAGCAAAAGGGCAGGATTTGCTGTTCCTGCCCCGCTACCTGCAGCGCACCTCCTCGTCACGTAAGAGGCAGGACTGTGTTCTAACTCGCAGAAAATTTTCGTGCAACCTCTTTGTTTTTAGTTCAAGTTTCAGAATTGCCATGCCGACACACAACATCGTACCTGCCAAGATATCCACAGGTTTGAATACTGCCAACTCCGTGGCCTGTACATCAAACCCTTCCTTTCTTCTTGGTTTGCAGTTATTTTTTGAGCAAACATATGGAAAGTTGAAAACTACTTTCTCTCCATTCCAAAAGCATTATGATGACTTTATTCCTATATAACATAAGCATTTCCCTTCGATTTCTATTGATTAAAAAACTGGCTTCAAGCAATAAAGTTCACGACTCAATATTCACGTTAAATAATGATAATAATAAAAAAGTTAAAACCCTAATAACAATAACCAAGTTTCCACACCTGCATTTTGGAAAACAAATAAATAAATAAAAGCAAGTATTGACAGAAAAGGGGCTCTGAAGACAATTTTTAAATCAAGAAATATTCACGAATGCCCTACACACACCAGGCAAGTACAGGAGAGTCTGAGGGGACAGGCAGTGCCCTCGGGAAGCAGCCTTGTCTGAAAGAGCTGGGGTTTTGTGGGGCAGCAACGAAGAGACAGAAACATATTGACTAAAGAAGAGCTTATCCAGATTCAGTTAACAGTAAATATGCATCTGACTCCAATTCCCATAGCTGCTAATGGCTGCTGCAGTCCTCCAGCTCCCAGAGGATCCTTGGTTGCTGGTGTGGCCTGTTCCTGAGGGCACCTCCTCAGCCCCTGAGGGACGAGCGCCTGCCCTGACCGAGGGCCGGGACTTCGCCTAACACATTGCCAGTGCAAATACTGGGAGATGTAGACCAAGTATTCACACAGGGAACAACCTAGCAAAAAGTTTCTGACAGAGATCGACATGGGCTTCTCTCCACAGGTTGCACGCTTCGAGTGCTAACACGTCTCGCCCAACACCAGTACTCTGCAGGCTGTAATTTAATTTCATGTTTTTCTTTCACTCCAGATTTGGCCTTCCTTATTCATCTCTGAAATGTAGCAAATGGCCTAGATGGGGTGGTAAGGGATAAAAAATAAGAGAACTCCTGTGAAGGAGTTCTCAGACAGACACAGCCACGTGCCCACTTGTCGGGGACACAGGAGACTGGTACCACACATTCACGACCCACATGTGCCACACCCGGCTCACATTTAGGCAGAGGCAGCTCTGATGGCACCCAAACAGGGACCAAACGAGCGCTGGGAGAAACCTGTGGATGACTCAGAACAGCTTGGGGTACATCTCAGAAGGGTTATCAGCAGGTCCTGAGAACATCTGCACATGGGCAGGGCCCATCTCTTCGCTCCACCACCACCTTCAGTGGGCCAAAGCCTTGCTGCTACCACAACAATTGCAAAAAGTCAACCCTTGCTCGCCAAGGCGATTTCATTATCTCATCCACCTTGGAGAGGTGCTCTCGCAACTCCATCCCAGCTACCCCAAGCACATAACTGAGCTCAGCCTGCACTAAACCTTGGGGTGAGTTAGGTGGGGGTCTCCCTGCAGGAAGAGGTTTCACCCAAACACTGCCCAAGTTTTATGGGTGCTCTGCACAAACTAATTTTTAATAAACCTGCTGGATTGATTTTTTTTTGGAACACATTACTTTGCTTTAACAGACTCTACAAACAACAGCCCACAATAGAGGATCTACCAGTGAACTGGTGATGTCCATGCTATGGCTGCTCATGCACTTATTCCCAAAGCATTCTCCGCTTTTGCACCGTGTTCAAAATGTGATAAACTTGCTACAGTTTTCAATCAACCTAGCCTGCATGGATGGCAAAAGGGCAACATTTAAAAAATTAACCTGTTTCTACCAGAAGTTTACAGGCAGACAAAGGGGGCTTTTGTTTAGGGCATTTCTGAGGTGAAGTTGCACATTAGGGATATACTAGTGCATCCTACACCTGGGCTGCCACAAGTGAAACCTTCACTTTATTTCTTTTTGCAGCATTATCATCTCTAACCAATCTCTCTATGTATAGTGCTGGATATGCTTTTACTGATTTTGGCAGCTGGCAATTCATGTTAATATAAGGGAACACCATGCAAAGCATGTCAAAATTTGTAAGTTCACAACAGGGTTTTCAAAAGCCCTCTTGGATGTTCAACCTCTGCTTCTATTGAACTATGAGTACAAAAACGTGGGGAAAAAATGATTTTGGCTTCCACATGAGCAGAATCCAGTGACTTCTGAACACTTGTGAAAACCTTCCTTCGGTCCTTTTCTAAAAGTCGTGCAATCTTAATGCTAGATAGAAGTGGTTGGCTTATTATGCACTCTTGCTATTAAGCGAGTTGCTATTAGTGGTTGCCACAAATTATCTTTCTCCCCAAAGCAATGACTCCTCTTTTCCTTCTAGGAAAAAAATAATAAAACAGCAGTTTTCACTTTGCTGGGGTGATTCATGTACGTACATCCAACTGCCCCTCCCGGACAGACTACTGGGGTGTATCCAGTGACAGCACCCTCCGATGGCTGCCTGCCACCAGAGAGAAAAGCCAAAGCTACAAGCTCCAACAGGAGGAGGCGAGATGCGGGGTTTTTTGGATAGATCGCTGGTGATACAACTCCCGAGTACCTTTAATTTACTGGTTTATGTGTATTAACACACCCAAGCCACAGAGGATACTGGCTTTGTCATTTCACAGTCTGTGAAGCTGTCTCCTGGTCAAGCTGCAGTGCTTCATAAAATGTGCTCTGAGAATCCTTCGTTCAGCCCTGATACTAATCAAACTCCAGATTCACAGTTTTTCTGAAGCACTAAATTGCTTGAATTCCCTGGAGAATGAAAGGCAGAGCTATATTCAAGGGCACGATAAAGTACTGTGGTATTACATTTAGCTGACACTGAGATGCTGTCCGCATATTTCCAAACTCAAACTTCTATAATCTCATTTCATTTAACCTCCAATCAGCTAACAGGGCTAATGCTCTGGAGTGCTCAACAGGGCAAAATAAAACTAATCAAGAAAAAATGCTGCTCAGCTGCTGATATTATCTCTGTTGAACTCAGATCAGCTTGTGTTTATCTGATTCCTTCTTCGCTCCATGAAAGCGAAGGCAATCCCGCAGAATTGTTCCTGTTCCCACTGAAGGTTTACTACAGCTTTCCAAAAATGTGCTCTTCAAAACAACCACATTCTCAGGATTCTGAGCGGCAAAGAAACGCCTCATCTGAAGTGTTATCTGGGGATGAGCAAAAGCATATGTCAGGCTGCGATCTCCGGGCGGGCTTGACAGCATCAGGCAAGCGAGCAGAGCACACCGCGGTGACAAACGCCCAGTCTCCTCCACGATAACAAGCCTGACATGCTAGGCTAGGCTTATTGCAGAGATGATTAAATGGCTTTTTGACACAGAAGTGGCTCGTGCACTGACTCTCCTTTTAAGGGGAAAAATATCACAGATCTTATAGTGAGAAAAGCAGCTTCAAGAAATGAGTTCTGGATAAAACCTAGTCTGCAAAGAATTCAAGTTTTGAATCAATCCTAGTCTCTGCACAATGCCACAATATGCCCATTTATTCACCTGGATTAAAGTATTAGATTTTATGGTGTCGGTCACTACTCAAGGAACAACGTGCTCTTGTGCAGGTAATAAGTACCACCTGCAAACACCATAAATAACATTTAAAATTACCTTGACTACTTAACTAACCAGGAACACTACACAATGTAAGTGTACTGGATGAAATTCTGGGTTCACTGAAGTCAATCGTACATGACCAGGATTTCACATATTGTTCTTATTTAAGTACAGTTGTTTTGCAATGCTTGTTCCAAGTAAACTTGGATTGTAAATACACAGTGGTGCCAAAAAGAGCTAAGCTGCATTGCTATCCAGATACTTATGGATGTGTCATACCGGGTGCACTCTGGTACGTTATACAACCTATTAATTAGTTCCACAGCATCTTTCATACATTACTCAGTCTCTCTCTCTTTTCCAAATTTATGTGTTTGTTGTTGTTGTTGTTGTTGCTGCTTTTTCTTTAGTTGTTTTTTAGTTCTTAATTGGCACATCAGGAAATGCTACATGCTGCTCAACAGCTGTTAGCATGCTTAGTGCTGCTTGGCAATGCCTTGAACCCTGGAACTTTGTTAAGGGTGCCTCTACTGAAAGCCTCTACTGAAACCTCTGAAAGCAGAAACATCCAGTGTTAACAGCAGCCCTGAAACTTCACCTCTTCCCACTGGGGCTGGCATGACTCTACAGAAAGCATGATAGTAGTCATGGACCGAGCCAAGGCTCACTTACAGAGAGGAGTAAGCACTGTGTCTTTGGATGCAGGATGCTGTGCCCCACTGACCTGTGCTCCTGCAGTCACCTGCACATCCTCTGACCTCTTTGCACCATGCTATGGTGCATTGACTGGTGCCAGAGCAGAGCTGCCAGATCTCATGCCTGTGGGGAGAGGGGCGTCTGCAGCTAGGGACTGTCCACAACGAGCTGTGAGGAATGTGCAGATAAAGGGCACCTGTCTCTTGGGAGTTTACAATACAGAAGAGAAGCAGTGTAACCAAGATGGTACCATGGGGACAACACAGGACTTGGTTCTGCACAGGACCTGGCAGCTCTGCACTGAGCTATGAAATATGAGTATACACATGGCTGCATTATGGCATGGAGCAGCCTCCAGAGCATAGCTCAAACTTGTCCCAAAAGCAACCTTTGCCTTGCAGAGTCTCCATGGCTCCATAGTATCTGGAAGAAACTGCTGAATTGTATTAGAACTGGCTATCATACATCTAGAGACATTGCGGATCTATCATTCTTGTGCAGAGCCATCCTTCCAGAACATTTTCCTTCCTGTTTCCTGCTGGTTATATGCATGGATTTATATATATACACTCATTAATAATGATATTTTTTGACCTTCAAAGTACAAATGTCTGAAATAAAACCATTCATGTGTAATGATAGAGGCTTACCTACATCCCTGTCCCTGATACAGTAGTCTGGAGAGCTTTCAAAGTATACCAGGTCATTCTTAGTTGGCTTCTTAAATCTCTTATTAGCCACAGTGAAACCCGTGCCATCTTGATTCATGACCACCTGAATCGCTCCATTGTATTTCTTCCACAGATAATCTCCTGTTTTCCTAAAGTCTGCCATGGCCAGCCAACAGGTCCTTAGAGTGCATGATCCACTCACACCGTGACATTTGCACTCCTGTTTCAAAAACCGCTTCACGGCCTGTTTAGAAACGCAGTAAAATATACACAGGTAAAACAAACTGTCATTTAAGCTTCTCAATCCTTTTCCATTGATCCTGTAATGCCAGGCTTGCAATGGGTCTTGAAACCACGGTCTGTAGTGACACCCACTGGTAGCATCAAGTTAGCCTCGCATGGTTGGTCTGCTCTGCTTGCTTTACTCAACCATACTACCAATCCTCCAAGGGTGTCCTTGCCTCCCCCCCGCCAGTCACCCCAAAGACCTCTAGCACACTATAATGCCAGATCACAGCTCGGACAGAAGGAAATAATCTGGGTAATGAACAGAATCACTCAGCCCCTTGATAGGCGAAGGCACCCCATTGCACCATTGCTCAAGCTGAAGCACCGCCATACTGAGCGTCCCTATCTCAGCTTCATGGAGTTGCTCTTTGACATGGACACTTACGTTGTATGGAAAAAAAATCCAGAGAATACTGTGAGATTTCCAGTGTTGAATTGTTAATGGAAATTGTATTGCAGTCAGGTCTAAATTTACCGTGAAAAAGTTGACGATACAGTCCGACTCATCAAACAGCTCTTAGGCATGGTGTCTAAATGCCTATGCAGATGTAGATGGTGTTTTAATTACTGCCTAGAAAATCATAAGCATTTCATATTGAAGTGTTTTTACAGAGCCTCTACAAAACACCATATCTGGGCTAGGCATTTGATCCACATACAATTCAGAAATAAGATATTTGTAAAATGTTTATAAAACTTTTTAACAAACATTTTAGAGTACGACCTTCATTAGTTTGCAGTGATCACCTTCATCATTAATTCAATGTCTGGATAGCATGAAAGCCATTTCAGCTTCATCTCAAACATTTAAGCTATCTATATGATGTTAGGGAAAAAGAGATGGGTTCATATACAATAAATCATTCATTCCTAATTCTGAAGACATGGATGTCTGATCTATAAATATTATGCCTTAAAGGTTCATGAAATATGAACGTTTTAGAGTTTGTACAAGAGGAACAGCATCATAGGAAGAGGATAACAGAGAGAAAAGGTGTGTGACCAGAAGTGACACTGCTGCATAGCAGAACAGCACTTCCCATTCCAGCACTTGGTGATAAAGTAAGAATGTGTTACATAGCCAAAGTACGTTTCTTTTTCTTTCCAACTGGTAAGTTGTATTTGTGACAACTTCAGAGAAAAAGTAGGACTGGGATTCTGCTCAGAAAGGGATTTAAGCAGATGCTTGGTTTTAATTATCTGAGAAACTACAGCTAAGTTTAAAAGAACTTGTTGGACTGAGGCCTTGAATACCTGAAGCACATCAGGATGCAGCACTTATTTTGCCGGTGGTGCCCCTGTACTGATACACAGCATATTACTTTGCATGATTCCTATGAGATTACTACAAATACTTATTCAGTGTATTTTTGAATTAGTAAAATCTGAACAGTCTAGATTTAAGAGGAACCTACCAACATGGGCCTCCCCTTTTGTGGGTGTGAAAAAACCTTGGCTTGTGGGTGGGCTGGGGTACTGAGGTGCCTGCAAAACTCAGCCTACACCACTGAACCGTGGGTGCAGATCAGCAGTGCTTTCTGTAAAGCAGGCCCTAAAGCATATGAGAATGCATTGATTATTTTTAATAAATCAAAAAGCCTACCTGCTTACCAGTGCTGTTGTACTATTTTGCATATATATATATTTACATTTACTAAAATATTTGACCATCACAGAAAGAACTTCCCAGCATGGAGCTAATTCTCCCCCATGAAGTCTTTGCTTGTGCAGTAGACTGCAGCCTCTTTTGGGCAGTAACATACCAGCAGCTATATTAGCTTGGCTCCCCCCCAGTTGTGTACCACAGCCGTGTGTATCACTGATCTGAATAGCCTCATCTGGCTGTGTTATATACTAGTTGTACCTGCTGGTAACAAACAGGTGCAACAAAGGTGTTCTTGAAGAAAAATCATTTGTTTTCAGTACAATTCATGACAATTAGATTTTTTTTCTAATACAGGCTAGTTAATGTAAGACATTTTAATAGTATATTAAGGGAACTTTTTAATACAAAAAGATCAGAATATGAACAATTTACTTCCTACTGAATGTATTAAATTAAGAAGAACAAGACACAAAAACCAAGAAGGCTCTTCGTCTTAGAAGCGCTAGGTGTAGCAATAAAAAATATCTTTCTGTATTATTTCAGATGATATGGATGCAGGCAATTTTGAACACATTTTGAATAATGAAACAGCATATTCCAGCTATGTGCACTACTCTTACTACGTATCATCACCACCGCCAAATATCGGTGCATGACTTCCTCAGCCCTTGCACTAGCAGTGGGCGATATGCCTGGCAACTACTCCCTCCAGTCACTTGCAATAAATAACAAAGCGAGGATTCTTTTTGTTGAAATTAAAGAATGGGATTTTCATACAACGTTGAGAGAAGGGTTTTTGTTGAGAGCAGGTTGAGGCTGAAGCCTTTTGGAGTTACATGTGTTATGACTGTTTTCTTAAAAATTGAAGTAATTCTATTTCATCTCTGCCCATTCTGTGTGTTGGTTTACCATACATACGGAGGAATAGATAGTAATGTTTTTTTTTCTCCAATGGTATTTTGAATTTACTCATTAATAATCCAGCCTGCTTTTCAGTGTGGTCTTCAGCCTCCCTTAGGAACTTCTATTTTTTCTTAATCAGAAGTAAAAACTCCATATATAAGGGTCAGGTGTAAGGATTAGGCTCAAAACAAAACCTCCACCCACAATGACCCTACGAAGAATTGTTCTTTTGTTCATCTTCCTACAGAAGGAATCACTGAATGGACTTGGAGGGGGGCACTGATGAGCCATAGCTCTTTCTGTATGTGGAACCCCCGTCACACTGAACCTTCAAGGGGGACAGAAACGGCATCTTGGTCTTCCACTCATCCCGTACTCTTTCCTAACTGTTGAGACTGGCCAGCGAGAGCCAGCAGTTACCTGCCCAGCACCGTGAGAGCTCACCGAGAGCATTTCCAGGCATCAGGGGGATGGACACCCACCTTCCTTCCAGCCCTGTTGTTGTGCAGGTTCATCAGCGCTCTCGCATCTTTGCCTTTCCTCTCTTTGGCATCCACGAAGGCCCTGGCGAATTTAATGCCGTAGTCAATGTTATCGCTGCAGCCGCCCCAGTCGAAATGGCCCTTGCTGTCCTTTGCTGAGCCTTTCTTCTTGGGATCGCAGGAGCAGGATTTCAGCTCTCCTTGGCTACATGCCCTCGTGATAGCAAAAACTACCCCGGCGGAGGAGATGGCGTGGACAAAAGCAGATTCCCGACTGCCTGAAACAAAGAGGCTGCTTTACAAATCATTGAGGTAGCTGCTCTGAGCAGCTATCCTAACAGTTAAAAGTCAGCTATGCTGGACTTTTTGCTAAGCAAAAGACAAAACTGGGCTGAAATCGCACAAATGCATGTTCCCCGGAGTCAGAATTAGTCATGGCTTAAACTTGGACCCCTCCCTGGTAAAAGCTCATCAATATAGTGTTGGAGTTGGAAAACATTATAAGTTTGTTCCTGATATTGATTAATTTACTTTCACGGATCAGTTGTTTTGCACAGATACATGAACAGGACAGCTGGTGTTTCTATCCTGTTTCATCGATTTACAAAAATATATGAAGTGCTATTTCAGAGAGCAGTTTAAGAAGTCATTAAACAGGGACACTGAAACGACACGTATGTTGCAAAATCCTGCAACCGACTTTTGAAACTAGCTTTTCCTCTTCTGAGGCACTTGGAATAATCTTGCGTGCTTCAAAGACAGTAGTGAGAAATCTGTGGGGTCTTTTTCCTGAGGATAAGTTAAATTTAACTTTTCTGTCTAGAGCCAAGCCTGGTGGCCTTAGTTCATGCAAACAAGTTCTGTGAAATCAGTGGCACTGCTTGTGTAATACTCCAGGCAGGATTTGGCCTCGCAGATGTGACTTCCACACCCCAACTGCTCAGGCAGTTTTCCTTCCTCTTAATGAAGTTAATTTATTTTATCAAAGACCGTCAATATTTCTAGCGTATGCCTACTCCAGGGTACCTATTTCAATGCAAAAATTGCATAAGTTTATTTTTTAAGTCTATCTCTATAAGATGCAATAATGTACAATACAGAGCTGTTGTATTGACACAACTCTCTCTATGGTAACGGGACATTTTCAGCCTCAGGAAGGTTTTTAGCACACAAATTGTGCAGTAGCTGGGGCCACTGGCAACGAGCAATACCCGTTCTGAGCAGTCATCAGCCTTAGATAATATCATCGCAGTAAGCAGGACCCCAAAGAGGCAACGATGTTACCTGTAATTTCATTTTAGGGAAAACAGGATGACTTCAGCATTACATCATATAGCTTATTGTTGAGTCTTTATATTCCAGCAGCATCTAGGTGTTTCAAATACGAATGGCCCCTTGAGTTCTGTGTGCTGTGCAAACCTTCAGCAAACTGCAGCTAAAAATTTGCAAAAGCACTGGTCAAACCCTGCCTTTCCTACACTGGCTTCAAAGTCACACAAAAGAAATCTTGGCTTGTTACAAATCACGCTCTTTGGAAAATTTCATTTCTGAGAAAACATGCTCAGAAACTTTGCAACTTCTTAGCACGTTAATTAAAAAGAAACACTTGATGTCGTTGGAAGAAAAATGTTTCATTTGAGTTTATTAAGTTAATCAAAAACATTTCAAATTAGAGCAATATCAGGCAACGCTTCCCATTGCAATCACTGCCTAATCAGGCTCAGCGTACAGCGCAGATGCCTTGTGTCTGACTTCTCTCCTATAAGCCTGCAAGTGAAAATTCCAGTTCTGGGCAAACTGCGCTTTGACTTGTTTATGACACGGCCTCCTCGGAACCGGGCCGTGCTCCACCAGACACAAACCTCATCCAAAGCTTCAGCTGAAAACTGCGGGTGACGTCGGTGGTGACTCAGAAATAATTGCTGCGGGAGCACGAGGCTGGTTATGGGCAGTCACCGTTCGGCGGGGCTGCAGGGGTGCGATCCCACTGCTCGGCTCCCTGTGGCAGGAACACAGGCGCCCTTTGGGAGGGTGCACGCTGCTCCGTGCTTCCTGGGGAAATGCTCCAGGAGGGACTGGTACATGGGAGGGGTTGTCACCTGCCATCCCTGTCCTGGTGAGCTGGGATCCTCTTGGGATGCCAACAGCCCCTTCCAGCCCACGGCGTGGTGCTGGGGTCCCCAGCTGGGGCTGGGTGGCTGCGCTCTGGAGCCCCCGTTTCTCTGGAGCCCTTTTTGGGGTGCAATACGTGCTGAAACAAGGAGATGCGGGAACTGCATGGCCAACCGCTAAAATACCCAAATTCTCTTTCTGAAACTCAGGTCTTTATGATTTAATGGTGGTTTTTAAGCAAAGCAGTGCTTCTTATCGTAGGATCCCAGAATGGTTTGGGTTGGAAGTGACCTTAAAGACTGCCAAACTCCAACCCCCCGCCATGTGCAGGGACACCTCCCACCGGACCAGGCTGCCCAAAGCCCCATCCAGCCCGGCCTTGGACACCTCCAGGGATGGGGCACCCACAGCTTCTCCGGGCAGCCTTCCCCAGCGCCTCGCCACCCTCTGAGGGAGGCACATCTCATCTTCCGATGCCGGCACGCCTCGCCTCGCCCCTCGCTTCTCCCCCGGGGGGTGCCGCGGGTGCGCCCCGTGCCCCCCAAACCCCCACCCCGCGCCCCCCGTCCCCTGACCCCGCACTCACTGCGCTGCAGGACGCGGCCGAGCAGGCGCTGCCCCCGCTCCAGGGCGCTGCAGTCCCAGCGGTGCCGGCGGAACTGGTGCTGGCACTCGGCCGTCCAGGCGGCCACGCCGCGGCCGATGGAGAGCATGGCCTCGGGGTGCCGGCGGCACAGCTGCCGCTGCCGGCTCACCAGCCCCGGCACGTTGTCGCACATCACCCGCGACGAGCCCACGGCCCCCATGTACCTGCGGGAGGCAAGCGGCAGGGCAGCGGCACGGCAGGGACAGGGACAGGGGCAGAGACAGGGACCCCCCTCCCACCCCATTACATCCCCCCCGAGCTCCGGGGGTCGCAGCAGCCCAAAGCGGCGCTTGAAGAACCAAATCAGGAGCCCTGAGCGAAGATTAAACGGCACCACCAGCGGCTCCCAGATGCTCGCTGTGAAGCCCCGGGTGCCTCCCGGCGGGTCCCGTCCCCCGGGCCCCCCGGCAGCGCTCCCCCCCGGCCCCTCACCACCACGAGGAGCCGACCCGCGGCGCGGCGCAGAGCAGCAGCAGGGGGAGCGGCCCCCACATCCCGGCGAGCCAGCTCATGGTGGGAAGGCGGCGGCGCTCCGCATCGGGGCAGGCCGAGGGGAAAGCCCATGGAAGGAGGGGGCGCCCGGGGGGCCCCGAGGGCTGGAGGCGGCTCCCTTTGGGGGGCCGGGGGGGGGGCCGGGGGTCCCCGCTCCCCGCCGAGCCTCCCCTGCAGGCGCGGCGCAATGAGGGGCTGCCGCGGGCTGGGTGGGTTCGCGCTGTGTGCGCGGTGTTTTTTTTTTTTTTTTTTTCTTTTTTTTTCCTGTAAGTCTGATGGATGAAATGATGTCAAGAGACACTCGGGGGAAGAGGAGGAGGAGGAGGGAACACCTCCGCCCGGGCAGGAATCCCGAGGAGCCGGTTGGTTCCCGCTGACCCTACAGGCGAGCGGCCGGCCCCAGGCACCGCGGTGGGGTCGGGGGCTCGGTGCTGGGATCCCCGCGGCCCCCCAGTTCAGGGCCGGGGACCTCACCCCACCTGGGGGAACCGGCACTGCCCCATCCCCTCCCCAAGCCCATCGCGATGCCAGCACGGACCCCCCCTCCAGGGGGAAGCTGTGTGCTGGTGGGTGCAAATCAGCACATTTACCAACTTCCCCCCCCCCACAGCAGGACCGCAGCCGCTCCCAACCCCGCAGCACACCGTGACCCCCAGGGAAAGGCCCGGTCCTAACCCAGGCACCTGTGGGCAGGTCCCCAAATAACCCCCGGAGCACAGCGCTCAGCCCCGCTGCCTGCAGGAGCCGGCCCAGGGGGAAAAGCCGGGCAATAAGGCAAGGGGCGGCGGTGTGGGACCGCCCTGAGGGGCCGCCGCTGCAGGCAGCAGCTCGGGGCTGGTGCCGGGGAGGTGCTGAGGTGACAGCCGCCAGCCTCTAGCGTTGGAGGAAGAAAACGCAAGAAGCAGGGTTGTGGCGATGCCTGAGGCGGTGCCGTTCACCTGCTTCTCGATCTAACTTGGGAAACTACGCCCCGAAAACCAACCCAAACCCAAACCAGAGACAAAGCAACCACGCCCCGCAGGAGAGAAGCTCTGGGCTGCAGACTTCGGGAGAGGGGAATAAAGCCTGGAGCACGCCGCTGGTCCTACAGCAGCACTGCTTGGCCAGTAGGAACCTCGGTTCTGGTCACCGACCCTTTGTCAACAGCTCCAAAAACAACAGCTCCAAAAACAACAACTCAAGCTGTTTGGTAACATACTATCGACATGAAAGAAAAAAAAATCCCCTTTTCAGGCAGAAGGCAGCTTCAGTTTCAGAAGAGTACAGGACATAGATCTTGGATCAGCTCATAGGGGAGAGAAGACATGGCAGGGAGGGGACAGCCAACTCCAGCAGTTGAGGCCTTTCTGAGCAGAGGCCACAGCCCTCACAGCTCCCCCCCAGCCTCCTCAGGTGTGCAGCAAGCAGCTGACCCATGGGCTTTTCCCCAATAACCTTCCCCATTAACAGCAGCACCTTCACTTGCAGCAACCCACAGCAGTGATGAACACTGTCCTTCTCCTCCTCCTCCTCTCCAGAAGATGCTCCACGTGTAGCCCCAGAGACTGCACTCCCGGGGCCGTGTTTGCCTTCAGTGAGTACGTGTATGCGATTTCTTGTCAAGAGATCGTGCCGTGCACTACGCAGATGACAAGAGACGAGCTAGGAGCACTGAGAGCCTGACTCGTTCCATGCACACCTCATGAAGTTGAGCTGAGGCTTTTCAATACAGTGAAAATAACGTAGTCGGACCTGTGTTCCTGCAGTCAGGTGAAGAGGAAGGCTCATCTGGGAAGAATATTTGGTCCAAAACAAAAACCAAACCCTTAAATGGAAGACATCTTCCTAGATGTACTGCAGTCAGTATCACAGTTTAGAGGAACTCAAAAGCCTTCAGAGAGCCCTTTCAGTCTCAGTTATGGGGACCTGGGCTCCGTATGACATGAAACTGCACTGTCTGCATCAGGATAAGAAATATTTTAAGTCACTAAAGCTATTCAGGATACACACCATTCACTTAATGCCACTGATACCTGATTTCATACCTCACTGCTTGTCATTTCTGGTCTGTAAAATCCAGTGCTCTGGTAGATGGGAATTCCTATCCCTAGAATAGGAAATACTGTTTTCCAAATAAACCTTTCCCCCTGTGCCTCCAGAACACAGAAATGGCAGCAACTGTCTTTAAAAGCAGAAACCTGCAGCTATGAAACCTACTTGACCTCCAAGGCTTTTGGCTGTGTAGACATTACCTCCCTTACAAATACCTGAACAGGCTGCAAGGGAACAGACAGTGAACACAGATGAGATGTGGATCACTCAGTCCCCCTTTCATGACATGGCGTAAGATGGATTTATTCCCAAGAGACTTGTCTAGCAAGGCTGAAGACTCAAAATTGTCCATCGCGTAAGGTCCAAAGCAGCATTTGTAGTACTATAGCAGCAGCACAGCTTTATTTGGGCAAGAGCACCTGTAACTTTTGCACAATTACTGGAACTGAGTCTGGAGAAAGCCAACATAAGCAGGCACGTACCTGTAACTATTAGCAAAAGTTACAGCTTGGGGGGAATGTTAGAAGAGGTTCAAAGAAAGGAAGAGGAGAAACAAACTACATAGCTCAAGTTTTAAGTCTTGTCCCCAAGAAGGGGGTTGGACAAGGTAAGAAGAGGGGGAAAAAAAAAAACAACACAAAACCAACAAAAAGCCATGAACACAGCATTTCTCTATGTCAACAGAGAATGTGATAATAAAAAAAAGGCCCACTATTTCCCAGTTTAAGAAAGCACACAGCTAAAATTAGTGTCTGCTATTTGCAGATGGAACCAAACAGGAAAACAAAGGCAATGCCTTACTACAGGTATTCCACAAGTAAACTTGAAAAGTGGGGCAAAACCCAAATCCCAGGAAGACAGATGGAACACAAAATCTCTCATTCGCAACCTGTATTTTATCCTGGACACGTGAGAACTGAAATCCTTCAGGTTCCTTCAGATCTCTACAGGATCATCCAAGGCCCTACATTTGACACAGCAGTCTCAAGATGCAGAAAAGGCCACTGCCTGAATATTCATCAGTACCAAGAGAAGTTAGGTATCCAATGATATTGCAAGGCTAAGTAGGAACCTAGCTGCATCTTTAAGCAACTCTGTCGGATTTGGCCCCAGGTCCAAGCCACTCAACCCCCTGCGCCCCGATTTGCACTACTGTAAAAGGAAAAATAATACCTCACAGGCTTGTGAGGCTTACCTGCTTAATGTATGCAAAGCTCTTTAGCATTTTCCTCCCATCCCCTCATAGATGTGCTAATCATCGCATTACTACTATTCCAGGATAATGACTTTAATGTGGTGACTTACAGAAGAAGGCCTCTCAGCAGGGTGATTTTCATCTGAAGGCTCCAGCACCAGGTGCTGGTGGGGGGTTTGAATTTTTGACTGCATGGCTCAGGGGCCAGATTTTGCAGTAATCTCTTGGCTTCCTGCCCTATCACAACCATATTGTGATACCTTCTCAAGCAGGGAATTTGAAAAAGGCACTGAAACAACATGAAAGTGAACACAGGACCTTGAAGTTCACTGTTTAAGCCTGAATTTGGAATCTGAAGAGTTTTTTTTTTTTTTTTTAAATGATGTGGTAGGTTAAAATAGCCTTTGTTTATTTGGCTTTTATCATATCCTACTTACTCAGCACAATTAATGACTGACCAATAAAATGAGACATTTAGAGTCCAACATCAGGTCTAAGATGCTTGTTTCTCACATATGGTTTATGCCTTTTTGAACGCTCCAACACACTAAGGATGCTGATGGCAGAAAATCTGTATTTAGCCTGTATGCTGCCCACAATCAAGTGCTTGCAATTGTGGTTTTATAAACACTTGAAATAAGTGATTCATAAGACAACTTAATAGGATGGGCTTCTCCCAAATGCATTTTGGAGGCCAGCCTAACTAGCAGCTTATTGTAGAAAAGCACTACCCACTTCATTAGAGGCAGTCGATTTAAGCAACTATTCAATGAAATAGACACTATTATTTAAAATAGAAATGTATTTTGCCTTTATTGTACAAATTACTAGGAAAAAGCAGTCCTCTGCTTATTCAGTTTCTCTTATTATATTCATAACATGGTCTACAGAAACAAAAAAAAGTTTGCCCACTGTACTAATAGTAGTGGAGTAGTAGTAATTGTAGTAGCAAAATGAAATACATAGTAAAATATAGTAAATGAAGTAGTAAAGAAATTCAGTAAATTAAGTAAAATGTAGTAAATGAAATGGTAAAATGGAAGTGTAGTAGTAAAATAAAGACATTTGGAATTTAAGGTATCACCTTTCTGACGACTTTACCTATACAAAATTAGTTTAGTACAATGTTCAAACCTTTCACTCATTTCAGCCAAGAGTATTTTATTCTACTTCTCAAACTAGAAGCCATTTATCAGCAAGTATCATACTTTTATTTCCCTTATTGGTATTTTACAATAGCTATGAACAACAACAGCCCCCCCCAACTGGAAAAAAAACAAAAACACAACCAAAAGATGTTGTTATGCATCAAGCTTCTACTAATATTTACCAGCTACCTCATCACTGGACAACTGCATCTGAGTATTTTTGAACTGCATTTAGAGGTAATCAGAGGAGTGCTATTCGTACAACACTGTGTGAGACAAACAGTTAAAACTACACTTTATAGATTTCTCTATTTTCCAATTTCTTGGATTTTTCCTTTTGTGATGTGTTTTGTTAGTTCTGAACTAATTACACGGTAATACTTTAAAAATAGTTCTGTTTCTTTGTATTTCCTTTTCTTTGCTGCTTCAAGTCAGGATGCTGATATGATTATGCACTTCTACACTTCTGCTGGTAGATGGTGGTGGTGGGGATTATGACTTACCCTCTCTGATCCAAAGTTGGGAACAGAATGGAAAAAAAAAGTTACATTTGCTTCTAGCTTCATCACTCTGTAGGATGTTCCTTGCATTGAATGAGAAAGCTGGGAGGAAAGGAGGTAAGACAACTGCAATAACAAGCAAACATACTAACACTCAAGGTATATTTCCAAAACAAAAAGCAGAAAACAACTGACAGTGACAGTAACAGCCCAGAGTAGCAATCAGTCTTTTTTTATCTTCTCATTTCTAGTCTCTGGAGGGAGCATCCAAGACCGCACACACCTCCAAAAAGAGTGCTGAAGTATGACGCCCCATTGAGACTACTGGTTCTTCAGCTGATTTAGCAGAAGAATGTCCCTTTACAAACCTTCAGCACTTTTACATGTCTTTATTCAAGTCCACAAAGATGTAACTGTGATTTGGATGACTTACACCAATTCCTTTTTTTGCAACATAGCTAGCATGGTAATCAGACGAAAAACAGATACTAATATTTTGCTGCAGAACTACAAACAACTCTTTAAATGGAGAAAACCTTAAGAGAGAATCACTCAACACAAAGCTGCTGTAGTGAAAGCTCATCAGATCAAGAAGAAACATGCTGATACTCCTTCTAAGTTGCCTGCATTCTCGTAGCTAAGGATTCCTATAATCCTTTTAGCATCCTTATAATCCTTTTTGGGATGAAACTGTTAATAGAAGTAATTATGCCTGAGGAAACAGATCTCAGGCATAAATTGAATAGCACAGTTCAGCTGGAAAATACTTTCCAGACAATATGTAAAAAGATATTTGCTGTCCTGTGGCTGTTACAAAACAAAACAACAAAACAGGTACACCTTATCAGAAAGTTTTTCATATGAATCTGTACTACAAAAGATCTTTCTCAACATAGAAATCATGATACTTAATATTAAAAAGGCAAAACACACCATCGTGATCATTTTAAATACAAGCATGCAACATAAACAATACAGTATTATTTGCTTATGTTTACCTTTGTGAACAACAGGAAGCAGCTATGACAGCAACTGAACAGCAGGTGAAAACAAAACTAGTAATCAGTAAGTAATAGTTAAAACCCTGTGGCAAAAAAGCAACTTTGAGGAGATTCTGTACAAACTGTCTATACTAGAAACAAAACCTTAATATGCTTTTAAATAAGGAGATTTTATTTTTGATTCTAGACTGAAGTATGTACTGGATGCAAATATTATGGATGAGAAACCAGTAATTTTCATATGAATTCAGCTCAGTTACATATGCTGAATAGAAGCATAATGCGACCAAATTTTCCAAAAGTATTCAAAGCACTAAAAAAAGTCACTCTTTCTTTGCCATTAACTTAGTTATAAAGAAGAAAAAACCAAACCCAAACACTGTTAATGCTCCCATTTTTACTAATCTTTTTTCCAAGGTGGGTGCTTTTTCTGGGAATACCACTCGACTGGGGTCATTCTTCTGTTCATGCTGAAGCAGATGTTCAGTTCATGTTGAAAAGTACAACAAAGAAAAAAAAGTTAGTGTGAAAAAGGTACAACAAAGAAAAAGAGTTAATGTGAAAGCTTCTGAAGTCTGTGATAAAGCATAATCCTAGATTCTCAGGACTGAGATATTATTTGTGTGTCTGTGCCCTACTTCAACAGAAATCACTGTGTGCAAGCCTTTATCTTATCTCACGTGCAATGATTCTGTAAGCAATACACACTAGAAAACAAACTGTTTACACACTGAATTCCTCTGGAGTAAAACATACTAGTAGACACTACAAAAATCAACACCAAAACATTTAAACTCCAATCATCAAATGTTTTAACCAGGACTTCTGCTATTTAATAACTAGAAGAACTGTTTATTAAAACAACAGTTAAACACGTATCTGATTAATTTCAAGGAGTCTTTGAAAGCTCAAAGGGAGAGTGGAAAGTACCATACAAGTGCCTGCTCTAATGCCCACTGAAGTTGAGTGCAGCCTTGTCATGAAGTGAAACACTGGTTAAGTCCTGCTTCCCTCCCTTTTTTGTATGTAACACTTGGCAGGCTACCTCTTTCACTACTATACTTTCAAAAATTGAATGCCATATACCTCACGCATACTGACAACCAAAATCTTGTGATGACGAAGCTTAGGAAATACTACTGCAGATTTTAAGGGAATTTGTACTAACTTAGCATCTAAGGGGTTTCTCTGGTTCATTTACATTGACGCTTTTCATAATAAATGTTTCAGTGCTCTAGAAAGCTGAAAATTTAATATTAGAATGTTTCCTATTAGTCTTCCTCAGTCACGTTCATAACACACTACGCTATTTTAGTAGAACAGGAATTACTACATTTTTCAAAATAACCGGATGGCTAACGTTTAATGCCTGTTTAGCAGTGGGCATAGAGCCACCCTGCTGCATCTTCAACAGCTATAAAACCTCAAATTCAGATGACAGCAAGTGCAAGTAGCACCTAACTCAGGTCCTCCCAACCCCTCGCAACTGGCCTGCACACGCAGGAGGCAGATATATACACGCAGTTGACTTCTGCATATGCAAACAAAGGAACATAAAGAGCTAAAAAGTTCTTTGTTAGGACCTCTTAAATGTATTTGGTGCTAAGTGATTTATTAGGAGAAAGCTGTTATATTACATTAAATTTACTTGAACTCCAGGAAATTGCATTAGTAGCATTATACTTAAGGTCCGAGTTCCACATGGCTTCATTCAGTAACAGATTCCTTTCTGACACTGATGCTCCATTTACTCTACCAGAGCGGCCATTCATTTTACTGGCCTATTACTTAACGTGACCCCACTTGACAAGAGCGTATCATTGTGTTGGTCTGAGAATGACTGATGTGGTGCTAACATCTAGCCTTGACCTCTCCCACCCTCTTCTTTTGTCACTCTGCGAAGTTATCTGGGATGCCTCCTATTCAATCCATAAAAACTGCACTATCTTCCTTGGGAGTCAATAATTCCAAACAAAAGATTCCTTAATTAAGAAGTATTCAGAGTGGTTTATGCCACAGTGGCTGTCCACATGCACAGGAGTACTTCCCACTCAATTCCTTACTGTGGCAGAAAGAGTAAGACTGACCACTCCTTCATTTGGAGACTCGGCACACTGATCTGTAACATCCTAGATTATTTCACGTTCTATTATGGAGAGGTGGAAAGAAGTGTACGAGTGGTGGATGCAATGATCAAACTACAGCTGAAGAGGCTGAGATAGACCAAGGTACAAAACGTTTCACTGGTGGCTGTCACGTTCAAGATACTGCAGCCAGGTTTCTGTGTGCAATGTAACGGCCTCACGCTCACCTTCTCCACAAGGTCCTTCAGTCTGGCAGCTTCTTCTCCCAACCTTTCAACGTTGGAAACCATGTCTCTGCAGACTTCAATGTATCTTTCAGTTGGTGCCCACTGCAGTACTATCTGTTGAGAGTCAGTTATTTGCCAGAATTACTGCAAATGATAACTTAATGCTAATTAGTTGATGTAGTATAAAAGGTAGTGTCAGAACAAAAATGTAACTTTTTTAATGCTAGGTTTTCAATGTATGATTTACACATGACATTGATCTACTACTCTTTCAGCCTTCGTGGGAAGCTCCTGTCACCTGAATTCCCCTATCAGGGGAAACACTGAGTAACAGCTTTACGTTCTTTAATAGGGCAGCTTAACTCTTTGAAATAAGATTTTAAAAATAATTTTACTTTAGAGAAAAAACATTGGACAGCTTTAGAAAACTAACAATGATAAAGACATTTGATTAGTATTCATATTTTTCATTTTATGGCATAGAATAATGCTATTCCCCAAACTCTAAATCAATTCTTTTTTCCCTTTAGTTGAATACCTTGTGAGAATTTTTGAGGAAATGATTATTTATGGTCTGCAGAGGAACAGTCAGCTTGCTACACTCTTTATTCAACTTCTGAAGGAACTTGAGGCATTCGTCTCCACTACCAAAACAAAACCATATTCTATTACTTGTAGAAGGGTATGTCTTTTTGCAAGCTAAAATCATCTGTGCATTTCCAGCATTGGCTAGTAAATGAATCAGACATGCAGTTTCATTACATTGAAAAAAAAAATAAATCTATCCTGTTTAACACATAATACTACATTTAACATCTTGGCAAGTTTGGCAAGTTACACACTTTGATGGTCTGTTCCCCCGACCCAAAAGGGTAGCAAATCATGAAGTTACCTGGAATATTCAACTACACACAAAACTGAAAAAGCGTCATCCGAAAGTTTTTGTGAAACAATTCTGTTGACCTCCACTTCTATTTCCTCACTCTCATCAATCCTGTTTTTAATCAATTTAAGAAATTTTGTACGAGATTATGCCTAATAACCCCAGAACACTGCCTTCCTGTGCATGTGTGCATACAGATCAGTCTTCCCACACCAGGAGCAGAGAGTTTAGTCAACTTTATGCTGAATTATCAATATTCATTACCCACAGATGACATTTCTGAGAAGGTTTGGGGGTGTGTGTGGGGGGGAATAGTAGTATTCTCGTGGAGTCATTTAGTCTCCAGCAGAGTGAAAGAATGAAGAATCTGTTACTGACTTGGGACCTGGATCTGACAATACTTTCCTTCAAGACTAAAATACCTTATGTTATATACTTTTTTCTTCGAAGCAGACTTAGTGCTCAAAAGACAGGAAGATCACTGAAAATCAGTCTGATCAGTCTCCGAAGAGTGAAGGAAAGAATATAGAAATTTAACAGGCTAATTTCAATGCCAAGATTTTAGATCTCCCATGTGAGAGCGACTCAATTCATTTTACTTTATGTGCCAGAAGGAACCCAAAGTGTCAGTTCCAAGTCACGGTGCAAGCCAGAAAGTTGCTGCCATTGACTGGGCAAAAGAAGAGGATGGGGGGGGGTTAGGTAAGATCATCCAAACTTCTGAAACTTCTCCTGAGAAGTGCCTTTGTCACCAGTAGAACAGTTTCAGCTACGTGTAAGCTATTCAGGTGAGTAACATCAGGCCCAAAACAAAAGACAATATTAAGCTGGCATTTCCCTATTGCAGGACTTCATTGCATCTGGGAAGAGGCTGCATTTAGCCCACAGATTGTTTGCATTCAGCTCTCAAGTTTTCCCTACAACACCCCTCCCAAACAAGCAATATTAAGCTGCCTACTGGCAGAACACTGCTTCCTAAACACAGCTGGGAGCCTGGGGCCTGATCTACTGCTGCATCTATGTGGGAGGACAGGCGAGTCTGCAGACTCAACTATTTGGGAACCATTCTGCACCTAGGACTTGTTCCACCAAGATGGTCTGTCAGGAAGGGAGAAGGAAAAGTGTGACAATAAAAGCAGAACACAGCTCTCACTCGGTGTTATCCACAACCAGGATTATAACTGCTTTATACCCATTCTGGAATTATTTCCTTTAGTTTTCATTTCATATTTGCTTCTTTCCGCCTAGAAAGGTATCTTTTTAGCTAGCTAGGATCAGTTGCAGCACCTTCTGTCACAAAATAAGTTATTTTTCTTGAGAATCCCTCCAGAATTCCTACGTTAAGTATTTTATGGACATGAAAAAGAGGGAAAGATATTCGCAAAACTTCTTTGTTATACCAATATGGATCTTAAAAAACATTTTCATGGAACTCCTATCTGTCGCAGTGACATGTTATTTCCATTTCCAAATACTTCTAAATGGAAGTAACGTTTTCAAAATATAATCGCTTTTAAAAAGAATTAATGGCTGTCAAAACACCAGTGGCTAAACAGTGCTAGACACTCTGTGAGTTTATAATCAATCAGTTCAACATTTTCTACTATGTTAGTTTTTCTATGACTTAATGACTGATCTTCCTTCTCACAGAATGACTTTGAACAAATGGCAAGTAAAATCTTTATGTAACAGCAGGTAAACATAGCCTATGATTTTAGTCTCAAGGTCAGATGCCTAGAATACGTGTCAAGACATTTTCTATAAAACCACGCAGTGCCTGCCTTAACTCAAGTGCTGCCATATTTTGTTTTGTCTTTAATCAAACAATTATTTTCTGTTTTTGAGAACAACGTATGTTCTAAATGCATACTGTACAAATAAGTCTTTTTGATGACCATGTTACAGGTGTATGAGACTGTACCTCATGTTATAGGTATCATAATTCCCCCCCATAGATGGCTTTGCACGCAATTATTGGTAACTTTTTTTTTTAATTTATTATTTCTCCACTTATTATGCTTATTTATTTTTATTTAAGCTGTACTGCTTGACTGCATATACCAAACACTGCTCACTACAGGCCAATTTGAAAAAGCATTAATTTTTAACATAAAAAAAATGCATGAAGCTTGAACTGAACAAAGTCCTTTCACACTGCAGCTAATGCTCCCTTTACGAAGAATCAAAATCCTTTTATAAAAGTGCTGAACTTGGACACTGAGACACCCAGATGCCTGGCCTACTTCCTCAGCTCAGCAGCAAAGCCTTTATTTTAATTGGAAAGACTCCTGTGTTGTGGAGAAGAAAGAAGCAGCTAACAGAGGAGCAGTACAGCTACTAGGCAAGAATTACCCTCTTAACTAGTAGTACACTAGCCGACAAGAAGGTATCTCCAGAAGGGTGAACCTAAATTCAAGTCTAGGTCTCCTTTAGCAAAACTATTACACAGCAAAATAGAGGATAAGAGGTTTAAGAAACCTTGACACCTTTACACTTCCTACAGCCTTCAATCTTCTTTTAGTGGCAGATATGGGAACTGTTCTACCAGTGCTTAGGGGACTGATGAAGTTTAATAAGGCTGCTGGAGGATGCTTCTCTCAGCTCAGGCCTGGCTTTAATGGGACTGCACAAGACTATACCAGAATCAAGTACAACGGGTACTGTAGAGCTGGTACTAAAGCCCTATAAAGAAGTTTTCTTTCTATACATCTTTTTATTGCATTTTAAACTCAAATTTAAGTACTGAAGAGTCTGTCTTGTTTACAGATACAACAGAGAATTACAGAGACCACATCAATTAGAGTCTGCAAGGGTCAAAAATGCACTTGAAGCATGGGTAAGGGAAGAAGGCAAGACTCCACTTCCTTGAAGACATATGAAAATCTGCTCACTGAAGCTGATCAGAAAAAATAAAGAATGAGTTAATGCTGGAGTCAGAGAAGCCACATGTGATACAAACACACTTAGTGAAACCCCAGCATGGCAAGGCCACGTTACCCTACCTGGGGTACAGAGAAAGAATTTATCACTCAGAGACAACCAAAGCAATGGCATAAAATGGCAATATAACCCATAACCAGAGTCCTAACAACAGTAATCTAGGCTTTTAACTTTCCTTGTACAAAATGCAGACTACCATCTCTCAAAATCCACTAACTCTCATGAATGCTTATACATGGGGTAAGGTGAGAAAATCTTTGCTCTGTGCTGAAGAAAACACTGCAGTTACTCGAATAGTTTGTATTTCTCTTTACTTTCCTTAGATACACATTTATTACCTGAATTCCATCTTCACTACTTCAGGGAGATCTCCAATTCTTATTTCTTCCACTTGTAGCTCTTTAATAGCATCTAGGAGTTTCTGTTGATCTACAGGATTTGTAATGCCCATCTAAATTTAAAGAATTATTTTGTATTTATAATTTAGTTTTAACATATATTACACATAAAACAGCTCAGTACTATTTGAGTCAAACAGTCAACTACAACGTTTGTAACTTCGAAAGTCCGTAACTTTGAAAGGACAATAACACAAAATTTAAACTATTTAATGATGGAAAAAAAAACGACAAGAACCCAGTGGGAGTCAAAACTGACATTGCACTTTGAAAAATCTGTTCATTACAAAAAAGAAACTACTGTCAGCTGTTAAGTACTCTTACGTTGTTAGGATGCTATGCTTAGGTATTTCAGAATCATCTAAGACGTGATCCTGTTAAGGACTCCGCTACCATGAAATACTCTACAAAAGCAAACTTTTTATGTATCTGAGAGACAGCATACTTACAAGATCAGAATATGTTTCTCAGCTCAAATTGAGACCAGGTATCATAAGCCTAAGTGCTGCTCAACATAGGCTTATACAGTCCCTATGACTTCATTTCTCATTCTCCAGCTGAGTACCGAGGCTCAGCAGGAATGGGCCACTCCACAGTTTCAGACTGCAGGGATGCCACAGGCTCCAAAGCTGGGACCTAGGGGGCTCTCGCTCATGTTCTTGAGGTCTGAAACTCATGTCGCACATAAACCATGAGCTGTCCCTAGCCTAGAGTTTCTGATGGTCAGTGTTCATCATGACTCCATAAAAGCAGTCCTTTAAGTTCTCTGCCAGGTGTTCAGAAATGACAGATAACACGCAGAACTACAAGATCACAAGTTGTCTTTAGACATTTCAAACGGATGTTACAGATCTATAGACAGTAACTAAGGTTTTCAGCAATTTCCATTAGGTTTTCACACGTTCCTGAATAAATTGTACTCAAGTCTCTTTGGTAAACATCACTAGCAGCCTTAAGAGAGAAAAAAATGGATTTCCTAGAAATAAACTTTTTATGCTGAGCTGTAAATTTATTAGCTCTCAACTTTTTCTTGTGGAGCCCTATCTAGTACGAACTGATGTTTTCTTAATGTTTACAAAGCAAAGTGACATCTATCAGCAGTAACCTGATTTATAAGCAGCAAATTTACTTTTAGTTATGATTAACACATCAAATAAACTCCTCCAAGGACAGAGCGGCAATTATTCTTGAGTATTAAAAATATCTGGCTTGAAGCAGGAAGTATTAAGATAATTGGAATTGATTTTGACGCAACCTTCTCATTCCTGGAACAAACAAGTCAGGACACTGCTTTCTGATCAGTGTATCAAGACTATGATATAATTTGTATCCCTGAAAATAAAACAACTTTGCTCTGTGAGCACATCAGTTGACTGAGCACCACCACACCTTGAAGATATGGCTTATTATGTAAGGAGTGTCATAAAAGTCATTATCGATAAAGTCCTCCGTCACCACAGTCCTTTCTGAATCTACAAGTCCTAGGCGCAGAATTTAAGAAAGCGGATATACCAGTGCAATCTGCTTCCCCACAGCAGGCATGTTTTCCCTTTCCAGCCCATCTATGCTGAACAGGAGGGTTTACCAAGAATCTGACCATTCGTGTGATGATGAAAGGCACAGAATGCCAAGTATACAAAGCCCCTCTTCTTCTTTATGGATAAGCAAGCTTTTAAGCTGGTGTCAGTTCAATTGTACTCTGCAGACCAACTAATGCCAAATATTATTTTGAAGTAACCATACATTTAAGAACATAAAAGTGTTGCACCAGGACTTGCTTGTGTCTGTTGAACAGACTATGCAATCTTAGGCACATCAGCTAACAACACTTCACTCAAGTAAAAGCAAACCAGAAAACCCATGAAAACCCACGTGCCAGCATCAACATGACTTTTCTGTCAATCTTTAGGCAGAAATAAAAGAAGAGGTGAATAATATTACCTCAAGAAAAAGATGGCTTACTTCTCAGATAACACCCGTAAGGTTTTATGCTAAGTCTTGCATCTTTGCCATATTGCCCAAATGGTCACTTTTTTTTTTTTAAACAACTTCAAAATATTCTGCCAAATAGAATTTTTTTTTTTTTGTGGGGGAAGGTGTAAGGAGAGTCCTGGTACTATGATATGGAAGTATGCAGACCAGATAACTCTCTAATGATGAAGTTAAACCCATGGCTTATATATTTTGATGTGTCAAATTTTTATTATGCTTTCTCAAATCCAGAAGAACATGCCAGTTTCTCTTATTCTAAACTAACAGACATGTGAGAACGGAGCCTTCTCAGTCCAAAATGCATCAAGAAATAAAATTGTTCGTGCCACTGTCCTCTGAGATGAATACTTAAAGAAGATGCCCGTCTGCCCCCCCTCTCCAAATATCTAAGTGTCATGAGAAGCACAGAACCAAACAGCCATGTCCCAGTATGTTGAACAGACTTGTCTCAGTAGGGAACAGTTTATAACTTGGAGGAATGCAAGGATTTCAGCTTGAAAGAGTCATTGTTTAGGCTCTGTTGTAGAATACAGATAAAGATATTTACAGAGAAAATATCTTTCTGATATTGTTTGATGGAGGAAAGTGTCTCATGTTAGTGACAGGATTTTTTCTCCGCTTCTTTGGATAAAAAGCAGCATGGTTCAGAGGCATCCATCAGAGGTCATCATTAATCTTTGCAGTAATAAGATCCAGGCTCTTTAAAAGAGCTGGCTGTTAGTGGAAGATCTGCCATCACACTAAAACCTTTCAACTCTAGAGTTATGAGGAAACAGATTAGATTTTTTCTATCAGTGGAGTGGGGGGAAACTTTTACTAGAGCTTGAAAACTAGAATCAAGAATTTAGGGTAACTTACGAAGTGGTAAGAAGCCAGGAGCATTACATGTATGTCACTTAAAAAAAAAATCCTGAATTGAAGACTAATTAATTTATGTCCATACACAAAGCATGACTTGTTTTCCAGGTATTGCTTCCTGCTGTTGCTGAGGCAAGAGGCAATGAAATTCTGCTCCTACAGATACGGTCTTCCTGTGCAAGAACAGCTGATCCAGGTATTTATTTTGGTGTGTCCCCAAAAGTTCTTTGTAATAGGAAGCCCCCAACACGTTACAACACTGAAACGGAAGTTATCAGTTTATATGAAAAACATTACATCTCTTCAGTAATGATAAGGCTCAGCTATTCACTGAAGTCCATAACCCTTTCCCCCTCCTCCAAAGTCCCCATGACAAAAACAAATAACAATGACCACAACATCAAAACAGGCGATTGATTTGAACACATTCAGGTTTGCAGTTTAATGCAATCACAAGATTGCAAACCAGCTCACAAGTCACAAGAAGAAAAACCACAAAAATGTCTTAATAGTGAAATTCCTATAAAGGGGGGGGGGGCTTTACAGATTCAGATGAAGCCCACGCTGCGATGCTGCCCAGCAGACAATCCCAAAGCTTCAAGAAAAGCGCAGATGCTGACATGCCTTGTAATATTTATGTCTACGTGAACTCTCAGAGAAACCTCTTGATCGACAGAACTCCCCACAGGTACCCCCTCTGAGAATACAGGTATTTCTGAGCTCTGTCAAAACACTGACAACACCAAGTCTACTCAGTTACAAGATAAATCTTCATGCAAAACATCCTTATGACACCAGCACTGAAAGAACAGCAACATCTGCAGGTAGCTGTCGATTCCGCCTGCTACAACACATGCGTCCACGGAACCATGCGCATTTTGGTACCATCCCAGGGTAAAACAACAAACCAGAGCAGAGTAGGGGAAAAAAGTTTACACTGAGGATGTATGTGGCTAATATGTGAAGCAGGCCTCAGGCGGCTTGGTTAAGAAGGCCTCTTCAGCCTCCTGGCTCAGGCACAGAGTGCAGCCTGAACTAGTTACAGCATTTTAAGGAGACTGCTAAGATTGGATTTCATTATGGCATCCTCCTTTAGGCGGAGGAAGTTTTTCCCAGAGCAGTAATTCCAATAAGCCTAAGGAAAATGCGATCACCTTATTTCTACTACAAACTGAAACCTTACAATTGCTTATCAGTTTCTCCTACACAACAGTGAAATATTCAACTTCCCAAATGTAGTAAACCGTAAGAAATCCAATCTTTTTTTTTGGTTAAGGATTTACAAGTCTGTGTGGGATATGAGATGCCACAATACAAAAGATCCTACCATCTCACTAACTGGACCACATTTAAAGCGGTTATTTAGGATTATCTGGTGATAATACTAGCACTGATTTCCGTTCAGGGAAAGCATGCTTACATACTAACAATGCTAACAACTAAAATTCCGAACTGAACTATTTCCTGCTCACCCCAACTCCTACATCATTACAGCAAGAATACTGGGGGCCTCCAATTCATACTCAGGCAAAGAATATCCAAGAATTCAACTCACAGTATTTGAGGTCTATGGGATTACATACTTTAGAAAACATCTCTCTATATATAGAAATTCAAGTTGCTGTACAAGATTGTGAAAACAGACCTTTAAAGAATTCTTAGAAAGTTAGATATTTATAAGGAAAAGATACTAAAGCCATTTAAGAAAAAGGAGGAAGTTTTCAGAACTGACCTGTATTAACTCTTCTTTTTGCATGATCAGAAGTTGCCTTAAATATACATCTCTTTCCTGTATAAGGCAAAGGGTTTTCTGTCATCAAAAATAATTTTAAAAGAAAATAATGACTTTACTTAACCTTTTTCCCCCACTTACGTTTTACTGCAGTTTTCAGATACAAGAACAACTGCACAACACCATTACCAACGAAACACAGGAGTCCTCCAGTTTAGAAACATCACGTGTTATGACTGACTAATAACCAAAACTAATCCACTGCAGCGGACCTTTACACTCCAAAGGTAACTTGAAATTAATACACTTATTTGAATTAATATTCTAGAAACGACAGAACTTCTGCTGATGCTTAAGGTGCACCTGTTTTCAAGAATTCCTTTACAGATAGCAGATAAATCACAATCTTACCTTCAATAATCCTATTAGGTGTTCTAGACCAAGACCATGTAAAAATACTTCCATGTCATCCAAAGCTGAATAGGAACTGTAAATATAGTAAGATTCAAGGTGAAAACATTGGAAAATTAAAACAAAAAGATATCCTCAACAATACTTTGCAAAAAAAAAATCCCAGACAAAGCACTGTCAGATCTAAACCTGCACGTACCTACTGATAACAGTAGTCTCTCAAAAGCATCATGGAGTACAGCTTAACCTATCAAAACTTCATAATTTTGTTTCTGGTCTATTAGGTAGAAAGTAGAGTTGAGCCTGAAGAAAACTACTTTCATAAATGAATGTCACTGTTTAGTAGCAAAACGTTCTGAATGAATTTTAAAGTTGCTCACAAAAGCCTGGAAAATTTCTAAGTGCGGTTTAAGATAAACTGTGTGTTCCTATCAGCTAATCTTCATACAAACTGGATTCAGCCCACAGCTGTTACCCCTTTAAACCAGCTCCATTTAAACCAAAAAACATTATCAAGAAAACAGGAATGCCTGTATTAAAGATAGCAGAAATCAGGCCGGTAACAAATTTGTTGTCAGAAGGCTACTGTTCAGAAGTTAGACTGATGAAGCAGAGTCACTCATAGGAAGTTCACAGTTTAACATTTATAAACAAAGATAAATCATGAATTCCCCACATTAGTAGAAGATACAAAAATTTTAAAAGTTTAAACAGCTTTCAACAATTAGATGAACAATTGTAATGAACAGAATTGAACTAAAAAGCAAATGATACAAAAATCAAGAAGGACCACTACAATTGCGATAGCAATCCTTCGCCAACATCTTGAATTTAGAGATAGTTTGCTCTGTCTTCTTGTTGGCCCTGAAATTAAGGTTTGCCTCCTTTTCACATCAAAGGCTAAGTCATTAAGTTCCTACCGTTAAAATTTGTTAAAAGTTTTTTTTTTCTTTTTTTTTTTTTTTTCTGAATACATAAGAAAACATTTCAAGTTTGTACACTGAGAATTCTCAGTAATTCTGTGGGCATACAGGGTCAATTTCAGCAGACAAAATATAGGAAGAGTTTAAAGATACTGCCCCTACCACGAAGTTGAGCAGAATTGTGTTATTATCCCTCTCCCCGCTGATGCCTCCGAACTGGGGCGAGGAGGTAAACAACCTGCAGTGATCAACTTTGCTTTTTGTTTAGGCACTCAAAGCATCTAGTTGGCACAGGTCTGGGGAGTCCTTTGGTAGCTCAAGGCTTGTAGGACAAGGAAAGGACATTTATTCAGCATCTGTATGTTCACTTGAAAGCCTCTCAACAAGATGATGACTCTTTAGAGAGGAGCAATCTGAAGTTTGAGAGAGCAAATTCTTGACAGGTGTTTGCCTCCTTGAACAGTACAGGCACCTGGAGCCAGGACAATTCTCGTTCAGGACAGCAGAAGGCAACGACTGAAGCTACCCTCACTACCTAATGATTGGAAACGAATGACAGCAGCATCAATGCCAGGTTATGCTCACTGACCACACACTGTGGGGCACAACTGATACCCAGCGCAAGATGATGCATGAGGAGCAGATTGGAGAGGAAATGGAAACTTAGAAGCCAATTGGCAACGCCTGTGATGAAAATTATGCAGACAAACGGCAGGAAGGAAGCACTCAGCCTGAGGAAATATGATGGAGTAAACAAAGGTATAGCGTACTTCTTGAATCATCAGACAAAAAAAACTTACTCTTTGTGCATGTGTGTGTGTAAATTAAACACCCATTCCCTCATACACAGCTTAACAGCCAGACATCCGTTAGACTCAGAGGGACTGCTTTCTGAAACCAGGAGTCACAGTAATCACCAGAAATGATACAGACAAAACTGGTAGAGTTTAGAAAAAGCCTACTAACGCAGTGAAATCCTACAAGTGCAAAACTGCATAATACAGAGTTAGGTCTGCATGGTCAGACATCTGGCTGCCACAAACTATTTTTAAGTGGGCTACAGGATTTAAGTGTCTTATTTTAAAAGCTTATCAAGATTACCACGACACTGGTTCAATGCCCTCTAGCCGCCATCAAGTTTCAACAGCACAGAATTCGGATAATGGCTGCATGGTGCTAACTCACTTATTTTATTGGTAACATGCAAGAACAAAGAGGACAGTGCAGATAACTGACTCTACAATGCCAAACCTTCACCCTGCAGCTCTACGAAGTACCTCTGAGATGACCGCAGTTGAAGCCCCAGAATATAAAAACCTTATTGAGGTAAACATTTCTCTAATGACCAAACCTGATGAGGTTGTCTGAAACGAGGTGCCCTGACACTACCTCCGAACTGCTAGCGTGTGACCTACAGCCAGCCCCATGGTACGGAACTGCGGCATTTCAAATTCAGCATGACTTGGCTGAGCAGGAACACTGAAAACCAACCTGACCAACCAGAACAGACTGCACAGAGACTATGGGCTCTGGATATTGTCTTCTGCAAACTACGTCACTCAAGGAGGAAAAGTGGATGGTTTCTTGAGGACTTCTTAGCTTTATGTTCTGGAACAAAACAGTATCAGACATCTTCAAGGTTGCTGAAGCAGGTGCTGAGTTCACCCAGAGAACACCTGCATGCTTCAGAGTCACATGTACTTCACTTGGACTTTCTCAAGGCCACCCAAGTGTCTGCATACACGTGGAAGAAAGAATGGGGCACAGCTGGTCCTGGTGGACTAACACTGAAAACAAGCATTCAGTGAAAGTATTTGAAATTTACTATCAAATGAAGTCTATCAAACGTTCAGTACTATCAAACTGAAAAAAAATGAAGTGGCACTGGACTCTGCCTCTACTTTACATCAAGTCAGAGGCAGGAAAGATCTAGAGCATGCTCACTGTTCATAATGCAAAGGAACTATGCAGTCTTGAAAAATTTAGAGTATATTAATATACTTACTGTGGCCTCTTGGTAGTGCTCCAAAATATACGCAACACGTATCAGTAAAACTTAATCACATTGATATGAACAAATACAATCTCTCAGGAATGTTTATAAACTGAAGTTATGCTATGACTTTATTTACCCAACTCTGTGGTCAGGGACAGCTGTCAGAAATTTGTAGATAGCCTCTTGCTTAATCGTTTCATGGTATTTCCCTTGTGAGTGATTTACAGCCAAAGAGAGTAAACTATAAATCTGAAAGAGCCAAAATGAAATAATTGTTATTTAACTTAAAACGTGTAAAGAAATACACAGAAGTAAGACTACAAAGAGATCTATCAGAAGTTACTACACACAGAGAACAAACATCTGCCATCTCTTCTCTCTAAAAGAACTACAGTGAGGAGTTAAGACTAAGCCCACAGAGCTTATCAAGAGCATTTCTGAATTAATCAAAATCAAAGCTCAACACTGAACTGATGCAAAGCAAAAGAATGTATGTAATGCAGTCCTAGAAGAGCTAGCATCCTGCATTTCAGAAGCAGCAGTACACCAATGTAATTATTAGTAGACCAGAGTTCTACACCCTCAAGGGAGTAAGTTCTCTGAAGAGCTTAAAGCATAAAGCTGTTTTAACATCTCCATTTCCAGCGCATACATGGACCCAACATTTAGCAGTTTATAACTGATGATTCTAAGTTAACTGTACCTGATGGACAAGGACTCTTTCAACTGACTAAGAAGCAAGCCTTCCATCAAATATCATTATGCATCAGTGATGAATTCCATAAACTGAATTGCCCCTGCATGAGTTAAGTTACTAGAGAATCTAGCAGAACTAGTGGAACACCCAAAAGTCCAAAGGAATGGTGAGACCAAGCTTCTGAAATTCAGGTGACCAGCCAGTTTTTTGTGCAAAGACACACACATATATACGTGGTAGGCTGACTCTCACTAGCAAACAAGCCTCCACGTGGCTGCTTGCTCACTCCCCACGATGTGATGGGGTAGAATTGGAAGACCAAAAGCAAGAAAAAAATTGTGGGTCAAGATAAAGTTTTAGTGAAATAAAATAAGGAAAAAAAAGGCAAGTGATGCAAAGGTAATCACTCACCACCTCCCAGTAGTAGGCTGACACCCAGCCAGTCTCTAAGAACCTTGCAACCCCCACACACACATTTTTTCTTCTGGCTGAGCATGATGTCACACGGTGTGTAACAACTCTGGTCAGTTCAGCTCAGCTCACCCAGCTGTGCTCCCACCAGCCTACTCACTGGCAGGGGAAGAGTGACAAACAGCCAAGGTGCACGTGCGTGAAGTGACGCTGCGTAAGCACCGCTCAGCAACAGCCAAACCACCGCTGCGACACCACCACCATTCGGGTCACAAATCTGGACAGCACCACATGAGCTGCTATAAAGAAAAAATCCATCCCAGCCAAAGCCTGTACAATATGCAAGGAAAAAAAATGTGTCCTCCCAGAGCTAGTTTCTGCAGACACAGCCTATGTGACAACCCATGGGGATGCCAACAGGATAAAGAGCAGACTCCTGATCTGGAGCTCAGGACCATTAAATATCCTGTAACATCTGCAAGACTCTGCAGTAATTGTACGAAAGCTAGCACTTCACAGGTCAAGAGGCAAGACCCACCTCTGAAACGGGAGGAGCCTGTTTTCCCTTCTGTCAAAGTCATGTTATAAGATTATACGGCCACAGACTGCTGAACAAGTCATTTATCAAAGGCAGAAAGCATTTGTAGCCCCTTTCAGTAACCTGAGTTGACAGATCACTGAGCCTCGTACACTGATCTTGCTAGCCTACGCTGACAACTTTGTGCATAGTTAACACTTCTGCTCCTGCCTAGCCCTATAGTCTTACAAGAAATAATAACAAGAAAAAAAAATCTAATTACAGTGAATCCCAATTCACTAACGTGAGTAACATTCTTAAAGAGACACTGCAAAAACCCATGTCATTGGCAAGAACAACTCGAAGCAAAATACACAAGCCTGGTTTGTCTGATCCACCATGCATCATCCAGCAACAGCGGTAAGCAGATTTATTTTAGGAAAATATATGCTGTTTTCAGCAGCTCTCTTTATGCTGATAATGAGTTGCTGCTCTTCCAATGATCTGATGACCAATTTATATTGTTTTAGACTGTCTTCTCTCCTGGGAACAGATTTGGAAGGCAGCCAGTACATACCGCTACTCCCCTTTTCCCCCTTTTAGCTTTAGCCTTTTACCTTCCAAATTCAACCACAAACTACACACTGCAAAATAGTTTAATATCTACATTCTCTCACACACTTGGGCATACAGAAGGAAACGTGTTCTTTTACTACCTCTCATATCAACAGTACCGACATTAATAATCCCTTGTCAAATCTGTATTTCAAAGGCAAGGATTCTACAGAAAAAAGGGAATTATCCCCAAACTTCAAAAAAAACAAAACAAAACAAAAAACAAAAACAACAACACACAAAAACAAACCCTTAAAAGCATTCAAAGCACTGTCCTAAGTTGGGATGTAACAGAAAATAGTCAGCACAGATGGAACACAAAATGTATGCAACTAGCTGCTACAGTTTAGTTATTAAAGTAACACTTCTACAGAAAAATTCTGAGGCAATCTCAAACAAGTAAACAAACAACAAAATAAACCCAAACCCACAGAATCTGCATCTCAAAAAGAAATGAAGTACCTCTAAATGCTTATTGATTTTTGCTAGCTCTGCTGCTGTCTTCTCATTCTTAGTCTGTAGATTTTTGTCAGCTCCAAGCTCCAGCAACTTAAAAATGACATTTTTGTGTCCATGGTGTGCTGCCCATATTAATGCCTGCATAAGAACAGTCTTGTTTTTATCAAGTTTACATATGAAGAAAAAAAAAAAAAAAACAAAAAAAAACACAGTAAGAATAGAGGTTCAATCAATAATACAACCTGTGTAATTTCTTACATGGCAGAATCCGGAGACAAAGACGGTGCAAAACAATCTCAAGGTGGTGGTAAAGGAGTGTAAGTGAGCATTTTTGAGGAAGGTACACTAGAAACAAGCTCATGGGCTCCTGTTTGTACGTTGTTTTTTAAACTTTAGTTAAAATACATGGAAGTAGATCACTTACTGAATATCCATTTTCATCTTGGGCATTTATGTGTGATCCATGAGCAACAAGAAGCCCAACAACACGAGAATAGCCTTTTCTAGCTGCATACATCAACGGAGTCATTTGTCTCCTGAAAGGAATGGGGACAAGAACATCAAGATGTTAAAAGCTCACTGCATTATCAAGGAGGGCACCTCAATTCAGTGAAGACTGAATATGTGTAGAGCAATTCAGAGGAAGAAAGCCCATGACACCACATTCACACTTTACCACAAGGTTCAATTTAACAGAACAGAGATTCAGCAACTTCGATCAGTTAGCATTTTTTAGAGCATTTTAAGAGTTGGCATTTATTTTCTAAATGAAACAAAGTGAAGTCAAAACGGTGCATTGAAACAAAAATATCCTTAACCCTTCCCAGATATGAAACACAGGAACTTGGGTGACTAAACCAATTCTGATTTGGTTCTTAACTACGTGAAACTTTTTTTTTTTTTTCTCTTTAAAGACCATCTCTCTCTCATTCAGTACATGGAGCAGTTTAATCAGGGAATAAGGACAGGTGTAGATCAGTGTTGCCACCTTATTAAAAGCAGAGAATATTATCAATTTGCCCATTCCTTTCATCTACATGTATCTGGGGAGGGAGGGAAGTAGCACCTTCACTTTTTACTTCAAAAAAAAAAAAAAAATATATATATATATATATATATTTTTTTTTTTAAAGGGAAACACAGTTAAGTGATTAATTCTATACATGGTTTAATTTAAACTGAAAGTTCCAAAAAGATTTACTGCAGTTTTGTGGAAGGCAAACTGTAAATTGTAATACTCTTCTCGTTTTAACTATTCAGTTAAAAATAACAACTATGTATGTATTTGCAAAATTATCTCTGGTGAAAACAATATAAGCCAAGAATCACAGGTCACACAACTCCTGTGAGTGTGCAAAGCTGCAGTGTGAGTGCAGGGTGCACAAGCACAATTCACATTCAAAATGTTACCTGGGTATACTCAGGTGAAGTCTTCAGAAAATTACAGAGAAACACCACACTAAGTTGTTTTTTTTTAAATGGTATTTTTTAAAATAAGTTCTTAAATGGTAAGAACAAATGTATATCAAAATATTTTTGTCCTTTGCCTCATTTTTGTTCTCTGTTCCCTGAAGTGTTGACACTTTTTCTCCCTATACATCCACAGGTATATTATGTAAAAATATATACATATATATATATATATAAAGTTATTTCTTGCAATTGACTAAGTAGTAAGGACTTACAGACACTATCTTTCCCATTTTTTTTTTTTTATATCCCAAAACCGTGTTGACAACAGTCTACTGATCTTATACTTCTACTCAGATGTTTTTATGGTTGTAAAATGAAACCACAGTGAGTTGGTTTGAATGTTCTGAAAGAAAAAAGATATTCCTCAGATGTTTCCATTTAGAAAAGTATTTTTTGGGAGTCCTGACACTTACCCTTTGATGGAATAAAACCACAGAACTTAAAAGGGTTGGAAGAGAGTTGGATTTTCTCGTTGCTATGAATTAAGAAGTTATAAACTGAAATATTTTACTAATGATGTCTGATTACAATTAACTGTTTCTTAAAACGCAATGTTTTTTGTTTTGTTTTTTTTTTTCCTGAAAGTGTTATATATTTTTAACGTACAGCTCCACGACAAAAATTTGCTGTCAAAACTTTATGTTGCGAGGATGCAATTTGAGGGACTTTCCTAAACTTTATCAGTTTCTTAAGTACAATGTTGACCACTAGAGGGACCCCGAAAAGCATATGTATATCAAAGCAGATGCCTTAAAACGCTGACTTTCTGCTTACTTCAAGAATATTGATAGAAATATGGCTTTGCTCATCTTTTTTTTTTTTTTCTTATTCACAAAAGGTTCTGTTAGGTTAGTATTTTGTCTTACACAAGCACAGGTAAAAGTCTACTGAAAAAACAGGCATATAAATGTGAAGAAGCCATCTATTACTTGGAAATATGGAAAACGGAATGTAACTACACCTCCTCAAGATGCACATTTAATACGAGAAAAATCTGGAAATGAAATGAAGAAGAGATTGCACCAGTCTCTAACTAATTTATTTTAGCCCATCAACCTTTTCAAAAGTAGAAGTTCTGACTGAATGTACGGAAATACTTTTCTTATAATAAATAGGGTGCATTGGTGGATTCTGATCTTGGGTGGATTCTTGTAATAGGGTCAACTGGTGGAACTAGTTGCATAAAAAAGTTTCCTGGTCTCTTTCTTCAGCAGTTTTAGAAGCCAAACAGTAACCTAGCCTGATGTCATAGCTGATGTAGCTTAAAGAAAATGCTTGATTAAAGAGCTCCTCATGTCCCTTCTGACCTCAATCACTCTATGATCCTATCAAGATTACTGCAAAAAAAACAGAGAAAAACACTCTATAGTCAGTCCCTCTAACTTAACTAAATAATGCTATATATACACACAATGTCTATATAGAGACAGAGACCTATGAACATCAATATCATCATTTTAAAGAATAAATAGAAGTTGATTACAACCTAGTAATTTGTAGCAACAGAATCAAAAGGTACTTGCCCAATGCAGACACTGCTTCCCACACTTATTTGCATTTGGTGATAGGCAGCCTGTGACAGATTTTCCATGCTACCACCTTTGAAGTGTTTCTGTCTACAAGAACAGTACATTCCCATCCATTTTCATTTATTCTGCTTCTAGTATTTTTTTTTTTTTTTTGAAACTTGCACACCGCTACTACCTCGCAATTATCTTCTGCTTTTTCAAAGAAAAAATACTGAACAAAAGTCCAGAGGCAACAGAACACTCTTTTCTCCAAAGTACAACATGTAGAGGCTACAACCGCACAGTACTGCAGGGATAACATCTGAAATCAAGGCAACAACTTGATGACATGAGAGGCACTGAGAAAGTACTTCTCCCTTTCTAAGTAAAACCCAATAAATGTGATGTTTAAAAGGTCCACCAACATGAATAGGCAATTCTGACTTCAGGCATTCCAGTTTCATTTATGTTTTAAATTGAAAAGCTACAGCCTGTTTTAGGGTAGAAACATTTACAGCACTGCTTAAATATGCAACTGCATTTATGCAGCAGAATCTATGAGGGGATACCATGCTATGTCTTTGACAAAACCACTTCTTTGGAAAGCAAGGCCCATTTACATGTATGTCTGAAAGTGGGTGGAAGACGAGCTTTAGGGAATAAAGCAAATAAACAACTTTGCTATCCCAACCCTGTAAAAAACAAAAACAAAAAAACCCCTGCAAATAGAACTGCAAGGTTTAAGATCCAAAACATCCATCATTTCTTGTTGAAGACACGGTACATCTTACTACAATCTAAAAAAGCCATACACATAAAGCATAGTGATAACAATCCAAGTAAGTGATCTGAAGAATCCTCTCTTCGTTCTGAGGAACCTTGCAGACACTCTAGATTCAGCAACCTGGCTCATAAAAGTACCTGTGCACCTGTTTTGCAAGAACCTGTGAAGTCCTTTGGCGTTGCACAATTTGCCACATGGCATTTGCCCATGTTGGACATGATACTCAAGGGTTAGTCAATATAAAATAGATACAAATCTTAAAGTGCACATAAGCAACTTATTAATCAAACATGATGTAAGTTGAACCTGTCGTGCAGAATTCACCACGTCTGACAAATACACATTCTTCTGGTTGGAATCACTCTCAAGCGAAACAAAGTCCACCTTTCTAGAAGATTCTCAATGAGGGAGGAAAGGAAGAGATGTCTTCCACCCACACGCAGGTTTCTTTCCATCAAAGAGATATTTGTACAAAATTTAGTAATGCAGCTTGGTAATCTTGAGAAGGATAAGTTGTATTTAAAGTCTCACAACTGCAGAAAGGTTTATTTCCTAAAACGATATATCACTAACATTAGGGAAAAAAAAACATAGCAGGTAGTAAACAACCTTATCAATTTAGTCTCTAATACTTTCTTCTTGAGACCCCAAAGAGAAGAAAAGCTACAAGACAGCAGTATTTTAATTAGTTGATGTGCAAACTGAATATTGGTTCAGGAAACCAAGAAGCATCTTCAGAAGCTTTTGGAGCCAGTTTATTAACTCCAGTGATGTACATTATGCTTATAACTGAGAAATGAAACAGTAGCAGTGTGCCCATAGCAACAGAAGTGAAGCTGTTTGTCCCTTTGCAAGCTTACTAGGATTTTAAGGAGCGAGGTGGAAAACTCTGTACAACAAACAGGATTGGAACCTACTTTAGCAGGTTGTGAGCTGCAATATACTTTTGTGAGCTGCAATATACTTTTTTAATTTTTTTTTTTTTTAAAAAACACTGTTTTCTTAAAAGCAAGGTGGCAGAAGAACATTCTACCATCTTGAAGGAGAGCTTGTTAGGAGAATTAAGCGTATAGTTCTAGTAAGAAGGCTGGGGTAGAATATATGTCAGGCTTAGTTTCAGACTTCATTTTAGACCACCGTTCTTTTATGCTTCTGTTTCTCAACATTTGCATAATTCTGGTAAAACAGATAGAAAATAGATACGTAAGTTCTACATAACACAGGAGATGAAAAAATAGACAAAGTAATTTTCACACAGCTAGAAGTCTACAAAGGAGGTGATTATAAAAGTGATTAGCATAAAAGGTAACAGTGGGGACTGCAAATGCTATGACATGTTCAATCATCCTGCCCTGTCCTTCTACCTCCTCACACTGTCCCATTTTTACAAGCAAAGTGGTTTAGCTGAAGACGCAGCATATTCTGATTTAAAAGAGAAAAACAAGTAAACCACATTATCATGTGGAAAAACAAAACAAAACAAAACACCACCACCAATTCTATGCAAATAACCATGAACAGTGAACACTACTACCAAAAGAAGAAGCCAAACATACTTGAGACAGAACCTTGCTGGTATAATGCTAATGGATCGCAGTGCAGGTTTTGTTTCTGTTCTACAGAAAGGCTGCTCAGGGGACATCCTGAGACATGAGGATATATTGTTCTTCTCACAAAGCCTGTTGCAAACAGTGTCTAACATTGGTACTGTCCCAGAGTATCTTGTATCTCTGCCTCTGATTAACAGTACCAAGCCTGGTGGTACCACTGTGCATTCAATACTAGCTGAAAATAGTACAGTCATCCAAATCGTCCATTTCTGTGTCTAGACTCCCCTCTACTACGAAAAAGGGTGATGAACAAGCTTCAACACTTAAGGTTAGAAGAATGGCTTTTAACTCACGCATTTACTGCACTTTTGACTTTTTCCTAACTTCAATAAAAGGAGGGAAGACACACATGGCCGTAGCCCAGATGAACACAGTACTTTTATTAAGAGTAATTTTTTCCATCTGTTTTTTTTTTTTTTTTTTTTTTAATATTTAGTCCCTTTGTACTGATGTTTGACCAACATAATAAAATGTCTTTGTGAGTTCATAGTGCTAGAATGAGACACCCTCTCGAACTAACAAGGTCTAATATGAGGTATCACAAGATCCTTTTCTTGCAGAAGAAGATCAAAGATCTTTACTCAATCGGTATTAAATGCCCTGATTTTCAACCAGTATTAAATGCCCTGGCCATAAACCACACTGTAGTGCATTAATTTTTCCCAAGCTATTTGCCTTTGCTGAGATGGACTATTAGTCATTTGGCGTAGTTAACTATCACACCGCGATAACATCAAGGTCTTTAAAATTATTATGCAGCCATGCAGACTCACTATCTTATCAGTAGCAATAAATATCTTGCTAAAACTGAGGTGTTACACAATTGCTTTATTCTGTCTACGCAACCTGAAGAGAGACCTACCTTGTGAACTGGGCAATACTGAGGTGAAAATTTTACCCTCCCACTATCATCTGTATTTACAGTTGGAGTTCATGATTTTAGAGGTCTTTTCCAAACTAAATGGTTCTACGATTTTCTTGAGAGCAAAAGTAGCCTAAAACTTCCATTGTGAAACAGTTTCTTGATACTCCTTAAAACTACTCCGAATGTAAGCAGAAGTGAGTTAATGTAGGCAATTTAACACCAGACCTGAACGGTGACTGTATTTTAACGTGCATGCATTGCTGTACTTAACAGTACGCTTCCATCTCAATTTTTAATCTTCACAACAACACAAGTATAACAAGACAGAAGAAGATTCTGGTGTTATAATACTTGCAAACAACAACTGTTTTGAAGATTTTCTCCAGTCACAAAATTCATAAACATTTTAAAACAGAAACAGAGTCTTGGTCATTGACCAGGATTCAACTATACTAGAAATTTTAAGATTGAGGCAAAAAACGCCACACACACATCCCACAGAACATGCAACAAAGAGCTTATTTCAAAATAAAGGAAGTTGCAGTCATTCACCTATTTGTATGTCCTTCAACAAAAATCTGTTAGCATGAAACATCAACTCAAAACACTGTCCTTACCTGCAAAGCCATTAGGTTTCTTTTATCGTACTTAAATAAACAAGAATTTGGAGGGTATCATCATTAAAATCCAAGTCTACTAAACAACCTATGAAATACAATCCTAGGAATTGTTCTGTAATTTAGTTGTCAGTTGGTGATACTCTTTTACTTCTGTCTAAAATGAAGTCACAGGTTAATATTAATAAAACCAGTGTACCTTTTAGAAAGCACTGCAGGTAAAAATAAGTTTTTAAAAAACAAAACCAAACAAATAACAAAGAGTCTGCTTAAATATTTCCAGGCCTTACAAAAGGCTTAAGTATATCATTTACATTTGAGAGCAAGGGGGAGGTAAATCGTACAAGATAAAAACATTTAATTTCTCAAGCTAGCATTCACTTAGATGAAGCACTCCGAGTACAGTAGCTCTGCAAAGACTACACAAGAGCAGGTCTTACAATGCTTTCTCATTTCACCTATCCAATACCTTGTTTGTCTTTCAAAACTCTGCAGTTGGCACTTCTGCTTTCATACACTGCCTTCTCAATAAATACTGGTGGCTATAAAACCAGTTTTACTTCCTGATTTTAATTCAGCAAAAATAACAGAAGTTACTCTGCTTAATACTTTCTCCTTAGTATTCTATTCTATTGCAAAGAAACCATTTACCTATCCACTCTTAAACTTGTCTTCTTTCTTAGACTGCATTTCAAATAACAGGTTATTTTTAGTACTCTTCTGCCTCGTCATGCACACTTCATGAATTAGTCAAAAAAAATGTTCGAATTCCTGTTTATCACCTCCAAATGATGTGAAATCAAAGAACAATCCATATGGCTTCACTGCCAGATCAACAAAGAACAAGTATCAAACTCTGTCTTACACCACAGTTAGATTTTCAGCTGTGAATTCACATACATTTCAGTTGCTGGTGGATGCAAGGGAAGACTCCTAAAATCACTGTTTTTTAAGTACTGAGATAACCAAATAATGCAAAGTTTAGTTCTTAACGTGCAGTGCACTGATCACATAGTGAAGACTCATGATAATCTCTACTCACTGACAGTTCAGATGTCCTCTTACGGAACACTCTGCTTGATCTAAAAGAACAGGCGAAGCAGGACTTGAGTGCCATGCAGAGGATTTGTTGAGTTTCATGATCTTCACAGAATTCTGATGGGTTTCATCCCAGTGTTTCTGAACACACTGGAAGAAGCCCCCACAAAGCAGCAGCTAAACTGCCATTAGCAATTCTAATAATGGAGCAGTATGCATGGAAGTCAAATACTGGGAAGGGAAAAAAAGGCAGCAGGGAGATTTTTGAAAAAGAAAAAATCCAGCTCTTGTCATCTAACTTCTACTTTTGTTTGGTTGAAATGCTACATTTTGGATTGTCAGTTACCTTTTCGTTTGAGAAAGCAAGAACTACCACAACTGGACACGGGATCTGGTACTACTCAAGAATTAACTCGCATGTTAGCACAAGGTCTTAGGGAACAAAGAGAGATAGTAAATAAGTAAGATCAACTATGCAAAAGACACACTGAGTTTATAAATAAGGTTTTGCCCTTGAAATTCCCAACTCTTGTGTCAGAAGCCAGTCTTTTTTTCTTCAAAGTTCAGCCAAAGGCCTTTTTAAGTGTAAACTTCCAGCTTTAGCTTGTTTTCAAACACCCAGGGCAAAGCTGTATAATGGAAAGATTTCCCCCTATTTTTTCAGGCAAGACATTTATTTTAATACCCAGCTATCCGAGGGCAACAAGTTGTAATTATTTCAGAATTTGCAGTTTTCTTTCATGAACAATTTTTAGCTTATAAAGAATGAATGGGGCACTTAATTTTAGTGCTGTAGATCAGTGCCACTTCAGCACAACTTTGTAAATAAATTATTATTATTGTTCCCTATCTATCAGTACTATGATTACAGTGAGGGTCAGGCCCAGCAAATTAATTGAACTATTTTAGTAAGAACCCACAAGCCTCCGATTCTGTTCTTTTTGTATCACTACACAGTCCACATATTTTAGGTAATGTGGTAAAGAGATGAAAAAGCTGTGGTGTAAAAAAGTAAGTTCAGTCAAGTGAAAAACAAGCAGTTTCAGTTTGAACTAAACAAAAAGCTTTTTTTTTCCAGCAGAGGGAGGATACTTCATAATGGATCAGCCCAGAATTTCCTTCTTCATGATTTAAAACAAATCACTGCAGCAGACTATGCAAGTAAAGACAGCTCACAATGCATTGCTTCAGACTGCTGAGACAGGACACGGTAATTTGAGAAACAAACTGTCATCTGCTTTTTTTAAAAGGAGATTAAAACATGCTTGCATTAGAATAACTTTTATTTACAGAGAAGTTTACTTTTTCCACAGGAATCTCTGTAAGGAATATAGCTAGATAATCGCAAAAAGCTCAAAAGCAAAGCCTGAATTTAAATAAAGAATTAATCGATTAACTGATGGGTTAACCCACATCCTTACACAGAATGAGAAATATGCCTCTCCCAAATCATAGGGTATATTTCCTGTGCTTACACTATTGTCAACCAAAGGGATTAAAATAATTATCTTTAAAAAAAGCACAACAAAATTAAGAACAAACAAAAACACCAAAAAACACAACACACACACACATTTAAATTTGATCACACGCTTAGTCAGGTGAATGACTATGCTAGAAGAAAAAAACACCTGCACACTTATCTTTCTGTACATACAGAGAGCAGCAAAGTTACAAAAAGCTAATGAAGTAGACATCTTAAGTGGTAACAACTAAGCCTAAAAATGTCTCTACAGTAATATTACATAATACAGTGTTCACAGACTTTTTTTTTGTACCTGCAAGTAAGGTTAGGGTCGACATTCCTTGACAGCAGTAGTTCCACAGTCTTCAAGATGTTTTCCTCTGAAGCATGAGCAGCACACGCTGCCATCAGCACTGTGTACTTATCTATTTGGAAACTTACAGTTAGAAAATTGCATACACCAATACTATGCTAGTCCAAAAGTTCCTTTAAAAGCCTTTACATTTGCTAGATTTGTTTATCAGGTGCTGATAAACTAAGATTTAAAACAAAAGGTAAGAAACTTGTTTTTCTTCCACTAAAAGTCACTAGAATTATCAGGTAAGATAAAGGCATCTAAAAAGAGAAGACAACGACAGGAGTGAATGATACTAGTAGAGCATTTACCACTACTGAAGGTGAGGATGCTTGCTTAGGTAGTGAAAAAAAAACCTGCAGGAGCTTAAATTTAGGTATCTGTTTCTAAAATCTTGGTCCACACCAGGAGATTCAATCCCTGTTCCTCCCTACCTCTCCCCAAAACACAGCCAAATGAAGTAACATCTTACTGAAGTTAACTGCAACAGAAAAAAAGTACATGCAACTATTTTTTAAAAAACACATAGCAACATCAATTGTAGGGAGAACAGGGGTCCATACAAAAGAAAGTTCAAGTAACAAGGCTTTATTAAAGGGATGAAGGAAACCAGTTTACAAACCTAGACTACTATTGTGCAGTACTGGCAGGAAGAAGATGGCAAAAGGAGGTATGTTCCTTAAATCCACATCCACAATACGTAAAAAAATCATCATGAGGAACCAGTGTATTTCTTTGCTCCAGCTCCAGAGGCAGCTGGGTGTTACGTGCCACCTTTACTCATGGATCAGAACTGCACACCACTGCTGTTTGCCCACAGAACAGGGGAGATCTTTCTTATTTTTCTCCTACAGGTATTTGGAAAACATCACACCTCAAGGACCTTAGCAAGCTCTTTGGCTTAGAAGACTATCATTTGAACAACTGCCCACTTCGCTTACTGCACAAACTTACATACAAGCTCAAACATGCCTTCAGCAATTTAACAAGTATAATTTTAACTGTACATACTTCAGACCAATCCTTGAAGCGTTACAACATATTTTCTACCTTTCTTATAGAAATCTTAGGACCGTGTATGCACTAGTACCTTTATTCTTCAAAAGAGATCAGATAATTTTTGCATTTAAACTTGAGAAGTTTATATACTTCACCCCAGTCTGCTCCACTTTCTTTGCTTCTCCCAACTTCTTGTCTTTGACTTCTCCAACTTAAGACCTTAGGTTTGTGTTTAAATTCACCTAGGTTTTTATAGATCAACCTGCAACTTTCAACCTTCTCATACAGAAGTTGTAAAACACATAGATCGGTGTATTAAATGAAAAAATAAGTTTCATAGAGTCACTTAAACTCCTTAATGGTAAGTAATTAGCTTTCCAGTAAATAATTTCATTCACTAACAGATTCTTGCTCTAAACATTTAAACTGGTCATCAATAATAACATGAACTGAAAGCTGGCTGGACTTTGAACAAAAGATAGCAATAAACATCATTAATCTGGGAATTACATTTAAGAAGAAACTGTAGTTATATTTATATTCCTTAGTTAAAACAGTGATAAAGGGTGGGAAGTTGATTTCTGCTGGCCTACCTACAGGTCATAAATAAGCAAGAGAAGAAGAAACACCTTAGAACACTCAGGTTTCTCTTCTGCACAGAAAAAAAATAGTAAGAGACTGGTAAAAGATTAGTCTGTGGTCAGGCTAGCTGAAAAAAAACACACACAGAAGAGACAGTGTATTTACTCCTTCAAGATGCTACATTCTGATGCCACCACACAGCAAATGCTACCATTAGCACCTCATTCTTCGTCACCACCGAGGTTCATTCCACTATTAGGGTAAAATTAAGCAAGTAGCTTACAAAGAATAACTGAAACGTGACAAACGGTGATTAACAGTAGAGCTGTTGTTAGGATTATAAGGTTATAACATTACTAGTATGGGATCACTCGAGTGGTTGCCAGCTCATACAGAACAACCAGGACTGATGACATTTAGTGCCACTTAGGGATGGCATAGCTGTACTGAACACATTTGGCTTGACCTGAATCAATCGCTTGCAAGACTGCTCCTGGCTGGACAATGCTCAGCTGTGCCCTAGCTACTATTTCACTATACAAACCAGCAAGGAAACAAGCTGAGAAACCTGATCCCAGCAAGGTGCCACTTTGGGCAAACACAACTGGTCACACGGTGAAAAAATGCCATGCATGTTGGTTAACTGGATGGCTGAAAATGCTGCCCACAGAAGTTTCTGTCCAATCTACAGCTCTCTACGACCATAAACATGGAACACGCATGAACTGTAGCAGCCACATGAAAGTCCTCTGACACTGGCTAAGGACAGTAATTTGAAGGCTTAACTGTCCTTGGTGCAGGCAATCTACTCTTATCTCAGACTGATCAGCTCCTAAGAAGTTCAAGAAAATTTTAGAATCCTGATTTGTACCACTTGCACTGCAGTCTACTACTTCTACTACAAATACTGGCAGTCTACTGGAAAATAAGAGCACCGTTTTTATGTACTTCATAGTAACACGTTTCATCAGTTTCTTCTGTATTGCAATGTCTTTTCTAGAGCTTGGCTAAGTTTTCCAACATAACGAAGCAGAAGGAAAACACTACAGTTGAAGCAGGAGAGAATTATTAATGAGCTATAAAAACTGAGAGAGGAACTAGTAGTATTGATAAGTTCCATTAAACTCTTGCCAAAAACCCAGATTTGGCAACACACTGAAGAGTAATTTTCACTTAATATAAAACTTTTGCTCTAGTTTTAGAGAAGTCAACAGTAGTTTCCCATTAACTGGACAGCTACTCCTGCAAACACATTATTTCTTCAGTTAATGCCAGAGGAAGGAAATTACTCTTTGTCACCATCTTGCAGACCTGACATATGACCTACTCTTCTGATTGTTAGGGTGTAGTCATTTAAAATATAAAAATCAAAACCCATCATTAACCTAAAACCTAGTGCTTATTTATTACTTTGGTCTGAAACGAGATACAGTGCGATCACATGAGCAGGTCAGCTGGCACGTTTGAAGGCTAACAATGAGTGACTGGAGAGCAGAAAGCAAACAACTGCAGTGGGAGAAGCATCATCTATGGCCTTAAAGATGAATCTACTGCACATAACCAGCTGGAAAGCTGAACAAAGGAGTAACATTTTATAGGAAAAAAGCACTTCTGTTAGATTTAGAAGGGATGAAACAACATCGTTATCATGAATTTAAAAGCAGTGGGTACCACCCAAAATTCAGGATTCTAGCTGTTTTCTGCATTCATAACAGGATCAAACAAAGGAAGTTTTAACTCTACAACTTCACCCTAGGATTCTTAAACAGGTATTTTCAAACACTATTTTAAAAAATGTACCTGGGGATCAGGAGGTGTTATGGAAGACAGAATGCGAAGGAAAGAGAGAGACAGAATAAGGATATCCATCAGCTGAATCCAGATGAGACCCAAGAATATATATATATATATATAACTTCAGAAATACTACTTTTGCTTTAAAAATCTAGACTATATCCCAGTTCCATTGTGATCATTTGATTTTTTTCTCTCTACATAGAAAGAGAATAAAGGTAGGACAATGTCTGGCACGGAGAGGCACTGGCCACTATTTTTATTCACATCTTACCTATTTCAAAGCATGCATTGGCACCTCTGTCCAGAAGGAGACGCACCACTGCAAAATCAGCCACACTGGCAGCACACATCAGGGGAGTCCATCCAAACTGAAAGCTAGATTCTATGCTTACACCTGTCAAAATTTAAGATACTAAAATCTTTAAATTACATCAATGAATCTTTTATAAAAAAGATTTTATAAAATCTTATTCAAATATGTATTAGCATGAAGGTTACACAGTTTCCACTTAGTCCTCGGGAAAGGAAAGCCTCTTATACCATTGCTGTTTTTTAAATACATCCTTCTCTGGAATATAAGAAAACAACTTTTAGAACTGACCCCAAGGAAGCCCAGTACTCAATCCAAGTAGGTAAGCACAACAGAAAAGCATTTAAATAATAATAATAAAAAAAAACCCAAATTTTTATTCTTACCAAGCCAAATGGGCTGCTGTGGAAGCAATGTGTCTGTCATACTATTAAGACCATACTGACTAGGGTTTTCTGGCTTCATGGCTCCTTTTACTAGCTACCTTCCAATGCAGCTAAGCTGCAGATACTAGTTTTGTGTTCAGTACTATGAAAATATTATCTCCAAAGAAATATAATTTACGATCTCTTCCAACCCAAACCATTCTATAATTCTAAGATAAAATAATGCAAGATTCAGTCACCACCACCAGCTTTGTTAGCCTGTATAATAGTCACAGCCTCTCCTGTGGCTAATAATAAACTGGCCAGACGGCCCTTCCAAATTCACCAAACATGGAGTACCAGACCCAGCAACTCACGTGACAACTTTCAAATAAAAATCTTTATAGATTTTTGCAGTAAGAGAAAACATCCCTTTACTCATCCATCACGTATTATTTCCTCTATAGCAGTTGGTTGCCATCAGTTGATTCCATGTTAGTCCAACAGTGATTGTGGATTACTAAATGTATTTCTTTACAAGAGGAAGTTGTGGAAAACACTGTCCTAAGAAATTTGTGACAGTCAAGCTACACACAAACCTTTTCATGCAGAATGTGTATCTACCTTCTCTGCCTAGACAGCTTGTCAAAGATCTGCTCACTGTAGCAACATGAAGCCATTAAAGCTGAGTAGAAAGTCACCGCTCTGCAATTGATTCTTCAACTGTTCAGGATCAGGAGTTGTAATCAATAAAGAGGAAGCATTCAACAAATGCCGGGTTTTGAAGCATTCTAACACCTGCAAGCCACAGAAGCTATGATCAAATCCTTTCAGTAATGCATACATACTAGCTGCAATCCTTAATGCCACAGCATTCCTGTTTGCCGTTTACAAAACGCTTCGCTGAGGCCCACAGCCAAGTTCCACAAGGCGACCCAGTAACTGTGGGTGAGGACTGCCAGTCCCTCAGCAGCTGTATCTGAACTTCCTTGTAGACAAGTCACTTCAAGTATCTAGAAAGTTTGATATCCCACAGCCCACTGAACTAACACCGCTAGGGAAGGAGGATGAGAAAGCTGGCACTCTCAGCATTACAAAGTCACTGTCTCTCTTCAGAGGAAAAGCAGTCCAAGTGACTACAGCTCCCATCCAGAGCTTTTTAATACATATTTGAATAATAATGGCAAAAGACCTACTAGGCATGCATTCAGATTTACTGGAACACTTGATAATGTGCTTTCCTTGCTGCTTTCTTTACATATATAGTGGACAGTATCGGCCAGAATGCTGGTGCTTTTCCTAAGTTTTAAAGGTAGAATGGTCTTCTTTTGCAAGGCAACTTTGAAATGTCAAAGTTGCATTGCAGCCTGTCACACGTGGTCTGCTGCTGTCTTTCTAGTGAGTGCCGTGAAGCATTTCTGCACTGTGGAAGTCACAACGCAAATTGTTACCCTCAGGGGAAGATAGAGAAAGGACAACTAAAATAGCATCAACACTTACCTGGCTGCTTGGCTGCATGGTTATAGGAGCTGTTGACCGAGCATCTCCTGCTAGTTACTACTCAAACTCATTGCATGAGCTGTTTTCAAGTGCTCGTTTGGTATCAAAAACGCCCTTACAAAGTCTGGTAAGGCAACAATGAAGCCCAGGAAAAAAAAAAAAGATTTAGGGAAAAATGAGGCCAGATCAGCCAGCCTGCTGCAGCTCCATGATCCCAGGTCCAACCAGTACCAAGGCTGTGTGTGTATTCCCTGCAGGCAAACACAGACACCACAGACACCACCAGCCCCACAGAGTGCTCACAACACAGCATCGAGGGCCTCACCCTGCTCCCCTCTCTGTCCGAACAGAGGGCTCCACAGCCCACACGTGCACCCCCCTGCCTCCCACTTCACTCACTGGCTAGTCTGGTTTGATCTTTGCTAGTGATCACACACTCACTCGCACACCTTAGTGCAGCTTCTCTGGTACCTCATTCAGGTATTTTGTTGACTGTGGCTAGTAACAGCAGTGGTAGGAAGGCTATTTTTAGAGAGAAAAATGCAACCTCAAACTCAGAAAGTTTAACAAGGAAGAACTATAATCAAATTCTGCATATACCTTTTCACGATAAGTAATTCCAGGGATGATACAAAAAAATGTAAGGTGCTGAAAGACTCTTACTTTAAGAACCGCTTCTACTTTTAAAATCCATTCACATTCAGTCTCAATTTATTTGAGGGGCAACTTCTAAAATGATTGATACTGGAAGACTTCTTTTCTAATAGAAGTATTGATTTAAGTCTGTCAACAGTGACTGCTGTGGTTCCACAACACCTTAAAGCTAAGTTAAATAGCACTGCTGCTGTCTCCAATGCTGGCCCACCTATGGTTCTCAGTTCAAAGTCCTAAATGGCTGAAAAATTACTCATTCCCCACCCTCCCGTACATAGTTTACTGTTATTTCAGTTGTCTGAACCACCTGCACAAGACCAGATGAGCTCCGACAAACATGCAAAGACAGACTGCTGAGAACAAGAAAGGAGTGCCTGTGTTTGTATCTCTGATCTGCCTGAACTGTCACTAGGCCTTAACTTTTAGTCCCATTTGAGGAAAACATACAGATTATACAGTAGTAAGTATTTTGCTCCCAGAGCAGACCAAAATGCCAGTTAGAGTCACCTCCACACCTTCTACTTGCTTGCAATACTTTGTGACACACACTTCAGGAAACTGTTCTTAGTATGTTAGTATTTTATAGTAGAGATTAGAGAAGACTTGTCCATTTCCTAAAGGAGCTCTGTGAAATTGCCTCAGCAGCACGGATTCTTGGAGCAATTGCAACGCAAGCCAGGAGACAGCATGTTCTTGTTCTACCTGAGGGAACGTCCATAACTGTTGCTAGGAAATCCATTTCCAACACAAACCTGGAGCTTGGTGGAGAGCTGGTAGCACGCCTTCTGCAAGCTCTACTGAACAGAAACTAAAGGCAACTTTGGAGGCAAAGATTTCATCTGACTAAGCACTAATCCTCCGAAGGACAATGCCTTTCGTCAGAGAGGCATTACGTTCCACTGCTCTGCAGAGGCTATAATCGATGTGTTAAAAATTAATCATTATCTTAGGAAATTTATAGACACTCTCATGACACTCACTGCCTTGTGCATTTTAGAGAAGATGCCAGACTACAGGAATTTTCACCTTCCAAATGGCTAGAACAGCTCATTACGTGGCAAGCATCAACACAAAAAGGTTTGATCTGAGCTATTACTGTTTTGCTGAATAAGCAGTTTAGAGCGGCTAACTGTAACAGAACAACTAAGCAATCCAATGCACAGGTATTACTAAAAACTCAACATGAGAACAGATTCATTCAATGCAAGACAGAAGATACATTTCACACAGTATTCACACACCGTGTTTCAACCTGTGCATTGGTTTTGAGTTAATACTGATTTAAAATAAAATTATTCCCTGCTGGGGTGAGAAAGTCTTCTCCTTGAAGGGCAAGTAATGTCACCAATTTAAAACTCAGAAAAACCCATTGCTAGCTGAAAAAAATACTTTCTTCCAGCCACAAGACACATTTTCTCAGAGAACAAGCTCACGGCTACTTGTTCTGCTTGCTTGTTGAAGCAAAACTTCCTGATAATCATCACTAGGCAGGTCACATCAACTATGCAGCTTCTGATTGCTCTGGATGCTTCAGTAAGTCCAATCCTCCGAACACTGAATAGCAGAAACACATTACAGAGAAATACTGAGTAACAGATCATGGAGAAAAGCTTTTAGTGTCAGGACAAGCTACTTTTTAGTGACAAATGCCACATAAACCCTATTAGACCTTTTGGAATCACAAAATCTTTCTCCAGCTGATGTTGCCATGACACTTGGCACGTACCAGATATTGTAGTATTAAACATGGCACTTGTGAAAATTAAGGTATTACAAATGGCACATGCCACAAATTTAACAGTGCTGTGGTCAAGAAAAACATGGAATTTTCACACAGGGGGAGCACACACACACACACACAAAGCCGATGTCCTTCCTTCTCCCCAACCTCCAAAGTAGAACAACAAAATAAAGAATACCCACTCAGCTCTCACTCTCAATTTAAACAACCTCAAATTCAGTGTTTGTGGTAGATATTTTCAGGTTAGAGATACATCTGAAAACAAACACCTTATGTAATTGCTCCCACATGACAGCTTTCTCAGTTTCCTTGAGTTTTGACTGACAAAATAAAATAAATATCAATTAGGAGGAGCTTGCAGAAATACATCATGCTGAGACACTGAAAAAAAGCAATTTCATCTTTATATCAAGAGTTTTTATCCCATATTGGACATATTCACGTATTCTTATATTGACCCAAGATGTTACTTTGAAACAAGAAACTTCAAAGCTTTAGAATTCTTTCCAAGTTCAAGCAAATGTATTCAACTTCATAAATAACTTTAATTACCTGAGTTTAAGAGTTCTTCTATCAAGGACACATCACCATGAACCAGAGCTTTCTTGAATGCATCCTTCTTGTCTAACTCCAACATTTGATCCAACTGATATACAGACAAAGAAAACTAAAGTTAAAAACATGGTAACTGTTTCAAGCTAGCAACTACAGCTTGATTTCAGTATAAAAGCACTAATGATCTCTGTAAGGACAACAAAGAGAAGTGGAGGAAGAGAAAGGCATTGTTAAGACTTTACTTCTTCCACCTTCCACCTCTGTGGACCTGCTTGGGCAGGTAAAAAAAAAAAAAAAAAAGCTGTAAAAAAAAAAAATTTTAAGATGACCTTCTCAGAAAGGTTCCATTCTCTGAAAATGCAACTATCTTCCTTCTCAATGGATGTGCTATCCTCCTACAGTGTTTGCAGATTTTCTTAGTGGTGTGTTCTTTCAGTTAAGACTCCTTTTCATATTCTGCTGCTAAAACAATATTGCAACACATTTCTTTACCTTTTTTGCACATTTCACATGCTGTGAAGCGTTAAAAAAAATAAAACGAATATAATTAGAAACAAAAATTGCAACGTGGGGCAGCGTAATCCAGTGACTAGCTGTGTGGCATAGCCCCGCATTTCATCGCTGGAAGGGTTAATGTTGTTATTCCCTCCTACTCCTGTGATGGCAAAAGACTTATAATTGCTGTGTCATAAATGAGTTGGCTAAAAACTGATTTGACCAAAGGACTGGTTTACGATTCAAGCCGTTGCCTGACTCACGTTCCTTTCACAGAAGCATCACAAATTTGTTCTATATTAAAGCTGCAGATGCAGATTGCTGCTGGCATCATCCCAACTATAAGTGATTACATACACCAATGAATCAAGGAATATTCACTAGCTTCTTTGCTGACAGAAGAGGGTATAGTCAGAAGTCATATTTTGTGGTAAATTTGGAAGTTGTATCACGAAGACTCAGAATTATACTATTTCCTCCAGGGTATTGTAGTCTTTCCCACATTTTTTGCAGAGTTCTTAGTAACTAATTAATGTATAGACAGTCAATGATAAGAAACAGCCAATAAATTAATTTGGACTTATTTATACTCAACCATCAACTTCCAAATGACGCATATCTTTGGATAGGAACCTTGATTTAAAGATCAAGGCCAGTGAAAAATTGACTGTAACCTTTAGCAGAGTACTGCTAATTTTAACCTTACTTCCATTTTCTAGCTCCAGCCACGAGAAAAAGCCATGCAGGTCCTCCCTTTGCCTCGCACTATCAAATGCCTCACGATTATCAGATGCCATAAATCTCTTACGTCTTCATATGAGGATGAAACATTCTGAGATTTAAAACGTAAAGCAGCTTTCTAGGCCTCAGGTCTTTCTCAGATTCATTCTCACATGGGAAGAGTAATAGGTCTGCCATCAATAAATGCAGAAATCATTTATGAGAAACGTAAAGATTTCACATAAGAAGCCAATCCTTCAAAAACCAGGTTTTATATGCCTAGACCAAGGATATTCCACCATTGCTTCTAAAAAAAGACCCACAACAGAGACGGGGAGTGGGTCTCAAGCCCTCTCCCCTCAGCCGCCACCCAGCCCCGGCTGGACGAGGGCTCCAACAGTGGCGAGGCCTCGCCCCACCTGCGCCTCATCCCGCGGGACGCCGATATCCCAGCAGTCGTCGTCGCTGTCGCAGTCCTCGTCGCACCCCGCCGCCACGCGAGCGCCCCACGACGCGGCGGAGCCCCGCGACATGGCGGCGCCCCGTCACGAAATGGCGGCGCCCCCTCACCACACACACACACACACACACACACACACACGCGCGAAATGGCGGCCGCGGCGCGGTGCTGCCTCGCGCGGCACGCGCCCGGCCGGCGTCGCCTGGGGAAGGCGGGAGAGGGGCGGGAGGGGGGGGGTGTCACGTGGCCGCGCCGCCTTCCCGCGCGAGGCGAGGCGAGGCGGGGCGGAGGGGCCCTCGTGTGGCCTCTGAGGGGAAGGGGGGAGCTGCGGCAGCGGGAGGGGAGGGGAGGGGGCTGACCTCGCGGTTATAAGGGTGGGGGAGTGTAGCGTGTTGATCCGTGTTTCAGCGGTTTTGTAGGGTTGTTGGGTGATACGGTAGGGCAGGCTGTGATGTCCTTCCGCGTCCGTGGTTATGAAGTGTTTTTAAATCTGAAGGAAATAAAAAAATAATAAAAGCTTTCTCTTGTTTCTGTCATCATTTATACACTTCTAAAAAGCCAGCTCGTGTGATGTAGCAGCAGTCAGTCCCATTGCCCCTGTGTGTGCAGGCGCTGTCACCAATGGCTTGGCAGTTCTGAGGGGAAGGCTGAGCAGTGGCCATATGCACCGTGATGAGCATGCACCCCGCTCCCTCCTGCCCTTGTGTACAATAATTCATGTTTCAGATCTGCAGCTATGTTGCTTTATCATCAGAGATAATAATGTCTCCTCCATTACAACGTTCACATGAAGCCGCTTGAAAAACAGATGAGGAACAATGTTTCGTGTATATATATATATATATATATATATATCCATAAGCAAAACTGCACTTCAAGCTCAGTGCAGACCTTGCCCGAGTCTGAAATGAATTTGGTCTTTCACCTAATGAAAGAGAATAGAAAAGAAAAAGACTAGTCTTGGTGAGGAGGCAGATGCTCGCGTGGAGTATTTAATACAGTCTTTGAACCTATGACAGTGTACAAGTGTAATTTTGGGGAAATTCCTTTAAACCAAAATGTCACTCGTACTGTAGGTATTTCTTCGCTTTTACATTCTCGTAAACTGCAGTGCAATATGTAAGGTGGCTTTCACTGTTTTGGGAATTTGCAGGTTAGTTAGGGTCATGCTTAAAACACACACGGTGCCATAAAATCACAGGTATTCAAAGAGAATCATGGTGTGATTGGTAACGTTTAATGGAATAAATATTTTTGTAGCCAGTAAAATTTATGGCCTAGTCATCTAACTTCTTTGGATCTATATGGGTCCACCAGTCTTCCCAAATATAGTCTCCAGACCATGAATGAAGCTTCCACAATATTCTTCCTCTCTTTGGCTCAGCTATGATAAAGAACATGGGCTTGCTAGTAGAATTCTTGTCCCTGATAGCAGAATTTGGAGCTTCTGAACACTAAAGACAACTGAGGGTGCCTTTTACAGTTGTCCTGATGAGGGTTGGTTTTAGCTGGTTATATTATCTGTGGATTCCTTACTTTTAACGTACTGCTGATTATTTAACGTGTGGGTATTTCATATGGTTTATTTGTCCTTGTTCAGGCTTCAAAGCTTGAAATCTATTGTTTTTCCCCCTTTTCTTTGTACCATCTCATGCACAATTTAAAACATCACAATTGACACTTTGAACGCAGCCTACATGCTGCTTCCTTGTTCAAAGGCCACCTCTCTTAAAAGGTCTCTTTCAGTAACAGCCCTGGTAGTCTTTAGGACTGCGAAAAATAACCCCTTTCAAAATGTCACCATGCAGAAGAGCTGTGTAGCCAGTGCACCTGACAGCTGTTTCAAATGTACACAGTCTGATAATGCAGAAATTTATAGCAGGTAATCTGTCATTGTGTGTCTGCTTGGGACTGTAAAACAAACATTGATGTGGATGCTCCTTCTTCTTCACACTATTCTTAATCCAATTCATTTGTGACTTTGAAGTCTGACTTAATTTTTCAGCTAAGCAGACTCTTCATTTTGGTTGATAATATGGTAAGTTCTGGCTGTCATCCGTATTTACCAAATATCAGTATGTTTTTACTTACTGTGGTGGGAACAATTCCCAGCATCTTTTCCTCATTGCTATGCTGTACTCATTTTACACACAGGAGGCAATTATAGAATGGTTCAAGCTGGGAAAATGGCTCGGAATAATTTTCTGCATCACAAGGGGCATGAGAACAGGCTCTAAAAGCTAACTGTAAAATAAATATCTAATCTAGGTGTAGTCTACCTCCATGTACTTGTATGTCAGCCTATAACTAAGTACACCTGTTAGAATTACAGTGGATAGTTAGAATAGCAATCACTGGACTCAGTAAATACCAGCATTGTAAGAACATACTTTTCTCTGAAAAAAAAAGAAAAAAAAAAAAAAAAGAATTTAATACACTCTATCATCCTTCACATGAACCCACCCTCTTTCCTGGCTGTACTTCAGCTTGTTTTCATTGATCAGCTGAATATTTATCTTCTTTCGTGACTTCTACTATTAAATAGATTTCATTTGTTGACAGATTTTTTTTCTATCTTTTTGTCTATACCTCATGTTTTGTCTCACATGGGCCCTATGTATGTATATCTATTTATTCAAATATGGTCACCAAAATATTTAAACCGGTTAAATTCCGTCTTTCAGACCAAAAGGTCTGAAATCAGCAAACATCTAAGGACTTTGATGTTGGGAAAGTAGTGTTCTTGGGAGGAGAATCAGAACTGGTAAATGTTTAAAGAGTGACTCTGTGAACCTTAACTAGTGCAATAATGTTCTACTAGCAATGCAGCAGCCAATAATTTAGAGATTTAACAGCAGCAGCATTTTACACATGTGGCATTCTATGTAATATTCTCAATCCCAGCTACTAGTTTGTCTAACAGTCTATGCCCTTGCAGTATTATTATTCTTGTAAAATTTCCATCTGTAGTAACATTAAGATACAGAATCACCGAGTTTTTACAGTAAGATTAGCTAGATATAACTGTGACAAAACCTAACTGTACAGTGGGACAACTGATAAAAGGTCTTAAATCCATTCCTTTTGTGCTCTAATTTACTCATGCAGAGGAGGAGAGAAGTCCTTGTGCACTCCAAAAATTACAAGACTTTGTAACTAACTGTATTATTCTCATTCCCAAAGAGGATTATTAGCTCTGGATCTAGTGGACTGACTAATTTTCCAGTAACTGCATGGGGTTTGTGAAGTACCAGCTATGAGAGACACCTATCCTAGTTCCACAATTCAAGGCAGGAATTTACATAATTTGCAAAAAGTTCCAAAAGTTCCATGAGGTAACACAATTGATTGTATCTTCACAGGCCACATTCACCAAATAGATGGAAAGCAAAGTACTTCATAATAGTTTAGGTTGTTCCTGTCCTTTTCAGCAGACTTGTAAATACCTGCAATATCTATTCTTTTTAAGGTATTTCAAATATAAAGAAAGGCTAATATTACAAACTTTCTCTTTTACTCTCTAAACTGGAAGGCATTTGTTCTGTAAAAAGCACTCAAGTGTCCCTCCTGTGATCTGTGAAGTCACTCTTTGCATTACAAGTTGTTTTGTTTTGTTTTGGTTTTTTTCATTCTGAAATTTTGTTATGAGCTGCTGCACTACAGCAGTTATTCATGTTTTTTTAAGTCATTGCTCTAATGGATTTATAATGGATGGAAATAGATGGAAAGCATTTAATTTCAGCTGTTTTTCTGCAGATAATTTATTTTCTTACAGCTGTGTTCATCGTGTCCACTTTGCCAAATCTCTCTGGATGGTATGTGAGGTAAAATTTTCAATCTGCTGCCAAAAGCTTGATTATAAATGGCATACCAACTGTTTTCCTGTTCATAAAACCTGTTTGTTTTCAGGTAGATGCCTTAAACCATTGTTAAAATGAGACTACATAAAGTAGTAAGCAGTGGGGAATTCATAGGTATAGTGTAAGCCTGAGTACTTTTCAGGACTGTCTTGATGCCAGTGTCATTAAAGTACCTCTTATTACCTTAGTAGTGCTCAAAAAAACTAGAACAGGGATTAGAATCTTGAAGACATATATATTTTTAATGTCTGTTGGACACATATTTAGCTTCTTTCTGTGTAACATAGAAACTTCGGTCTGAATAGCAAGTCTGTGTCAGAATGATTCCTGTTGCTACTGCATGCAACCTCTCTGTTAAAAAAATTCCTCATTCCTCCACTATCTCTACTCTTTTCTACACTATTTCTTCCCCTTAATCTTAACTGGCTGTACTCCCACTTCATTATCATGTTGCTGAATGGTGAGTAGCTTCTCTGTTTTTGCCTGTTCACTCTCTGCTGATCCTCAGGCAACCATTTGTAATAGTAATTTCTGTCTCTTAGAAACTCAGATGTTTGTGCATAGTAATGGCTGCTTATAGGAACAAGTGGTGTTTTAAACTTTCTACCCTACTTACCTTTTCTTCTGATGTATCACTTTATCTTACCTCTTTTATCAAGATTGAAGTTTATCCAGATATTGCAGCATATTTACATATATACTATTTTTGTTAGTCACCACAATCGTACTTCGCTTTGACTAATGTAGGAGTATGGCTTCTTGGAAAAGGAACTGAAAAAAAAACTTTCTGATTTTTTTTTCCCTTTTCATAGCAAAACATGCAATCTAATAGTGATTTTTGCATACTAGACTGCCTATCATCAGTTTACCAAAACATATGAAGCCCCTATTTTCTCTTATTTTTATGAGTGCTGGGCTGCTTATCAGTAGTCTCTGAGCATAGCAACAACTCGCACACATATACCACCCTTTTGGACATGGTTTGCTTGAGCTTGTTTAGTCAGGATGGTGTTTTACATAAAGGCCTGTGATGCTGATCTCCAAAGTGATACCAGTAATTCACAGCCTTCCAGCCTCACAGCTTCTCTGCTGTGAGGAACTGTTCTGAATTTCGAGGATGTGCTAACTGGGCTTTGCTACTGATTCTTTTTTAATCTCATCACTTCCAGGAAAATTAGCATCTCTTCTACATGCACTCTTCTGTTCAAGAGTAATTATCACTATCCCCGTGCCTAATGGTATGAATTAAAATTATTATACACTCCAGTGTTTGGAAATGAGAATGCCCACATGCCCTGTGGGAAAATTGTCCAAAGACATTGCAATGGTTTCCAAGTGTCTTATATTTGCATTTTTATGAAGTACATAACTTTTGAAGAGGGTTTTCTGATCACTTCCATGTGCTGTCACAGCTGGCCCAGTAAGAGGAAGCCATAAGATGGGAGCAATTATTCACTGGGGATGCCCTGACTGTTTGGCTTTCTGAAGTAACGAGTACTGAGATTGCAGAGTGAGGTTCTTTCCCTCTAGTAAGTCCCTAATACTGATATCGCCAAAGTCAAGCTGTTTTTGTGTGCCCTTACTGAATCATGTTGTTACATGAGATCCTTTATGTACCTTTGCAGCTTTTTTCCCCAAGTCTCTAACCATTGATATTGCTCTCTCATTCAAAGTTGCTGTTGCCATAGATATAATGGCTCTTGTGTTATAAAAACCTTTTATTAGTCCCATTAGTTTCAGTACGTGAAGTCTCAGGGTTATCAACATGCACCAGTATATTAAAAAACATCTCCTTTCTAATTTGAGCATTAAAATTCTCAGCAGTTCCTATCCACTTTGGTGTTGTAAAAATACTGTGAGTCCTGTCCTGTCCTATATATCGGAATTATTCAGGTTATCAAATACATGGTTTCTTCTCTCTTAATGCAGCTGTATAAGCTATCCAAACAGTTACTTTCTCCAGATTCACTTTCATAACTTTTCTATAGGACTTATCTTGCACTAAACTAAATTGGGATCCCAGTTATCTGACAAGGCTCTGCAACGAACAGCTTTACTTCTGTCACATGTAGTTCTTTCCTATGTTCCTCCTTGAAATACCCATTCCTTCAACCATATCATCCAAATTATCATGGAATGTATCTGAAAACCAAATGTATATGGGGAAAAATGGGGCCAAGTGGCTTGCAGTAATATCCAGGATCATAGATTTCCCTATCCTCATCAGCCACTTGTAATAACACGAGGATTAACCCTTTGTCTAACTTTTTGTCTAACTTACTGTAAAATCTCCAGTACCCTTGGGCAGTGAGCTCGATCTTGTCATTTCAAGTAAAAAGTTTTTTTTTTTTTTTTTTTTTTTTTTTTTGTAATAGGGAAAATTCGTATCAATTGTTCTTTTGTGAAATGGGCTGCTTTCAGGTAGATAGCCTAGTAGACAAGAGCACTGTCCATCCACCAAGCTGTTTCATTGTTTGTTAGTATCTCTACTCAAAAGTATATGCTAAGAAGCTTTATTTTGGTTACCACTTGGCATTGCTTCAAAATAAACATTTATATTGTACTTGCAGGATCCTAACACTATTCCCATGAAGTTAGTCAACAGATAGTACCTGTCACAAGAGGACAAGTGATCTGTCACAGGTTGGAGAAGAGGGCATTTCCTGTGGTGAGGTCCCGTTTCTCTCATGTTGTTGCTGTGCCATTTGGTCCTGTCAGCAGGATATTATTCTGCGATAACTTCACACTCCTTATTTTTAACAGAAGAACAATCCTTTGCTCAGTTGGAATGGCTCTCTGTAGTAGTGTTTTTCCAATTTTGTAATCTACTATTTTCCTAAATTTTGCAATTGCATTTGTAAGCTAAATGCTTTACTGTCCTCTCCCACAGAATGAAAAAAACAACCAACGAAACAAACCAAAACCACCACCACCACCACCAACAAAAACTTTAATAATGTTTTTGATCAACTACTTGTTCCTTCAGAAAAGTTTTATATTTTCATATAATGGAATGAATTTGATGTTGGAGAGGGGAACAAAATTCCCTTCCAATTGGAGCTATTTACTGAACACCTCATTAATATCACAACATTCAAAATCCTTCCTATTTCCCATGGCATGGCAATTCATTGACATTTGTATTTATAATGCCAATAGACTCCTGTGCAGCCCAGTTGTAGTGGCTGTTTGGAAGAGGATTTGAGATTTTTTTCCTTGAGCCCTCTGTTGCATCAGTAACCAACAATTTTGAAGAAAGATAAATTAAATGTAAACAACTTCAAATATATTTCCTTTCCTTGTTTATTTTTATTCACTTTTTTTCAGTCTCATTTCTTTTCTTATGATGAGGCTGCTGTAGAAGATAGTTTGATAGAGATTTTGGAAACAAACAGAGAGTCATGTTTACAGAATTTTTTCCCTGCATTATAACTTAAAAGACAGACATTGCTTTGGTTAAAATAAGGCCAAATCAGTACATTAAGAATGAAATTTTTATGATATACTATGCTTTTTTTTTTTTTTATTGAATTGGGAAGGCCTTTATACACTGAGTATTTTAAGAGAACTAGGGGAAAAAAAGTACAGTATTGAAAGTATATACAAATAGTATTGCAATCTAGAATAGAAGAGAATAGGAATTGAGATCATCATATTTGACAATTATTTTGTATTTTAAATACTTTTAGTCCTGTAACTATTGGCAGAAAACCAGTTGCATTGCAGGTAAACCTAATGAAAAATGATGTTTCCATCACTCCACGATAGATTTTTCTAGAAAATATGTATATTTCGGGATGAAATTGTAGCATTGTGTATTTAGTACTGTTGTGGTTAAATGGCACAAGCAAAGTGAGATACGGGAGGAGAAAATGCCATGAGTTCTTTGGTACAGATTATTTGCTTAAACCTGCTTCTCTAAAGCCACCTCCGAAGTTGGGCCTGCCCTGCAGCTCTACGATAGCACTTTCAGATTGCCCAGCCAGCACTGAACGCCAGGAACATCAGTGTTCTGGTCTGGGATAGCTCAAAAGCAATGAGGAGGGCTTATTGTTGCATAAGGAGGTTACTGTGCTGTAAGAAACCACTGGTCAGTGGTTACTGATTTTTTTCCATTGGGATTTCTGTACCCACCTAGAAATAATGTTTGGAGTCTTTGAACGTAACCATTTTAAGCTAGGGTTTGTCATATTCTGCGTGTTTTATGCCAAGAGTACATGCTAGAAAAACACATTTTCAAAAAGGTGTTTTAGTATGGCATTCAAATCTCATACTTACATTACCTAAAGAGTAAGCAGACAGCACTTTTTGCCAAATTAGTTTTGTAAAGAATCAGCATGATCTTTTAAGTATTTTTTAGGCTTAAGGAGAATTAAATTAGAAAAAAAAAAACAAAAACAAAAACAAAACCAAAAACAAACAGTTTGACTTCTCTGTTATATCTGGAAACAGGTAGTGTTAAAGATGTTCATACTTTCAAATAATTTAGAATTAATTTATCATGTTTACCTTCACGCATTGCTTCTTCTTGTGGTATGTAAATACCACTTCTATTCAACATCTACTTGTTTTTCAGACCTTTTCATGCACTAACAAAATAAGATTTTGTTTTACTTGTCCCTGAGATCCACTGATCATTTGGTAACACATTCTGTATTATAGCTTTGAGGTTACAATGCCACAACTCACTGGTGTGGAAAAAAACATATCAGAGTTAACAGCAAAGAGACATTTTATGTCACGTTGTGTCTTGCCGTGGCTATTAGATATCAGTTTTACAATGGTAAAGCATTGAATAACACAGGGAACTTAATGCATAAGAGTCAGTATTGAGTATACATATATATTCATAGTATATTCCATTAAAACTCCCTCTTTTGCATGCTTGTCTGCCTAGACCTGTCAGAATCCCTTATCTTTCCTGGATTGCTACCAAGATATTTCACTTCTAACAGTTCTTCAGGCCTGTGAGACAAATGGTAGCAATGTGAATACAGTGTCAGGGTGAGAACGAATAATTTCTCTTTCACAGCACATGGTACTTCAGGGCAGCACCCCTGGGAAACTAGTTTCTAGATGGTTTCTAGTGGGAGTGCTTGCCTCTAATATCCATACTTCCTAATTTCAGACTCTTCATTTTTATGTGAGAAGAGGCAATAAACAATTCTATTGTATCAAAGAAAGTTTTCTCATTTCTAGCTTTTACAGACATAATTTAGTTTATTGAAATGTTACCACCTAATGAGTCTTTTGCCTTGTCTTGCTCAAGAGTGAGTGAACTATTTTATGCGGAGGCACCTTGTTCCTATACAAATTCTTTTTTCTAGATGTCTCTGAATCTTAAAGCTATTGATGAAAAAGTTCATGACCTGAGGACTTAAAGAGAAGCTTTAGTGTATCTGAGGAGATGGTGGATAACTACCCACCCACTCATACACTGGTACCCATTTTCTTGTACCTTCTGCAACTAGGCCAGGGAGGGAACAAAAGCTTCTTGAGCTATGCACCATGTCCATGTTATGCTCCATGCAGAGCACATACAAAATACGGACACAGTTCAAGTGATATGTACCTGAAAATCCCATCATCTTGTGGAATCATGTTCTGGCATTTTTGAGAAAACTCCTGTTATTATGTCATTCAAATGATGAATGGACTATATGAAAGCAGTAAATTGAGATGTGGTGTGCAAAATCTGTTTCTGTTTTCTTGGTTATGCACCAAACTTGCACATTTTGGATTTGTGCTAAGGATAAGAATGGGACCATATATTTTTATTTGCATTTCTTAATGTTTGTAACAAAACTACGTGTGAGGATGAGCTTGGGCTCATACACTTGAAACCATGTCGTAACTGACTTGGGAAAACTTCTCAGAAGGCTGTGCTAACTTGTCCTAATAGGCCTCAAGAAGTCAAGTAGCCCAACCCTTGCACTGAAACAAAATACAATATGCCTATAATTTTCTTGACAAATATTTTGTGTAACTTGTCTTGAAAAGGAGACTTACAATATTTCCCTACCTTAAGAAGGGGAAGACTTTCCCAGTGTTCTTTGTTACAAGTTATTGTAGTTACTTTTCATTGGTAGGTATGGGGATCAACTGTCATTTTATACATATTTGAAGATTTAGGTCTTATAGGCTAAAAAAATTAAACACACCCACTCTAGGTCATTTTGCAGGATTTTTTGTTGTTGTTTGGTTTTCGTTACACAGTTCTACCCCACAATGGATTCAGTGCTCCAACTGAGCTATAAGCTAATTCCAAACATTAACAGCATAACTACCTCGCATGGGCTATATACATGTACTCTGCTTCTGTTAATATGTCACAACTCCATTTGTATTTTTAGCCCTGCTTACTTGGTTGACTTATTGAATCTGAATCCCCAGAATATTTTCCACAGAACTACCTAGTGAGGTATCCATACTTCCCATTTGCGGCCTTTTTTTTTTTCATTCCAATTTTGTGTTTGTCTTGCATTATTTCCCATTGTATTATTTCACATCACTTCCATCATTTATTTTGTCTTGTGTGTTTGTTGTGTGTAATTTCACACACTTTCTCCCGTTTGTCAACATCTTGACAGCATCTTTTGCTTGAATTACAATTCTGTTGGTTCTGAAATATTAGGCATACGACTGAAGATTATCACTGTATTTGTTAGTAGTAGTGAACAAATAAGCAGATATTTAATTTTCTTTTTTGTTGTCTATTTCCTTTTTAAGCCACAGTTTATTTTAATTTGTGTTTTCCCACCTAGTCACAGGAAGATCTTAACTGGAAAGAATGAGAAAAAATAACACTAAATCTTTATGATCTTGAAAATTTGAATTTGTCTCTACCAATTTAAATGGCAACTGGTGATGTAAGATCAAATGTGAGGTATTCTGTGTAACATTTTGGGGTTGTAATTATTAGATATATAAGATTTGCTGCAATACTGGCTGTTTTGTAAATGTGGAGGATGCATATAATTCAACACCGTATAAACAGTTACACCTTAGTTTGTTCCTTAATAAAAGATGCAATTCCTCAATTTATTACACTGATTTTACATGCATATAGCTATACAAGTGCAAAAGAGCTATTTTGATTACTACACTACAGTAGGCTTTGAAATGCCTAACTTCCTATAAATATAAAAAGCTTAGAAAAGGTTTGTTAGACATTCTAAACCTTCTACAAAATGGCAGAATGAACATCTTTAGACATGAGTGTCTGAAACATAAATGTTAATCACCTAAAGAGTTTAACATCTAATAAATTACCAACAGGTTCAAATGAAGAACTCTATTACATTTGAGTACAAGGCATTGAATACAAATCTTGATTTGGGGGGTTTTTCTACGAAACGTTAGGGTTTGTCGTGTTATTCTGATGTTGGAGAGGACCTCTGTGAAGAAACTGGTTTTCATTACAGACTGGTTGTCATGCTATGACTGAACAACATAAACATCTGATTGTTCTGCTGAATTGTTAGTCCAGTACTTTTGGGGGACTGTATTAAAACAGCAACTATCTCTTGAAATAACATTAAAAGTTTTCAGCAGGTGGTCGTATAATTTTTTTTCTTTTTTTTTTTTTTTTTTTTTTCCCCCCATAAAACCTGAGGAATAAGGAGGCATATTATACCAAGGCTCCTAGAAGCAAAAAGTAATTATTAAGCCACTTCCAGTGATACAGTTAGTGATCAAAATGGCAATGAAAAAGTACAATGAGAACAGAGGATTAAGTATAAAAAATGCAGTATTTTCCATTTGGTAATGTTGTGTCAAGTTAACTGTGCTAAATTGCTGTTTCTAAATAAATTTAGTCAAAGGCATGGTGTATGACAGTAATAAATCTAATTGTTCCAAGCATCGTTAAAACTAAAAACAATTTTCTATTGAAAGCTGGGTTTAGCATCGTGCCCTTAGCTGTTACTGAATTTCAGTGGAAACTTAAGAAACATCCCATTTGTTTTGGTTACATAGGCTATTGTTTACCTTTCTCTGCCTTCGTGCTTTCAGTACTTAAAAAAAATAAAATAAAATAATAAAAAAAAAAAAAAAGAAAAAAAGAAAAATGCAGGAAGTAAGATCTGAGTGCCCTTAATAGATAAATGATATCTGAAGCCTTCTGAGTTTTGCAAGCCTCTGACGGGTGTGGATCCTGGCTTCAGTTACATGTAGGCTGAATGATTCAGAAAAAAATGTCAACCTCCTAGAAGAACATAAAAGATATTTTTTAATAGAAATTCTGCCTGAGAATCACAGGTCAGACAGTGAAATGTCACTCAGTTGCTCTTCTTTGGCACTAAGCACTTTTAAGCACTAAGCCTTACCTGTTAGGTAGTTTATTTTCCTAGTGGATATCCTAAGTGGGAATATGGCTACAAAGAAAATTTCATTATTCCCTTCTCATGAGCTCTGTTATATGGTGGATATTCCTTCATCAGTGTTTTTTAGATCAACTTTTCTCCTAGAGTTAATGAGGCTCTTGCTGAGGATCAAGTATGGAGAACGGTAAGTTACACTTCCTGTGTTTGGTTTTAAAAGCCTGCCTCCTTTTTGCAATGGAATCTGTTTGCCGTTCTTGCCTACTGAAGCAGAGTATTTATGACAGACTACCATCTCAAGTTCATTAGGTATAGAGAACATGTTATGCTGGGCTTAGGCACTTGATGTTCTAGCCTCTGTTTTGGGAATTAGCTTTTCCTCAGGCATTTGTGTGTAGAATACAGACAGTTGTAGTTAAACAAGAAGGTTCTTGAAAGGTAAGGAGATGCCTCTCTTCTTAGGAAAGCCTCCTCATCTCTTCAATGCTCAGAATTCCTATGACATTTGTACAGAAAGATGTACTGGTTTCAGGTTTGTAGTTGGCAGGTTGTCATGGTTGGGGTGGTGGTTGTGGTGGTTGTTTTATTGCTGGTTGTGGTTGTGGTGTTTGTTAGTTGTTGTTCGTTGTTGTTTATAGTATTTTCCCCCTCGATACATACATGAAGTCAAGTATCTTAGCCATACAAATAGAGTTTTAGCTGTATCTTTCAGCATAGTATCTATTTAAAAATTCTTTTCATTGCCTTTGCTGACATAATCTTTGAAAAACAAAACATGAACTAAGTTAATCATTTTTGTTACTCCCTTTCTTCTAGTCTTCAGTGTTTCTACTGTCCCCTCATGATCTATGTAGGATTCAGCGAACACAACCTTCAGCTTCATTTTTCTAGTTTGTATCTTTTTACTGATTTTTCTTAATCATCTCATCTCTTCCAGTAAGAAAGAGATAAGAAATTATATCTCTGTTTAACTTCTTCTTTCTAAAAATCACAAACCCCTACTTCTCTTTCTGGTTTCTCTCTTCTTATGCACCCCCAGTATCCTCCCACCCCCCTCGTTGTGTCCTAACTGGGTGGACCTGCTCTGTCAAAAGCATGCTTGGCCTGCTTTAGTCAGGGGAGCAGAATACATCAGCTGGCTGAGGCTGGCAAAAGGATGAGATGGAAAAGTGTCTTCCGATACAAATGCTACTGCCTTCTGTTACAGGTTTTCTCAGAGTCTGAAAGCTCGTCTCACTTATTTTGTTGTACCTTGCCTTCAGACTGGAAGAAGTATGACAAATGACGATGTCTTTTCCTATACGCTTGGATAGTTCAGTAGAATCCAGATTTATTTGCCTTTAGATTGTACTGCAAAATAACAAAAACTACCTACAAGGTGACAGAGAAAATAACCTGAAAAATATCTCTAATTTCTGATTTTAAGAATGAAATGATCATATGGCCAGTGGATACATAAGTATGCCTGTTCTTTATTTAGTTTTCTTTCTGGTACTCATACACTGTTCTTTATTTTTAGCCTAAAGGATGGTCCTGATGTGGTTCTGTATTTCTATCAGAATAAGATTGTCTTAACTGTGTTAATACAAACTTGTTTGGTTTCATGTAGCCCAGTGCATATGACAGACCAATCCACTGTGGTTGCCAATGCTAGCCAGGATAATGTAAAGGTTACTACAGAGGAACAAGTAAAACTACAGTAACATAATGTTCTGATAGACTGCATATACAAGATGTTGCCTCCCAAATCCATATAGATTTATTTATTTATTTATTTATTTAAACAAAGGTGTTTTCAGATTTTGCTGGTGTACATATATTAAATATTTCACTTTCTGGGTAAATATCTGTGTGCTGAGTCTTCTGGAACTCAGCGAAGTCTTGGGCCATAGACTTTCACAGTTTAGTTATGTGTTGAATAAAAAAAAAACATTTCCTTTTACTTATGTTTACACTTTTGCACAATATATGTGTTTGATATTTGTTGCCTTTCCTATGCAGTATTTCAAATACATCTTTCTTTTATTGTTATCTCACTTGTACTCTATTGATGCATTGTTTCTGAGAAAATATGGCTGAGATTGAAACAAGTTTGTTGAGAAATTGTTGCATTTCTCTATATCATTAAATATTTTAATTTTTAGTTTCTGTCTTGTAACACAGACTTGCACCTAGTATGTTATCCACTCCAGTTTCATTTTGCTGTCTACAATTCAAGCCACAGCTGGTTCCTTCCCCTCAATGGTTTTACTAATTTATAACCCATTAGAGTACATGAACAGATCATATTGTTCCTTTCATACTGGCATAGAAAAGTGTAAATTAAGTTTTTGTATGTCAGCAAGGGAAAAAGTCTATCCAAGGGAGAAGTCTATCCGAGGGTAGAACAATAATTTTCTATTTTTAATTTCTGCAATAAATGCAGTTAGAGATAAAATTGTTATTTCTGCAAATATTTTCAATTTCTTGAATAATAAAATCAATGTGCGAGTTGTAATTATTTTGATGTGTACCTGTTTTTTGTTTTTTTCAAACTCTACATAAAAAAAAGGAGGGAGGAAGTGTTGCCCTTTTTGTAATTATGAACATATTTGGGTAACATTTGGCCATTTAAACCAATATTAACCAACAAAATAGTCCTTATTGTAGCTAGCTAATTATAGAAAAGCTTGGGAAGGAAAACAAAAATGACTCAGAAAGTCTTTGCAGATTTTAGAGTGTAATCTGAAAATGCTTTTTCCCATAAAATCTTTAGAACTACATGACTCTGTTGTTTCAGTGTTCAGGGCTGTTAAATTTATTTATTTTTATTTTTTATTTTTTCCTGTTTTCTATCAAGACCCATTCTCACCAGCTCTCTTCAGCCCCATACCAAAGAAAACAGTAAGGTTACTCATTCTCCCATTCTACTGTGAGAAGAAACAGATGTCTGACAAGTTGTTTTTTTTTTTTGTTTTTTTTTTGTTTTTTTTTTTTTAATTTTTCCTCTTCCCGCCAAGAGCACCTTCCCTTTCAGAAGAAAAGCATCATTTTCAAGTTGAAAGGTACAGCTCACATAAATGATTGGAACTTGGGTTCCATTAAGCAGCTCATATTTGTGGGTGCTTGGTTGTCATCACTGAGTGGAACAGCTTTAGGAGACCAAACTCTGGAGACTCACCCCAGAATGACCACACAGGTAGGTCTCTCCCAGGGCGGGACATCTTGATCCAGGTTCATGGTCAGAACTTAGCAGAGCATGAATTTCATCGTTATTTTTGTAACTTCTTTGTGAAACTCCTTAATCTGTGGTTGACCGCCTTATTATTCCGTTACACATCAGCCATTATATCCTTGGTTTCTTTAACAACTAAGTGAAAAGCCAGAGGCCTGAGTTGCTTTATATACCCTTAATATCCCTTACTCCCTTATTTTTGCAACGTAATTGTGGTAGCCAGTATTTTACAATAAACTTTAATTTTCCTAGAGCTCTGGGAGGTATTTTTTGGCATGCAGGATCTGGAGGTGTGCAGTACTGAATTGCTCTGCAGTGGTGGGAGTCTGGGCTTGGTAATCAAGTCTTAAGTACTGGTGGTTTAGGAATTTTTATTTAAAAGTACAATAAGGACTCTTAAATTTCAGGGATTCTTAAGTGGAGGAATGTTTACTTCAGCAAGTTCTGTGGAGAATTTGAAGGCTGATACTCTATTGCCATTGATATCACTGTATCTAATACGATTCTTACCTTCCTGTAATGGAAGCTTTTTTTGTTTGTTTGTTTGTTTTGTGTGTTTTTGTTTTGTTTTGTTTTGTTTTTGTTTTCTTGTAAGGAAGTCACAAACTATTTGATAAAGAAAATGAAATGTCTGTTCCATAGGTAGGTAATGGTGGTTTTCTCTTAATGTCACTTTATTTCTAGAAGAATCCCAGCTTTACATAAGTTCATTGACACAAGTTCAAAGGTCTAGCCTGTAGCCTCAGAAACCTTAACTGTCTATTTAAAATACACCTGCACCTGTTTGGCTTAGCACAAATGGCTGCAAGATCCCATGATGAGAAACAGTTTTCGCCTCATATAAATTTTCCATTGTGTCCAATGTGAAAGGCTTTTAATTAAACTCAGTAATCCACAATATTCTGCTGTCAGCTGCCATGTTTAAAAAAAAAAAGCCATCACTCCTCATGCTGGCGAGCAGAAAATCCTTTGTGAAAATGTCAGTCAGCAAGCCCGATCCTTGTTCTTTTGTACTTGAAAACAGAAGTTTTCTGAAGCCTGGCTAAACATGGGGCTTCAGCCTACTAACCTGAATGTCAGCTTTTCCTATGGAGATGGGAGAGAGTCAGACCCCAAAAATCAGACCATGTGTCTAAGAGCATTGTCCAAATGCTCCTTAAACTCCAGCAGGTTCAGTGCCATTACCGCTGCCCTGGGGAGCCTGTCCTGGTTCCTGACCACCCTGTGCAAGGACTGAGAATGCTGAGAGAGATGTGTGGAAAAAGGGCAATGGCAGATTGCTCAGACCTTCAGTGCTAATTTGCAGAAGTAAATTTTTTTTTCAAGACCAGAGAAAAAGATCATGTCCTACAGTTCTGCTTGAGTAATGGCATTGTTTATGTCAAACTTCTTCCATTAAGGTCAGAAAATGTTGGGACCCATAAGGAATTAGTTTAGGCAAAAATATCATACACCAAACTCAACTCACTTTCAAAAAGCAATGGATTAAGTATACATTTCACATGTGGATTCACATGGCAGAGTCTATACTGCATCATTTTTATTGATGATTTTTATTGATATTATAAGATTCTGGTATAGAAGATGCCAGTCTTAGAGCTCAGTCAGGAACTCAAGCTCTTGCTCTTTTAAACACTTGTAAATAATTAAGCACTTTTTGTTATGCGCTAGTTCAATAATCTTTGTTGCTCAACTGTTTAAGACAGCAGGCATGTGCCTTTTACTGAGTCATAGGAAGGTATCAGTCTTGGATTTTTGCCCTTTTAACCTCAATAATATCATTGTTCTAGGATTATTACATGACAGTATGAAGAGGAAGAAGATCTTTGGAAACATAAACCTTGCAAGCTTGTCAGGCTTGGATTCTCAGGCTCTTAATTCCTCTCACATTTATTCTAGACTGAAAGCAAACAAACCCTGAAGTCTTGAGAAAACCTCCAGCTCATTTTCTACCGCAGCTTCCAAAGAACCAAATATATTTTATGAAGTGTGAAGTGCAAAAGTGTGTCCCCAGCATCTGGTAACTTTTTTTTGTATCATTGCACCAGCTTAATTCAAAGTTGTCCTTTTCATTAGCTTCACTTTTTTTCAACAATTGCCACTTCTCATTTGATTGATTGATTGATTGATTGATTGATTGATTGATTGATTTTTCTTAAATGCAGGTGCTCTGTCTGCTGGGATAATTCTCATTACTGATTAAGCTCTGTCCAAACTGGCATATATTAGGAAGAACTTATTTACTGAAAGGGTTGTTAGGCATTGGAATGGGCTGCCCAGGGAAGTGGTCCAGTCACCATCCCTGGAGGTCTTTAAAAAACATTTAGATGTAGAGCTTAGTGATATGGTTTAGTGGAGGACTTGTTAGTGTTAGGTCAGAGGTTGGACTTGGTGATCTTGGAGGTCTCTTCCAACCTAGATGATTCTGTGATAACCCTGCATAGATCTTAGTATTACTGAGGGTTACTGTCAGCAGGACTTCCATCATTTTAAGAAATCTTTTAGAATTCATGCTTAAAAATCAATATTGTGACTTTCCTGTGTAATCAAGTCAACAGTCTAAACTTTCTCTTCTCAGATTTTAGTTCCTTCAGGACTTCATTCAGCATAAGTTTAGTCAGCAAAACCTCAGCGAGTACTTTGGTACTGCCTTGTGGCAAGGCAGATCAAGATGACACTTCAGCAGATCTAAGGTTTTACTAGTTTTGATGTACTGGGGTTCATCCATCAGTACAAACAGAAATGAATTGTCTCAGAATCGTGTGCTAGTGAATAAAATAATCCATTTTTACTTCCCTTATTCTGCATTAACAGATTCAAAATGCTTAAGGAAACCCTCCAGATTTTTTTTTTTTTTTTAAAAAGATCTCATGGTTGTTAATAACTTCATAGACCAAATGGCAACTTCTGAACATGTCTAATTTTTGTCTGCTCGTTCTCTCTAGTGCATTTTGGTTGAGAATTGCATGCAACTTGAAATCCTTTGAAGAAGGAATATGAAGCATCTATAGTATCAGCACCTGTAAATTCAGTAACACTGGCACTAAACTTTGGTCAGTATGCCAATTCATCTTATGAAGAAGTGTGTGTACTACACAAGAAAAGTTAACTTGTAATTTTTCCTCAAAAGTTGTAAAGAGAAATTGTATTTATTCCCAGAGTTATCATTCCCTGAAAAACTTATTATGTTACCATTATTAGTAACTTGATACCCTCTAAAGAAGCCTTTGCTGCTTCAGATTTCTTGAAGATGACAACTATTGATTCTTTTATTTATTTATTTATTTATTTATTCATGCAGAAATAGTTATTAACTGTACTTAGAGAACTTGGGGTAAATTTTCCTTTTTCATGTAATAATGTAAACTCTTCCCCTTTAACAAATAGACTACAAAGGTACAGCATCCTAACAGACCTGAAAAAAACTAGAGGAACACCAACAGTAATTCTTCTGTTCTTATGTCGGTCGGGTCTGTGATGTGCTCATCAGGGTTTTTCCTTTCATAATTTCCTTGTAAGCTTATCAAAAATGTGATCTCCTGCCCATTTTGCCTTTCCAGAATAAGATGCCTGATATTTGCACAGTACCTCACCTCCCAGCTCTGTACCTTGTATCAGAGACATATATGCATGGTAGAAGACCTGTTTAGTTTACCACGAATATTAAACTGTTTTCAAGGCTTAGAGAGACAATGCATTGAACTGACGTAGTCAGATACTGAGGATGCAGTGTGGGAAAGCATACATGACTCAGTTTGCCAAGAGTATCCAGTGCACTTGGATTAAGTACATTAATCTGCAAGTACAGAAAGTATTGGTTGAAGTAATTCTAGCAGCATTAAGTTTATACATTGGGATACAGGCTTTGATGATGCAAATGGACCCAGACACTGTCAGTCTGGCACCTTCTATATCTAAATATAAAATGTTCTGTCCATTTGTATTCTAAATGTATTACTAACAGGTATTTTCTTTACCTGGTGCATTCCTGTTAATATATATATATATCTTTTTAAAAGGAATGCTGCTGTAGCTTTTATCTTGGTTATGAGTCAGTTTTCTTTATAATTTCTGGGAATGAAGAAGGTCTCTGGAAATCATAGTAGTATAAGCTAAAACTGATAAGCAATATGAAAAGCACTATCTTGCTAATTTATCCACAAATAAACTACTCTGGGGAGTTGAGCAACTAAAAATAGAACCTTGTGAGCCATTAAGTAGAAGGCTTTTATTGAACGTTACATATATACTTACAATTCTAGTTGACAAAGTTCTTTCATTGTTACTGCTTCACTGTTTTGTGCCTTTATAAAGTTATCTCTATCTCGACACATGAGCAGCTCAGAGACAATGTTATTTATTTATTTATTCTTTTTTGTAACCAAAACCTATTGGGTAAAGTAAAACCATACCTTGCAACAAGTCAAATAGACCACAGGTCCTCAAGAGCAGGTGGATGTCGGGTGAGGCCGAGCCATCTCATGAGAGGTATTGAGAAGCTATCCCTGACCCATGGCTTATACTATTCATCTAAGGGGTTTCGAGCCAAGGCTTCCAGCCATTATTTTAGTCACATGGAATGAGGAAGTGAACCCGGGCATGCTGGAGTCCAGCTGGGCACAGGAAAGCCTGAGGGAAAGACCATTGTCAGGTTTGTGGATCTAGTCCTCTGCTTCAACAAAAACAAATCTGGTGAATACACTCGACTGCTTTGAGTTGAATGAAATATCGCAGACAAAATATTTCCTCATTAATCAAAAGATAATGAAAAACTTGATGTTTGAGTTAGCAGCATCACATGAGGTCTGGTGGCCCTGGGTGGGAATGAGAATGTGTATCCCAGGGCAGGGGAGAGGCCGGGGCTACAGCTTGAAGTTAGTTTCTTTCAACGTGAAAGGACTGAGCAGCTGGTCTGCTTCCGACATGCGTGACTTCAGAACCACAGGGTAAAATCAGATAGATGGTGGCTGTGGATGCAATGGAAGGATGAAGTAGCTGTTGTCATAGCAGGTTGTGTTTCTGTAGAAGTGAAAGAGGATAAAGTAAATGAAATTCATAGATAATACTAAACGTGGAGGTATGTCAGTCCCTGGAGAGAACAGAAATATTACAGTTTATTCCTACTCACACTATTGCTAATGTCAAGTTTCACATTCACATCAGAGGAGTATCTTCAACATCCCTGAGAGGGTTATGAATAATCATTTTTACAAAACCACAAAATGTTAAAAATAAGGGGGGAGTGGCGGGGGGGGGGGGGGGGGGGGGCGGGGGGGGGCAAGGAAACATATCGGTAGAAATTTTGAAGAAGCGTTCAAGAGAAAAATGTCAAGAAACAATCCTGTAAAATGCAACCTCTTAAGGTCTTGTGAGTTCGGGGGTAAAATTAGCCAACTTATTTGCCAGATCACAGAGCAGGGAAGCAGTCACTCCTGGGGATCTGGATGGTGCAGAATCGGTCTCTAGCTGGTACTTTAGGAACCATTCAAGGTTTCAAGAAGAAATAGCCAAATTTAGGGACCTAGAAAGTTTGTCATATGAAAGATGGTGTAATTCTTCATGTAAAAAAATGGCATCATCAGCAATGGCTGAAGGTGTGTTTCTGTTAGTCCCACATTTACTACAAATGCTCAAGTCGTCTCTGGTCGTAATAGCAACAGGGGAGATACTTCTATGGAAAATACTCCATTAGCCACTGACATTTTTAGCAGTTTGGACTTCATCCACAAAAGGTTTTAAATGATTAACATGCCTCACTTTCTGATGCAAATTACAAAAAAGCCTAACCCCCTGCCTTATTCACGTGCACCAGAAATCTGAAGGCTAGAAAGGGAAGAGTCCGTGGCAGGTTGTATATTGCTCAGATCACCTGTGGTCCAGGATGCCTTTAAATTCTGATTCCTCCATTTTTTAACCGAGTGAGAGGACTTCACAGTCTGTTAGGGTCCGACTGAAGAGTTACCTTCCGAGGCGATAGGAGCAGGGGGCTCCCAGCCTCGCCCCGTGCCCTACAAAGGAGGGATGCGTGTCCTCGCCTTCCTTCCTAGCTCAGCACCCCAGGAGGAACTGGAAGGATGACCGGCTGTCCCCACATCACCAGGGGCCCGGGGGCCGGCTCCGCTAGGTGGCAGGATGCCGAAGGGATCCCGTCCCGAAACCCGGCTGGATTTATTCCTCCTGCCTCCGCGCCCTGCCCGAAGACACGGCGAAGTGCGGGCAGCCTCCTAGAGCCCTGCCTGCTCCGTGCCGCTGCCTGTCGGCTTTGTCACCGGGAAATCCCAGCCGGGAAGGGGCCGTGGGGGCGAAAAGAAGCCCGGGTGCTGTGCCAGGGGCTGGGGACACCTCCTGGCTGCCCGCAGCCCCCGAGGAAGGATTGCCAAGACAAAGGAATCCCCTGTGAAACCGCGGCGGGGTGCGGTGAAATGGAAACTCCTGCAAAGTTTGCCGAGAGTTTGGTTTAATTGTGGTGCAAGCTGTAGGACCACGGGGTAGCATGTTTGCCTGTTAAAGAACCAGCTTGGCGGGGAAGAGCTGCGTGCCTAGGAAAGTGTGACCTTTTTCCAGCGATATTTTTTAAGTCACAGAAGTGAAAGAAAAAAACAAAACGAGTGTGTAAATAGCACTTTAAAGCATTAAATAAAATCAACCGGCCTGCAGCATTAAATCACGAGCTCTTGTTCCTGCTTCTTGACATCTTTGTTCTCCTTTAAGCGTGCTTTCCATCATGC